>NC_140590.1:1258751370-1259303870 GCF_964204655.1 Triturus cristatus
TCTTAGCACACACCCAGCTGCTTACCATGTGGAATCATGGACAGTATTCACAAGCGAGTGGGGTTTGAGGTTTCAGTCAGTAATGCAAATACATTCAGCATCACTAAGGCTGTTTGCCCTTGCTGGAGTGTAGGCAGTCACCCAGGTTACAAATGGTGCTGGTCTGAAAAAGCAGTTTGGACATGTGCTTTTTAAAAAATCTGAAAAGTGGATTCATAATGTGTCAGTCTGTAAAAGTGTTTATCACTTGCCAAAAAAAAGAGCAGTAAGTGTGCTTTCAAATTGGCAAAGAAATTTCGTTTTGTGACTAATGTGAAAACATGACTCTGTGTGCAAATAGGAATTACAGGCAGAGATTTATTGCGTATTGCTCTGGTGATTTCACAGTTGCATTAGAAGGAAAGGGGGAGCCATTTTTTGGTGCAGAAGCAGACTCTTAGCACACACCCAGCTGCTTACCATGTGGAATCATGCACAGTATTCACAAGCGAGTGGGGTTTGAGGTTTCAGTCAGTAATGCAAATACATTCAGCATCACTAAGGCTGGTTGCCCTTGCTGGAGTGTAGGCAGTCACCCAGGTTACAAATGGTGCTGGTCTGAAAAAGCAGTTTGGACATGTGCTTTTTAAAAAATCTGAAAAGTGGATTCATAATGTGTCAGTCTGTAAAAGTGATTATCACTTGCCAAAAAAAAGAGCAGTAAGTGTGCTTTCAAATTGGCAAAGAAATTTCGTTTTGTGACTAATGTGAAAACATGACTCTGTGTGCAAATAGGAATTACAGGCAGAGATTTATTGCGTATTGCTCTGGTGATTTCACAGTTGCATTAGATGGAAAGGGGGAGCCATTTTTTGGTGCAGAAGCAGACTCTTAGCACACACCCAGCTGCTTACCATGTGGAATCATGCACAGTATTCACAAGCGAGTGGGGTTTGAGTTTTCAGTCAGTAATGCAAATACATTCAGCATCACTAAGGCTGGTTGCCCTTGCTGGAGTGTTGGCAGTCACCCAGGTTACAAATGGTGCTGGTCTGAAAAAGCAGTTTGGACATGTGCTTTTTAAAAAATCTGAAAAGTGGATTCATAATGTGTCAGTCTGTAAAAGTGATTATCACTTGCCAAAAAAAAGAGTAGTAAGTGTGCTTTCAAATTGGCAAAGAAATTTCGTTTTGTGACTAATGTGAAAACAAATGTAGTAATATATTTAAATAAAATAAAGGAATTTTTTTTTAGTTTTTTTCAGGTATTGCTGAAGAGCAGTGAACAAAATTTAAGATGCCTACAAAATCCAGAGTAAAAAAAGACCACAAAAAAAAACCTATATTTGAAGACAACTGGAGGACCTAAGTTAGTTGAAGATGCTCATGTTGGGAAAAAGAAAAAATCTTCTGGTAAGCAGACAAAAAATTTTCTAAAGAACATATTCAAAAAAAGGAAAAATGTACAAAATGTCTGTACTGGAAAGAATGATTTCAATCGAAAAGGACAGGAAAAAATTGAGAATTTAGTTAATGCAAATATACCTTCTGCAACTAAAAAGATTAACTTAAACAGAAAAACAGCGTTTAAAGAGATACGTAGAAAAATGTTTCAGAGAAGAGTTATGTCCAATTTGATAAAGGATGTGAAGAAATATAAGCAAAAGGCTAAGTTTTATAAGAGAAAAAAAGAAATTGAAGCCATTGCAGCAAAGGCATTAGAATTAAAAAGGAAACTATTCATTTTAATTTTGAATAGGATGCGTACATTAGACAAAATGGTTAATGTACTGAAATCACATAGCAAAAGGAAAAGAGTAGTGAACAGAACAAACTTTTCTAAAGTGTTTTTAGGAAAATGGATGCATAGTTCAAGTAGTGAACCTTTTTTTAATGAAGAGAGTTATTTTCAAAGTAATAGTTTGCTGCATGCAGTTGACACCAGAGGTCGTGCTTATGAAGTGAAAAATGGTTGCATAATGGAGAAGGAGATAATGGTTCCAAGAGATGAGGTACAAGTGATGGCGGATGAGGCTATGGGGAGACGTCCTAAAGCCCCAGTGTACACTTGGAATTGTAGTAGTATTTGCACTGTGCGTCAGGAATCTATTGATAAATTTCGTGAGTTTCTAAGAGAATATAGTAAAAAAAGTGTAAAACAGAAGATTAAGGTGCTTCAAAGTTTGGATCCATGCAGAGTGAGAGAGAATACTGGTTTACAGGGTCATTCTCTGGCTTGTCTATCTAGAAAAGTGTGTAATAGTGTTTTCCATCATTTTAGGATGCTGGCTGTTCATCATACTGAAATGAGAAAGGTTGTGAGACGGTTGTATTTTGCTAAAAGTCCAGCAATAAAGTTAGATGAATTGAATAGGGCTCTGTTCCGTGGAACGGTATCAGATGTAGAGAAGGTTGTTGATGAAATTCAGTTTTGTTACTTTGGTCCTGAACAAAACAGTGCAGAGAAGGACACAGTAAATGAGGAAGAAGTGGAAGAGAATGTATAACCCTCTGTAAGTAAGACATTTAATGATCACATAACAAAATTTGCAATAATCTCTAATGAAAGACCAAATATTACTTGTATTTGTTGCCGCAGAACTCATTATAGAAAACAAACCAGGTATGTTGATCTCTACAGAAAGAGTGAAAATGAAGATAATTATAAGTGGAAGGATTTTGTCACATATATATTTCTTGAAAATTGTTTTGAATTTGGTGAAGTTCAGCGTATTTGTAAATACTGTTACAACAAGTTAGAGGAAAATAGAATGCCGACCAGAGCTGTACATAATAATTTAGAATTGGATGCTATTCCTGCTGAACTTTCTGAATTAAATACATATGAGTCTATACTCATTCAATGTGTTCATCCGTTCCAGACCATAGTACGTATGGAGCCCAAAACTGGTAAATTACCTCCTTCAGATTTACTGAGAGGTTTAAAAGGTAGAGTGGTGTATTTGCCCTTGGATTTGAAAAAAAATATGGAAACTATTGATGCGGATACTTTGGAAACTGAACCATTAATTATTCTGGTTAATGGTGTACCTACAAAGAATAAGAAGATTTGGCAGGAGCTGGTAGATGTACGGAAAGTACAAAGAGCAAATTTGTATTTGAAAAGGAATAACAAATGGTATGAATCAATTTATATAGAAGAAGAAAAAGAAGAAGATTTACAAGAAGACACAGAAACACCAACTGGACAAATTGAAAAAGTGGACAAGTCAAAGGAAGAAGAAATTTATGAACATTTTAGCATACATCCTCTTCATTCAAAAGAAGTTATGGGAGACAATATTGATCTATTTCAGATGAAGAAAGCAAAAGGAACTCCCGTGAGTGTATGGGAGGAGACCTTGGAAGCTCGATGTTTTCCCCAGCTGTTTCCTAAAGGAAAAGGAGGACGATACGATGAACGTCCGGAACAGATTCCAGCTTCTGAGTATCGGACTACAAGACTATATGCTGAAGATCCCAGATTTCGACAAAGTATTCCTTATTTGTTCCATCTTTTATTTGAAAGCGACTTGTCTGCATTGTCTTATGCAGTAAATCACATTTTAAAAAGTGGAGTACATTTGCAAAATGTTTCTGCTAAGGATTTTATGGAGAAAGTGCAGCACCGAGATGATCATTTGGAAACACAACTGATCAATCTGATGGCTTGTCAGCGTGGGACAAATGAATATTGGTACCGACGCCATGGTGAATTAAAATGCATGTTACGGAATTTAGGAACACCAACATGGTTCGTTACCCTAAGCTGTGCGGAGTACGCTTGGGATGATTTACTGGATTTTCTACGAGAGGCAAATTCAAACATTAAAAATATCGAATACAAGACAGCAGGAGAACTGTGCTCATTGGATCCGGTTAATGTTTGCAGATATTTCAATCATAGATTTGAGGCTATGATGTCCTTCATCTGCAATAAAAAAAATCCACCTCTAGGTGAAGTAGTGGATTTCTTTTGGAGAAAAGAGTACCAGGCAAGAGGTGCTCCTCATATTCATATGCTGTTGTGGATCAAGGATGCCCCAAAGTTTGGAACAGATACTGATGAAGCAGTGTTATCTTACATTGAAGAATATGCAACATGTGCTATACCAAAAAGCACAGAAGAGAAAAAGTTAAAGGAGCAAGTTTTACGTTTCCAAAGTCATCGGTGTGGAAAATACTGTCGACGGAAATACAAGAGCAAAGATAAATACTACACTAAATGTCGATTTGGATTTCCTAGACCTGTTCTTTCAAATGGAAGAGCTAACAGTTTTATGTCATCTGTGAGACATACTATCACAAGAAAATCACCTAAGAATACCTACAACCTTAAAAGAAAAGAAGAATCAAAAAATATAAATGACTACAACCCAGTGATTTTATCCATGTGGAACGCTAACATGGATATACAGTATGTAGCTGACAATTCCATTGCTGTTGCTCGATATGTAACGTCTTACATTACGAAATCAGAAAAAACAGAATTGAAGGAAATGTGGGAAGAGATTTCTCACGAGAAAACTGTCAGTAAGAAGCTGTACAGTTTCAGTTTGAAGATGTTATCGCATCGAGAAATTGGATCCTACGAATGTTCAGATAGGTTATCTTCTGCAAGTCTCTACTCGAAATCAAGAAGAATAATTTGGGCAAGTTTAGGCCTTGCAGCAATGAGAAATCGGGTACTGAAATCTGTTGGAGAAATTGAATATTTGGCCGAGAATGACCCAGAAAGTACAGATATTTTGAAATCAAACATGTTGGACACATATTATCCCAAGAGAAGTCATCATCTGGAGAACATGTGTCTCTATGAAGTGCTGCAGAACTACATTTATTCACGGAAAGCCGCAGAAGACATCAACAATGGAAAATATAAAGTCATTGGTGAGGAAGGATGTTTGGTGAAGCAAACAAAAGGAAGTTTGATAAATCACCGGAAGCTGAGTTGCGACACTACTGACAAAAAGGAATTTTACTACTTGGCTCTTTTACAGCTGTTTAAACCATGGCGTACAGAGGATGAACTACTGGGAGAATTTCAAAGCTATGAAGATTCTTTTAATGCTTGCAAAGACAGCATACAATGCAATACATACACAACTTATCTGCAAATGTTAAATGAAGAAATTGAACAGGAAACTACAATTGCAGCAGAAATAGCTAGAGACAGTTCTCAGGACAGCCAAAGTTCAGGAACACTCAGTCAAGATCCCCTAGGACAACCAATCGTTGAAAATGAAGCATCAATAGCCATGAATGAAGTGGAAACGGCTATGAATCAAGCTCAAGGAGAATTTATAGACTTACAAAATTTGGAAAGACAACTGAACGAAGAGCAGCAACAAATTTATGAAGAGATCAGAAAAAAAATTGATCACGGATTTCTACATGAAAAAAAAGAGTGCTCATGCACATCATTTCATCCAATCAGGATGTATGTAAGCGGACAAGCTGGAACTGGAAAAAGTTTCCTAATAAAAGTCATCAGAAGCTACCTACAGCAAAAAACGGATTCTACTTTGTCTTGTGTGGTTACTGCTCCAACTGGGTTAGCAGCATATAACATAAAAGGAATCACTTTACATCGTTTGCTAATGTTACCAGTGGAGCATGAGAACAAAATACAATACAACAAGCTAACTGGAGAAGCATGCTTGGAAGTTTCAAGAGTATTGAAGAAGATGCAAGTTCTCATTATTGATGAGGTGAGCATGGTATCAAACTTAATGCTTGCCTTTGTGCATTTAAGAATGCAGCAAATTCTGAAGACAGACTATGACGTGTTATTTGGAGGAAAACACGTCATAGTTTTTGGAGATCTTTTGCAACTTACTCCAGTTAAAGGACAACCAGTGTTTAATACTGTGACACATGAAGACACGAAGAAGTCATTGGGAAGCATCGGTAATACAAATATTTGGTCCTTCTTTGAGTACAAGGAACTTACTACTAATATGAGGCAAGCAAACGATGAAGAATATGGAAGTATTCTGAAAGATATCAGAATTGGACTACTCACTGAAGCTGGCAAAAAAGCATTACAGAGTCGGCTGCTACATAATTTATTTCCAAAGGAAGAAATAGTTGCAGAGAAGATATACAAGAACATTGCAGAAAACAAAAGTGTCATCTGCTTAATGCCAACTCTACGTGAATGCTCAATATTCAATGAGGAGCTTTTGAAATTGGAAAAGGAAGATATCAGGAAATTGGAAGCAGTGGACAAAATTGAGGATGGAAGAATTACTGTCACATTAACAGGCACACTGAAAAATAAATTGGATTCACTAGAGAAGAACATTTCCAAAACAGCTGGATTAGAAAAAAATCTATATGTTTGCATGAACTGTAGAGTATTTTTAAGGAGAAATTTGGATGTTGAAAAAGGTTTAGTTAATGGAGCTATGGGAAGAGTTGTGGGTTTTATTAATTATCAGAAAAAAGATGGAATTGAATGTTTAAAAATAAAATTTGATCAGATAGAAGAAGTTAAAGACATTTGTCGTTGTTCAGTTCGTTTCATGCTTGTGAAAGACTTATATGTACGTAGGAAGCAGTTTCCGTTTTCGCTAGCATATGCTGTAACTATTCACAAGTCTCAAGGATTGACTGTAGATTGTGCATTTGTGAACATTGGTTCAACTGTGTTCAAAGAAGGTATGGCATATGTTGCTTTGTCACGAGTGAAAACATTATCAGGTTTATTCATGATAGACTTTGATGATTCAAAAGTTAGTGCTGATACAAATTGTGTAAAGGAGTATAATAGATTAAGAAGAAGCTATGCTTCTCATTTAGGTCAGTATCCTGTGTTGAAAAAACGTGTAGTTTCTCGTAAAAGGAGAAATGAGAATATCTGTAATGAAGATGTAGAGAGGAAGAAAAAAAAGAGGAGTGATGTAATTGCAAGCAAAAAGAATAAGGAAAATGAAGAACAGGTTGTAGGATGTTATTTTGAAAATAGCTCTGGTGTCAACTGCTACGCTAATGTAGTGCTGAATGTTGCATTTTATCTGGAAAGTTTGCAAGAGCAGATAATAGTAAATCAGGGAAAAAGATTCTGTTCTGTGCTGAGTCTCCTTTTTGAAAAGCTGAGTAATGATAAAACTCAAATAGAAAGTGCTACTGAAATTAGAAAAGTTTTAGATGTATGTTCAGGACGAACACAGTTTTCTCAAAATGTACAGCAAGACGCACAGGAATTCTTGATTTATTTTCTTCAGGTACTGGAAGAAGAAGGGGTTCCCATTGAAAATTTATTTGGTCTCTCTTATAAATGGGAACATAGTTGTGAAAACTGTTATAATATATGTGGCTCTAATGTTGATTCTGAAAGGTTTATTTATTTAACATTGCCAGAGAGTAAAACAGTCACTTTTGCTAAATTAGTTAAAGATGCTAATCATAGCATGCAATGCGGTGAGTGTAAATCTGACATGTTTTCAACATTAATTTTAAAGGAATACAGACAGTATGTAATTTTAATGATGCAACGATGTAGAGCTGATGGTTCAAAATTGGATACTTTAATAAAGAAGTTTACAGGACAGCAATTATCAATTTCAGGAAAAACTTTTGTAACAGTTGCAATAATTTTCCATGATGGACCTACTGTAACTTCTGGTCATTACACAGTTTATCTTAAATGTGAAAAAGGCTGGACACTGTGTAATGATTCCCAATTGATTTTTAAGCAACGTTTGCCTTTTGATTTAGCAAATTCCTATCTAATCTTCCTGAAACCTAAATTTTAGAGAGATTTGGCAACATCTGGACAAAACAATTTTACCATTTTATTGGATTACCATTTGGAATTTACAAATAAAAAGATTTAACAAATTATCATTTGGCCTAATGGAAAGGTAACCAATTGTAATGTGGAATTTTTCCATTTTTTAAGGAAACTTTGGAAAACCAAAAATTTAGAAAAAATCGGTAACATCTGCACAATTTAAATTTTGGAATGTTATTGGATTGCCATTGGAAATTTAAAAAAAAAAGATTTTTAAAATTACTATTTGGCCATGCGGAAAGGTAAACAATTCTATTGTGGACTTATTTAATTATTAATTAATCTTTCGGAAACCAAAATGTTACAGAGAATCGGTGACATCTGTACAATTTAAACTTTAGATTTTTATTGGATTACCATTGGAAATTTAACAAAAAAAGAATTTTAAAATTACTATTTGGCCTAAAGGAAATGGAACCCGATGTATTGTGGAGTTATTTGAGATATATTATTGTGATTATACTTCTGAAACAAAAATATCAGACGGTATTTTAAAGAAATAAGTATTGATATTAGATGATATTTTTTAAGAATATTATGCATTTCTATAAAGTTATGTTTATGCAAAAAGAGATTGTGGGCTTTTTTAAAACAATCTTTGAGATTGTTAATTTTTTTTTTGCCTGCTGTTAAATGATGAATGCAATTGCTTTCACAATTTATAGTGAAATGCAATATTTTCTGAAAACAGCAAAAAAAAGGCAAAAATATTTTTTGAAAAATATGTAAATATGTGTACTGTATTATAAAATGTTTTATTAAATATTAATACTTTTTTCTTTTTTTTCAGATTGAGATAGAAAATTTTCGAAAACTAGAACCATTTTTAAAGCAATTAAAAAAAAATGTAAATGAATAAATCTTTTTTTGAGTGGGTATGGTAAGTCAATAATATCATGGTCCCTTTTTTCCACTTCTCTACAATCACATTTTCAGTTTTTAATTGTAGTCTCTCAAGGACCTTGTAATGTGATAATTGATTTTTAGTGTTTTTTAAAAAAAAAAAAAAAATTACGCGTACCGTACGTGTACGGTAAAAAAAAAAAAAAAAGTTTTTAAAAACATATATAAAAAATAGATGAAAGGTAAGGTTGGCTCTTAAAAGAGCCGTTGTGTTCATGCAGGGACAGAGGAAAGAAAGATTGGGAATATTAGACGGTACGACAAGTGTGCTGATCTATTTTACAGTTCACTAGAGAAATACTGGTCTCCCTATAAGTAATTAGATCATGACAAGTGGCGCACCGTACTTCAACCCTCGCAAACCGAGGGTTAATTTCCAGAGGACCAGAAAAAGGAGATGCTCCCCCCACAGATGAAGGGCTCACCTGACCTGCAGAAGAAGGACTCGGCCCTGCAGATGATGGTCCAGGCTGAGCTGCTGTGGATGTGCTTGGTTGATTTACTGAAGGGTTACCTTCAGTAAGTCGAGCATGTGTCCTTCTGTGTACATCCTTAAGGTGTCTCATCATGGTGTGATTCCCAAAGGAATACTTCCTGTCAGGATTCCCTCTTGAAAGTACACGCTTACACAGCTTACAAGTCACTAAGGGTGCATTTACCTTTTGCTGGCCTTCTGGAAAAGTAAAATACTCCCATACGTAAGAGGTCTTTTGTTTCCTCGCTCTCTGCCTCAAGGTAGTGCTGCTAGCCTCACTCTCAGAAGAGCTCTGCTGTTCTGTCATCGTATCACAAAGAAAACCCAGCTCCTTCTCCTAAGGGATCACAAGCAGAAATGAGGGGAATGGGTGTGGTGTAGGAGAGTTCTAGAACTGAAAGTAGTTTCAACCAATCAAAAGTTGTGTTTCATGATCACATGACCCACCGTACGCTTACGGTGCGCTTACGGCAAAAGTACGCATGCGCGTAAAAAAGACACGCGCTCGCGCGCATGCGCATAACAGTCACTCCCCAACACTTCCGCGTAACGTGCGCGTGTAGCGTACACGCGTACGCGCCCCACGCGGAGTACGCGCGGCTACGCAAATTGCGTAACTATACGCAAACAGCGTAGATAAATTACGGACATTGCGTAAACCGTACGCTTACCGTAAGCTTACCGTACGCGCACTAAAAAAAATTTTTAAAAAAAGGAAAAAATGTATTGCTAATAAATTTTACCTGTTTATTTTATAAAAAATGTAAAATAAAAACATATTGTAGAATTTTAAAAATTTAACCATAGTCTTTAAAAAAGGATAGAAAATTAAAATAAAAATATGTAAAAAAAAAAGAAGAAAAAAAAAAAATTAGCATTTAAAAAACCTTGCAAATTCACTGAAAAAACCATGGGTTTCACACACGTTATAGTTAGGAATTAGCATTTAAAAAACCTTTGAAATTCACTGAAAAAACCATGGGTTTCACACACGTTATAGTTAGGAATTAGCATTTAAAAAACCTTAGAAATTCAATGAAAAAACCAAAGGTTTCACACATGTTATAGTTAGCTGGACATTTCACTCGTAAAAAACCAATGAAATTCCCCCGTTATAGTTAGTTCAGCTAACTATAACTCGCGCGCCCGCAATGCACTACTGATGACGTCACATATTACATCACTCATGACATGGTCAGTGACATCACTCATGACATCACTGATGACATCTCAAATGACATCACTGATGACATTATCCTTGTGACAGAGTGGTAGACCTCCTCTCACCCTAATATAACCTTTGATACAAACATTCAAAAATAGAGACTGAAATTTTCAAAAAAATGGACATACCAATAACAGTTACAACAACCTATTCAGTAATTCTAAGATCCACATACACATCCACTCATCCACCAACAATCCTATACAGTCACTCATACATGTACTCACACATCATATGTACTCATACACCTAAACATCCTGTAACACAATGCCACTCATCCATAGAGTTACTCACACATAGTCACTCATGCTAATAAAGAATCAAACATCCATTTACTTGCATATACAGTTATACACACACCACCACACTTACTTTTACAGAAACTTACACATACTTAGTCTTTTAAACAATCACTTATAGAAACACATACTTATTCATACAGGAAGTCTATCAATCTCTCACTCTCACATATACTCACTTATAAACACCAATAGTCACATATACTAGTTTAAAACATATGTAGTTACTTATGAAGACACTATTGAGACAGTCATTCACTCACTAACACACCCATGCACACACTCATCCACCCATACAGTCCTGCACACATGCTGTCTTCAACACATACAAACAGTGAGTCACTCATTCATGCATCTATGCACTACGTAATACCCCCCACCGCACCATGAAGACACTCAGACACTCATACTGATACTCAAAAAACCAACTAATAACCTATATAGACACTCATGTAGCTACTCACCAACCCATGCAGCCACTTATATACAAAGTGAGAGACTGATACAGGTATTTACACATTTAAACATTACTCACTTAGCCATGTATTCAAAAAGATACACTTAATCAGTCAGTAATACAATCAATTTTTCAAAAACAAATCATCAATTTAGACACTTGTATACTCATTTATTCTTCCATCGACCTTGAGATATACATATATAAAACATATTTAATTTTCAGAAAAACACACATTCACTGGATGATGTCATCAGTGATGTCATTTGAGATGTCATCAGTGATGTCATGAGTGATGTCACTGACCATGTCATGAGTGATGTAATATGTGACGTCATCAGTAGTGCATTGCGGGCGCGCGAGTTATAGTTAGCTGAACTAACTATAACGGGGGAATTTCATTGGTTTTTTACGAGTGAAATGTCCAGCTAACTATAACATGTGTGAAACCTTTGGTTTTTTCATTGAATTTCTAAGGTTTTTTAAATGCTAATTCCTAACTATAACGTGTGTGAAACCCATGGTTTTTTCAGTGAATATATATATATATATATGTATATATATATATATATATATATATATCCTCTGCGCTTTCTCCTGTGCATGTACCGCTGCATTACCAACAAGAGTCGCGTCACCTCTTTGGACCTCACAGGAGCAGGTCCCGTACAGTCCACAATAATTCTCTCAAACAAAGGATGACGACGCCTTGTGTTGCTGGTCCAAAATTACTTTATTTTCGGCCCCATCGAACGCGTTTCATCTGTCCAGCAGCCTTGTTCACCGATAACAGAAGTAATGGGAGCAGCCATTTTAAACAAATAATACATGATTGTTACGTGCATGTGAAAACTACAAAACAATAGACAGTGTAAACAGACTTGTAATTTTTTTTACACATTTACCCTTTGCTCATGTGCATTGTATTGCAGGAAAAGTTTATCTTCATTACAAATACATAACTTTCAAAACAGTCATTACTTTCAAACGTTCATTGGACACACTGTTTTTCCCGTTGTTCTTGTAGAAATTCCCAATCTAATTTGTGTGAGAAATAGATTGCGATCTATTTATCACGCAAATTAGATTGGGAATTTCTACAAGAACAACGGGATCCCCAGGGGAGGTGGATCTGAGTTAAGGTCAAAATTAATAATCAGGTTCTCAACTTTATTAACTACTATGGGCCTATAACAGATGATGCATCTACATTACTGACAATTTATAAGCTTCTGATTGGGGTCCCTGGCCAATTACGTTTGGGGGTGATAGAAGCTCTCCAGTTAATTGACGCATGGCGATTGCTTAATCAGACCGCCCTGGAATACACTTGCTCTTCCCGCCAGTATCAGACAGCTTCACAAGTCGTTTTTTTATTGATTTCACATTCTTTGGTCCTCGGGGCTGCAGTAATCAGTGCAAATGCTTTCTCTGATCACTCTTATGTTCAGGCCGATATAGAAATTGGGGCTCAGAGGAGGAGCAGGTCCAGGTGGCAGATGGACCGTCTTCTTCTTCAAGATCCTTTGTGGCTTAAACAGTTTAGGGAGCGGATTTTAGAATACTTTAATAATAATGAAGGTACGGCGGATATTTTCTCTGTTTGGGGTGGCTTTAAAGCTGCAGCCCGAGGCCAGATTATTGCAGTATCTGCGGGAAAAGCTAGGGAACGACTTGAACGACTTGCAGAATCCCAACGATCTCTTGAAAGTGCTTCTAAATTGTTAACTTCTTCATCACAGGGTCAGTGGGAAAAGGCAAAGAAGGCATTGAGAGTTTTTTTTGTTCTCGAAGAAATAAATAGTTCTCAGACTTACTTACAAAAGGTTTATGAAGAAAGTCAAATGGTGGGGAAAATGTTGGCCTGGTCAACAAAGGCTCAACAGGAATCAGCCTGTATTTTGGAAGTAATAGATCCAAAAACTAATGCTACCGTAACTGACAGAGTTGATATTGCTCGGGTCTTTGTTGAACATTACCAACAATTATATACCACTAAATATATGACCAGCATGGACGCAATCCATGAATATTTCGCTGCTGTACAATTACCTAGGATATCTCAGAGTGCAGCTACTCAATGAAATTACAGGATCAGAGATTTTGGCAGTTATAAAATCATTGGCAGGGGCAAAAGCTTGCGGGGAAGATGGAATGTTATAAAACTTTTGCCACGGAGCTGACCCCATTTCTGAAGAAATTATTTAACCATATCAAAGCTGGTGGCTCGGTTTTATCGGAGTTTAAGAGTGCAATCATAGTTAGTTTTATAAAAAAATGGCGAACCACCAAATAATGTGAATTCATTTAGACCGATTAGCCTCTTTAATGCCGACTATAAAATCTTGATGAAGATCTGGGCACAGTGTTTTACACCTTTGGCTAAGGAAGTAATTCATATCGATCAAACTGACTTTATTGCTGGGCGATGTCATCAAATACAGGATATTTGATACAAGCTCTTGATTATTTTAACGTTAACATGACACCAGCCTGCATAATGATGGTCGATGCAGAAAAAGCCTTTGATTAAGTTAACTGGGTCGCTTTATTTTTTGGGCTTCAAAGGTTTGGGATCCCGGTTCAAGTAATTTTAATGTTGCAAAATATATACCAAGGGGCGCAGGCTCAGTTAATAATTAATGGGGATCAAATAGGGTCAGTGGAGATTAATCGGGGGACCAGACAAGGCTGCCCCCTATCACCCCTTTTGTTCACTATTTTTATAGAACCACTAGCAATCAAAATACGAGGTAATGTGGGTATTAAAGCCCCGATTGGGGGCATGGCTAAATTAAAACTCTTTGCTGACGACGCCATCCTGTACTTGTTTCCCGACAAGCCAAATATAGAACAGATCTTGGCTGAATTTAGACAATACGAATCAACAGGGGGATACAAAATTAATCCAAGCAAAACAGAGATTATAATTTTGAATACTGGGGCCAAGTTTCTGCCAGAGAATCTGAAACAACAGGTTGTAAAACTGATCCCATACGTTACTTGGGGATTTTTGTCACAGGACAATATGGCCAGCTTGTTAAATTGAATTATGAGGCCACTAGTATTAAGATCCAGAAATTTCTTCGAAAAATGGGCCAGCCTTCCGCTATCTTTGATAGGTCGAGTGGCGCTTATTAAGATGTCTATATTACCCTTATTGATATTTATTTTTTCCAACATCTCAATTAAGATTAATGTTAATTATTTTAAAGGGAACGACTAGGTACAAAACGCTTTTGGATTTTTCTAATAGACTTCGTTCCATTTTTAAACAGAGTGGATTTTCTGGTTTTTACTCTTTAAAATTAAATGAGTGTAGAGATCTGGGCCTCCATATTCATTCTACCCAGTTGAAAACCTCGCATGATTCTGGCTTGGGGGTAGTTAATCAGTTTATCATTCAGGGGAGGATGATTACCTGGGAAGAAGTTCCAGCCAGATGCTACAGCCGTAACAAGCCCTTATTCTTTGAATTCATTCAAATAGTTCATTTCTTTAATAAATACAATTTTCTGCTTAATAGTTTCCCCTCTAAGGCAGTCATCGCCTTGTATACCTCTAATATGAGTGGGGTCGGCAATTGGTATCGCTTAATGCGAACCCAAGACAAATCTCCTTTGGTCTTAAAGTTTTTGGAGAAAGTCGCCTCTGAAACCCAATGTGTTTTTTCCTATCAAGAATGGCAAATAATATCTAGCACAGGAAATAAGACGCTTAGAGCTGCCAACTATAAAAGAATGGCTTTTCTTTCTCACTAGATGGCCTATTATACTCCAAAGGCTCTAAATAAAATCTATCCAGAGGTGGAAAATAGGTGTTTTCGTTGTTGCGCCCCATCGGAAGGGGGATGGAGGCATATATTTTTTTCCTGTCCTAAACTGGGAGTGTTTTGGGAGAAAAGTTGTGTGTATTTGAGCCGGGCGATCCAAAAACCGTATGATCCAATAGCAGAATCAGTCCTGTATGGTATTAATAGTAGGGAGGCCATATTGTCGAAAGCTGAGGGGCTTTTTTCGTGCTTGTTCAATGTTGGTCACTCGCTCTTTAATTTCACAAAATTGGAGATCACTGGAAGTACCTGTGTTTGAGAAATGGATAAACAAAATGATACGCACAAAAAAATTCGAAGAAGCTTATGGTAAACGAGTGGGGGCAACTAGAAAATTTTCTCGGATTGGGAAATATCTTGTTGAATGTTAAATTGAGGGACGATAAAAGTAATTCTGTTTAGTTCACGATTTTATGTCAAGGTTTTAAAAAACTTTTTGAATTTTGCTTAATAAGCTCTGGAATGGGACATGCTAATTAATGATTTTTGTCGTTCTGTATTCAGGGTCACCATTTTCTTTTCTTTCTCATTGTTCATTTAATGTGCTAATATGGAATGTCTTTTCTGAAACTCTCCTCAATAAAAATAAAAAAAAGAGAAATTGTTTTTGGTTTCCAAATTACTAAACGAAAACCCTGTTTTATTTGCACTGATTTCCATGGTCCAATTTGATTCATTGTGATAATCATATACCGCCCGAGTGGGCATAGTTTACAAACAAAACTCCTCACTCATGCCCAAGTGAGCTATTCACCCTTGACCATATCTCAAGATGCCAATGCATTGCATCTGCAATTTCAGACACACATACTGTATCTACAGTAGGGGTTTAACTTCCAACAACTATGTCTGGTAAGTGAATTTATTTGTGATTTTAAAAACTTTTTGTGTCGCTATTCTTTTCTTGGACAGACTTCTTTAATTACATACCTAATCTATCTATAAGTGCGTGTACGGATCCTCTTCTACATTAAGGCCTTCTGGTTGCTTAGTATTTAATTCAATAATGTAGCGGGATTCTAATTTCCGGAGCTTTTTTTCTCGATTCACCCCACGTAAATCTTTTTTCACTGAATCAACCACATAGTATGAAAATCCGTTCATATCCTTGCTGTGGAACCTTTCAAAATGGTAAGCCACTGGATACGTGCGATCTCCATTTTTGATTGCCCTCAAAAGTTGCAAGACTCGTTAATGCACTTCTAGGATTGTGCTGCCCACGTACTGCAGGCCACATGGGCACTGCAGCACGTAGACAGAAAAATCCATCTTGCAGCTTAATCTGATTTGATTTTTCGCATCTTATAGGACAAGCCTAATCTATACTGATCAGTATTGGTTCCATAAATGCATGCCTTGCACTTTGTGCACTTCAGGAACCCCTGTTTCTTACTTAATCATGTTTCCTTCACTGTTGTTTTCTTTAGAGTGTTCTTCACAAGAGATTGCTTAAAAGATCTGGCACACCTAAAAGTCACTTCTGGTCTACGTCGATTCAGAATACTCCTCAATTTGTCCTGTTGTACGCTACATTTTGTTATTAGTCGACACTGGCTACTTGTGTCTTTAGAACTCTTCCTGTCTTTAGCAAAAATAATATCTTCCCTTTTCTTCCTGGATGTCTTCAGAACTGCAGTATTGATCCATTCATCAGGGTAGCCCCTACTCTGAAACATCTTTGTCAAATTCTCAAGTTCTAACTTCGTTTCCTCCTCCTCACTACAATTGTGTTTAGTTCTTAAACAGTCCCCAAATGGTATACTTCTTTTTAAATTGGTTGGATGGAAACTAGTTGCATGAAGCAACGTGTTAGCTGCGGTTGGTTTCCTATACAGTTTTGTTGCAATTTTGCCCTCTTTAATGTATACTGTCAGGTCTAGAAAGTTGACACTGGTTTTGCTTACATCGCTTGTGAAAGTTAAATTCAATGCATTCTTTTGGATTTTATTAATGAATGTCTGCACTTGCTCCTCTGAGCCCTTCCATACTAGGAACAAGTTATCTATAAAGCGACTCCAGTGCTTCACAATCATTTTAGTATGTGCCCAAAGTCTTATTCGTCTTCCTCCCAAAAAGTGTTTTATGGCTCTCAGTCCATCTGTCTGTCTAATGCTGGTAAACAGTGTAGACACATCAATGGTGACCAAAAGAATTTATGACCTCCCTTGGGAGGAAGATTATTTGCTGGGCACCATTGATGTGTCGACACTGTATACCAGCATTAGACACACAGATGGACAGAGAGCCATAAAACACTTTTTGGGAGGAAGACTGATGGAAATGGCCCTTTTTGTAGGGTTATCCCCAAACTTTTTGCTTTTTCCTCCTATTTTTCCCTGACCTGCTTGTGTTGCTTTTAGGACTCTGGGCACTTTACCACTGCTAACCAGTGCTAAAGTGCATATGCTCTCTGTGAAAATTGTGTTATAGATTGGTGTTTCCATGATTGGATATTTGATTTACCTGTTCGCCCCTAGTAAAGTGCACTGCGTGTGCCAGGGCCGGTGAATCAAATGCTACTCGGGGCCCACAGCACTGGTTGTGCCACCCCCGTGAGTAGCCCTGAAAACGGTAAAACTCAGCCCTGCCATTGCAGAGTCTGCACGCAGTGTAACTGCCATGTTGACTTGGCCAGTGCACACACTAGCCGGTCCCTAACCTTCCCTTTTCTTACAGGTCAGACATCCCTTCGGTAGGCCCAAGGTACCCCTGTGGACAGGGTGCAATGTATGTGAAAGGTAGGACATGCTCTGGTGTGTTTGGCATGTCCTAATAGTGAACTGCAGCCCATTTAGTTTTTCACTATTGCAAGGCTACCAGTTCCCCATAGGATATAATGGGAGGTTTGTTTATAACATTTTATAAACATAAATGGCCCAGAGAATTCAGTAAGAAAATAGAATTTAGTATGCCTGAACTCAGAATCTAAAGATGCATCTTTTAGTGAGGGTGATTTTTACATTCTGTGTTTGAAAATACCACTTTTCGAAAATAGATATTTTCTTGCTCAGTCATCCCGTTTGCCTCTGCTGGAATGTGGATTGCCTGTCTGGGTTTTGGATGACAGAAGGCTGGGGGGCCGGAGAGGCTCCAGATGGTCTAGGTAGGTCAGGAAAGAGCTGAATAGACCTGGGCTGCGATGGGGGAAGGGCGAGGAGATTTCCTTGCACCTCAAAGGGCTTGGTCTGCCTCTGACAAGGCCGTCTCCACCTCCTGCCAGGAATTCACACCAGAGAAGGCCAGACTGGTTCTGGCTGGACACAGACACCCTCTGCCTGAAAGATCAAAGGATTTTTGGACATAAATACTGGGTCCCAGACCCCTGAACTTTAGAACCCATCTGGAACATGACGACTGCTAAGAAGAAGAGCCGGAGAAGCTGTGAAAAGGAACGACTGCTTTGCTGGGTACTTTGCTGGGCTGAACTGCAGTGGCTGCTTCTGTCTTGGGCAGTGAAAGGCCTGGACCGGACTTTCTGCAACCTAATTTGTGAGTCTCTCCAAGGGCTTGAGGTAGAGTTTGCCCCCTGTTCACGAAGTCTCAGGAACAGCAAAGACTTCAAGTTCTTCGACCCGCAGCACTGGGGACTGTGTGTTTTATGCTGCAACCCGAAGAACACCAACTCGACGACGTCTACGACGTCGCTGACGACTCTGTGACATGAAGGCACCGCAGAGGGTACCGCCGCAACACCGCACCGCAACCACGGTCTCACAGACGACGGCTGTTGACGCTGCCACTGAGCCACTGCTTGCACCGCGACCTGTGGGCACCGCACTCCGTTCCGCCTCACTTCACGCTGAAGCTTTGGCACCACAGAAGGCACCGCCACACCGCAACCCTGATCTCACCGACGACGCCTGTTAACGCCACCACTGAGTCGCTGCTTGCACTGCCACCTGTGGGCACCGCACTCCGCACCACCTCGCATCATGCCGAAGCTTTGGAACCGCAGAGGGCAACACCACACTGCAACCCTGGTCTCACCGACACCGCCTGTTGACGCTGCCACCGAGCCACTCCTCGCACCGCGACCTGTGGGCACTGCACTTCACACCACCTTGCTTTACGAGGACGCCTTGGCCTTCCTGATGCCGCCACTTCCCACCAAGATCGATGCCGCTGCTTGTACCGTGGTTCGGGATCACCGCTTGTAAGTTACACGACGCACTGCCCTCATCCCACACCCAGCCTTGGCCCACCGACGCCGGCACCATCGACTCCCGTTCGTCCGCCAACGACAGCGCTTCAGCAACAACGCCGCCACTGCTTGCACCGTGACCTGCTAGCACCATGCCGAGCACTGCCTTAATCTTACACCGCGACCCTGGTCTCACCGACGACACCATCTGACGCTGTCACTGAGTCGCTGCTCGCACCACGACCTGGGGGCAACCGCACGCTGCATCGCTGCGCTTCGCACCGCATCACTCGAAGCCTACCGGCGCCAGCGCTCCTGATTCCATCAGAGAGGAGCTCGACCTGCAACGTGAGTACCTTCAAGAGCCCCGACGACTCCTGCACGACCTCACCGACGCCTGCGGACACCGTGTCCTCAGGCACTCGACCCAGAGGTCACCAGCGCCCTGCATTTCTAAAAGGTACTGTTTGCGGGTCTTCCTGACACTGTAGCTGGCCTGCGACGACGCGGCCAGCCAGAACTGTTTTGGATTTGTGTGCTCACGACGCCGTTGTAGCCCGGACGGAGCTATCCACACAAGGAACTCTTTTTAATCAGCGTATTTTTGAACTGTGAACTTTTAACTATAGTATGGTGGACTTTTCTCTTTTTTGGGTCTTGTTTTTATTATTTAAAAATATTGGATATTTTTCTAAACTGGTGTGGTGTCCTTTTGTAGTGCATACACTGTATTACTGTTGGTTATGTGCAAATGCTTTACACACTGCCTCTAAGATAAGCCTGGCTGCTCGTGCCAAGCTACCAAGGGGGTGAGCAGGGGTTATTTTATATGTGTAACTCCCTTATCCTGACTAGAGTGGCAGTTTTTGGCTGGCTTTGGCCCACGCCCTAGCCTGCCAAAAATCTCATTTCTAACTAAGACCAATAAGACTTTGGACACATACTGAAATGATTGTGAAGATGGTGGAAAGTTGTTTGACAAGTAACTTCTTTCTATTTAATGAAGACCTTTACCATCAGGTATGCGGTACTGCTATGGGCACCTGCTTCACCCCCAGCTATGCGAATTTGCATATGGGCTGGTGGGAGGAGCAGGTGATCCGGACGCAATACCATGTGGAATGGGATGAGCATATCATGCACTGGAGTCGCTTTATAGATTACTTTTTTCTAGTATGGAAGGGCTCAGAGGAGCAAGTGCAGACATTCATTAAAAAAATCCAAAAGAATGCATTGAATTTAACTTTCACAAGCGATGTAAGCAAAAACAGTGTCAAATTTGTAGACCTGACAGTATACATTAAAGAGGGCAAAATTGCAATGAAACTGAATAGGAAACCAACCTCAGATAACACATTGCTTCATGCAAGTAGTTTCCATTCAATCAATTTAAAAAGAAGTATACCATTTGAGGAGTGTTTAAGCGCTAAATGCAATTGTAGTGAGGAGGAGGAAACAAAGTTAGACCTTGAAAATTTGATAAAGAGATTTCAGAGTAGGGGCTACCCTGATGAATGGATCAATACTGCAGTTCTGAAGACATCCAGGAAGAAAAGGGAAGATATTATTTTTGATAAAGACAGGAAGAGAGCTAAGGACACAAGTAACCAGTGTCGACTAATAACAAAATGTAGCGTACAACAGGACAAATTGAGTAGTATTCTCAATCGACATTGGCATGTAATCAAAAATGATCCTATCTTAGGTAAGGTGGTACCACGTAGACCCGAAGTGACTTTTAGGCACGCCAGATCTTTTAAGCAATCTCTTGTGAAGAACACTCTAAAGTATAAAAACAGTGAAGGAAACATGGTTAAGTAAGAAACAGGGGTTCCTGAAGAGCACAAAGTGCAAGGCATGCCGTTATGGAACCAATACTGATCAGTATAGATAAGGATTGTTCAATGAGATGCGAAAAATCAACGGTAGATTCAACTGCAAGATGGATTTTGCTGTCTACGTGCTGTAGTGCCCATGTGGCCTGCGGTACGTGGGGGCCACAATCCAAGAAGTGCATAAACGAGTCTTGCAACATTTGAGGGCAATCAAAAATGTAGATCGCACATTTCCAGTGGCTCGCCATTTTGAAAGGTTCCGCAGCAAGGATGTGAAAGGATTTTCATACTATGTGGTTGATTCAGTGACAAAAGATTTACGTGGGGGGAATCGAGTAAAAAAGCTCTGAAAATTAGAATCCCGCTACATTATTGAATTAAATACTAAGCAACCGGAAGGCCTTAATATAGAAGAGGATCTGTACATGCACTTAGAGATAGATTATGTAAGTAATTAAAGAAGTCTGTCCATGAAAGAAATCGCGACACAAAAAGCTTTTTAAATCACGAATAAATTCATTTACCAGACATAGTAGTTGGAAGTTAAACCCTTACTGTAGATGCAGTATGTGTGCCTGAAATTGCAGATGCAATGCATTGGCATCTTGAGATATGGCCATGGGTGAATAGCCCACTTGGGCATGAGTGAGGAGTATTGTTTGTAAAATATGCCTACTCGGGCGGTATATGATTATAACAATGAATCAAATTGGACCATGGAAATCCGTGCAAAAAAACGTGGTTTTCGTTTCATAATTTGGAAACCAAAAACAATTTGTCCAATGGACTTTTGAAAGTCATGAACTTTTTGAAAGTTCTGTATTTGTAATGAAGATCAACTTTTGTTGCAATACAATGCACACAAGCAAAGGGTAAATATGTAGAAAACTACAAATCTGTTTACACTGTCTATTGTTTTGTAGTTTCACGTGCACAATCATGTATTATTTGTTCAAAATAGCTGCTCCCATTACTTCTGTTATCGGTGAGCAAGGCTGCTGGACAGCTGAAACGCGTTCGATGGGGCTGAAAATAAAGTAATTTTGGACCAGCAACACAAGGCGTCGTCATCCTTTGTTTGAGAGGATTATTGTGGATATACCTTTACCACTGGCCAACTTGGGGCATTGTGGGTGTGGTAGTCCTGAGGGGCTTCACAGCACGTGCTCGCAATCGACTTTGAGTTTTAATATTACTCTTTGTCGTGTAATTGGCCCCTTGGTGAAGTTTAAGTTTTCCGCTCCCGGTGCCTCATGATGAGTGAACAGAATGACTGTGTTATCAGTAGTACGGCAGGAATAGAATATACAAAGTGAGAGGTCACGCTGGGGCAGCTGTGTCTTTAACTCGAGTGAGCTGAAACCGGGACATTGGCAGACATTTTTGTTAATTTTAGTGACATTTGGGAGCAGCAACTTTTAAAGTACATTTTTCATAACTCTGTAAATTTGGCATTTCAGGACTAATAGTTTGGCAGTACTAATTTTAAAACTAATTTCTCATCATGATGGATACTTTTATAATATACATGTGTATGTTATTACCTAAACTGTTTGCTACACGATATTTCCAGCTACACCATGAATTGTATTATGCAATGTATTAGATCAGTTAATATTTTACCTGCAACCAGGCTGGTATTTTAGCTGTAGTAAATGATGTAATGTAACATTCTGGCTCACACGCCGATCGCATACACAAGAGTATGCTTTCTATGTCTACTCATGGTCTAATGGGAAGGGCTATTTATTGTGCATGTATTTTGGCGCCAAACAAGATTGACAAAGGATTTTTGAAATCCGAAACGCGTCTCTCCTTACCTCTTGTATTGAGGGCGACCTGGCAGAATAAATTAATGCTGATTATTCTAACTCCTCGAGTCCGTGCCTTCTTCCATGGAGTTTCTGTGGGAGCTGGATTTTTGTGTATATATATGTATATATATATATATATATATATATTCACTTAAAAAACCATAGGTTTCACACATGTTATAGTTAGCTGGACATTTCCCTCGTAAAAAACCAATGAAATTCCCCCGTTATAGTTAGTGCAGGCAACTATAACTCACGCAACCACAATCCTCTGCTGATGATGTCAGATATTACATCACTGTATTTAGACACCTATTTACCCATGTCTTCTTCCATTAATCTTTAGCTATACATATATTACAAATATTTATTTTTCAGAAAGACACATACGTAATCAGTGATGTAATATCTGACACAGCGCGAGGATTGCGGTCGCGTGAGTTATAGTTGCCTGCACTAACTATAACGGGGGAATTTCATTGGGTTTTTATGAGGGAAATGTCCAGCTAACTATAACATGTGTGAAACCTATGGTTTTTTAAGTGAATTTGCAAGGTTTTTTAAATGCTAATTCGTAACTATAACGTGTGTGAAACCTATGTTTTTTTCAGTGAATTTGTACGTTTTTTTAAATGCTAAGTTATGTATTTATTTTTTTCAGGTTTTTCACCGTGCGCGCACGGTACGCGCACGGTGTGCTTTACGCACTGTGTGCGCACTGTGGGCGCACGGTGTGCTTCGCGCACCGAGCACCCACGGTTCGGCGTGCGCGCAACAAGCGCGCACCTCGCGATTTTTTTAAAAAGAAAAGTGTTTTTTTTGCCCTTGGGGGTCCTTCTGTGACCCCCTGACCAAGGCTATGGGGTCAGGAACTGTCCACTCTGCCCCCTTTTCACGTTCTCCACCTGTTTTTTTCACCCCCTCAGACTGCGAGAGACAAAATGGCGGCCGACACTTCCTGGTTTCGACCGATTCGAATGTTTACCGACATCTAACAACCAATCAGAATTACGCTCGCGCACGGCAGGGTGCGCGCACAGTGCGCGCACGGTGCTTGCGTATATATATTGATATGCTTTTAAATGCTATTTTCTCAGGAAATACTGAACAGATTTACACCAGACCTGCAAAAGGCACTTCCTTGACCTTATGGCTACCTCTCTGCCAAATTTCACATAATTCTGTTCAGCCGGGCTGTAGCTGCGACTAAAGGTCCTATGGAAAAATGCATGGGGAAAACGCCTTTTGGGATCCCCCCTTTTTCTCGGCCCCCGCTTGACGAATCACCCCGAGACTTTCAGGGTAGGAGCTGAACGGAGCGCCCCATTAGTTTTGAAAATTTCGCGAGGGTTCGTTAACCGGCGCCAAAGTTATTCAAAATATAATTTTGAGATTTCCTATGGAAACTGGGTTGTAACTATAACTATCTACTGGCGACCGCCAGTAGATAATATATTTATATATAGATATATATAGATATAGATAGAGATATATATGAATATATATATATAGATAGATATAGATATAGATATATATTTATATATGAGATTCCAAATTCCTGTTATGCCCGGGATCCCCCAAGGAAGCAGGTACGGACCACAGCGTGTTCTTTCTTCAAGTGCAGTTTATTGTATTCAAGTTGTCAGTATTTCTTAATATATCAGCATTATGCGTTTCGACAGTGAAACACTGTCTTGATCATATTTATATATATATATATATATATATATATATATATATATATATATATATATATATATATATATATATATATATATATATATATATATATATATAGATAGATATAGGTACATATATTTTGTCCAACAAAAATGCCCCAACATTTTGAAAAGGTCACTCAACAGCGCCCCATACCACCAGGTATTGTCATGCCTCGCTGCAGTTTGCCTCTCACCAACCACTCATTCTCTTCATGCTGCCAACGCGTTTCGAGGCTGACACGCCTCTTCTTCATGGGCTTCACGAAAACAGGTATCGAGAGTTCACTTCATTCTGGTGTGTTTTTATTTGACAACGCCCTTAGTGGGTTGGGCATAGTGCCATCGTCAATTCCTGAGCATTATGGGACTTGCGGTCCTATGAAGTGAATAAAATTATTATTGCCTTATTAGGTTAATGTTCTGTTTGTTATTAAAATCATTGTTCCTCCTTAGTAGGTAGGCAGGGTTAAGGCAGGCTCTGTATGCAAAGGGACGCTGTGCCTTATAGAAAGACACGGTTCCTTCCCACAGCCTTTCACTGATACAGGAAATGGTGTTCCTTTTCCATGGCGGGCCGCCAGGTACTTATTTTGTCCAACAAAAATGCCCCAGCAGTTTTAAAAGGTCACTCGACAGCGTCCCATACCACCAGGTATTGTCACGCCTTGCTGCAGCTTTCCTCCTTGCTAGTTGGGCCCCAGGGTCTGTCAGGATTGAAAGGGAATTATTTCCCCAACTTAAAACGCGCGTTTCAGTGTGAGTATGTCTTGCAAAGTTAGTGGACATGGGCAATATTCGAAGAGCACCGCCCGTGCTCCATACAATTTAAGTTTTACTTCTTTCAAGGGCAGGAGTTAATTAGTATGTAGGACACAGCGAGGAGTGACTACCCCCACATTGTGTGTAGATCTAGAGGAAGCGGTTTCTTTAATGGAGGTTGGAGGAGTGAGGGAACTATGTTTGAAGTTCCCTTCTCTTTGCAAAGTGTTCGTACATTCCTGAAATACCCGTGATATCCCTCTGACAAAGAAGAGCGAAGCATCTTTACAATAATTCCAGAAGTACCCCTGGAAACCACGACATGACATCTTCAACGCCTAGTCACGAGTAGTAGGCGCTATATAAAAATACACATCACAGCTTCCCACGAGTGCCCCGCTATCCTCTGAGAATTCAAATCTCCTACAAACATAGGAGTAAATATACAGAAGTACTTTTTTTTTTTTAAACAACAAATAAAACTCTGTAGATCTACAGCGGGGTACACATTCTGGTGTTGTCTGTACAGAATTGAAACATTACTTTGCGGTGTGGGGCTCCTGCCGCACGGCCACTGAGAACATCAAAGCGGCCGCGAAAGTGCACACCATTTGCAAGCCTGCGTGCCTCTCTCCCCTTAGTGCGCACAACGTGCCCTACCCCCTTCCTTATCCCACTTCCTGCTTATGTCCTCCCCCTCCCTCTCTTTTCTCCACCTTTCCTCTGCCGTTCTCCACTCAGCGCTTTTGAAGTGCCTTTGCGCGCCACGAACGGTCTAGACGCATCGACCATGATAAGACATAAAAACCTGCAGCACCCCCTCGGCCCTTCATCCTTAGAACCAATCACCACGCTGCATGGTCACGCTCCATCGAAACGAGACAATTGAAAAAAGCCCATTACAGTATAAAACCCGACATGTGTTCTGACATCTCGGGGCTGTAAAGAATACACGCCTGTAACGCGGTGGGGCCTAGGTCGCAGTTAAGGTGGGCAAGCACCATTAAAGGACACATGTACACGGGTTATGCTCTCTGGGCCGGAAGACCCTGTGCGGTCCCGCCCACGTTTATTTATCCCCTCGGGACGAGCCCGCCCCGAGGGGTGTAGGGATGCGTGTTTTAGCGCAACATTGTTTGAGAGAGTCCGGGTGGCTCTCTACATCCCTCCTTTCTTTTAGTTCAGAAACCTCAAGTTCGTCCCATCATGGGGAAGTATATACAAAGTCCTTCTGTCTCTGACTTGGGAATGGGTTAGGGCGGAGGCCATACCTCTGACATCTGGTGCAGGATTCCGGGGGGCTGCCCAGCGGGGTACTCCGTGATGTCTCAGTGACCGGATCCAGACCGGCTGGCCTTCGGCAGTCCTCGCCCTCCTGATGTATCTGCGGGCCGGACACCGGGGAGGAAATCCCTTCGCCTGGAGACGCCGGGGAACCACAATCCGAAGGGGAGCATTGAGGCCTGGACTCCTCGCAATCCGTGCCCAGTTCCGAGACAGACTTGAAACTTGACACATTCCTTGTAATGGCCTGTTGGCCTCTTCTTGCCGTAACCATGGTCCCTTGGACCTCTGTCACAGTCCATACATCAGGCTCACAGGGGGTTCGGAACTTCCATCCTGGGTGCCGATCCTTGATGACCACTCGATCTCCAACTCGAATCCGTGGGTCTCGGGCTCTCCGGGCTCTCCGGGACTCGCCAGCTTTCCGGTTTGTTGCTTCTCTTCTCGCCTGAACGGACGCTCCGTCTCTCTCGGCATGGGCCCACCCTGGATCTGACGGGATAATGTCCCGCGGGGCTCTCTTGAACAGGATGTGAGCCGGAGCACATTTGGTAGTGCTGTGAGGAACTGGTCTAGAGCGGCTTCCGGATCTTCTCCATTCTCCACGGCAATCCACAGCGCTCGATTGAGTGTTCTCATTAGTCGTTCCACCTCCCCATTTGCTTGGGGCCATAGGGGGGTGATCTTCCGGTGTCGGATCGCTAGATTTGCGAGGTATTCCTGGAATTCCCGCCCCTGGAAGGGGGGCCCATTGTCCGACTTGACCTCTTCGGTCAGCCCCATCGTTGCGATTACCCGGTCTAGAACCCTTTTGACATGAGGAAACGCATTTGACGCTATTACTTCGACGACAGGGAATTTAGAGAAGGAGTCGACCACGACCAGCATGTGACGACCATCCGGAACACTCCCAAAGTCCATGCTGAGATGCGTCCACGGCGTCTCACTCGCTTCTTCGGTGATTACTGGGGCTGGTGCAGGGTCCCCTCCGGTGATGGTGTAGGCGTGGCATTGTCGACCACTACATTTGAGTCCATCGCCGGGAACCAGACCTTGTCGCGTAGCCGGGCCTTAGTCTTGGCCATTCCTTGGTGACCTACATGTGCCAGCGCAAGGATTCTTGTCTGGAGGCTCTCCGGGACCAAAATGAGGCGTCCCCTCAGAATGACTCCTCCTTCCCCCATGCTGAGTTCACTCCAGACATGCCACAGTTGTTGGCAAGCATGGCTGACCTCTTGTCGCAGGGCGCGGGCCCCATCCATGAAATGGGCCCATCCGTTGCTGTCCAATGCCCTGTGGACGCGAGCGAGGTTCGGGTCCTCCTGAGTGGCTTGACCGATTTCCTCCAGTGTCATGGCCTTGGGACACGCCCCTTGCGTTACCATGCTGACAAATGCTTCAGTGCTGCCGGCGTCCTCTGACGAGGCGGATGGCGGGGTTGAGTCCGGGTGACGAGACAGATAGTCCGCAGGGTTGTGAGCCCCGGGCTGATAGACTACCTTAAAATTGTATGCCTGCAGCTGCACGGCCCACCGATCTATCCTCGGCGGCGCCAGCCTCGACAGCCCGGTGAACAGCGGGAGCAGTGGCTTGTGGTCTGTTACAACGGTGAAATCCTGTCCACACAGGTACAGATGGAAGTGCTGGCATGCCCATTTGATGCTACTACAACGAAGGACCGGGGGTCTAAACAGAAGCACAGTAGGTGATGTGTCTGCTAACTGAAGGTCTTCTTTTAACCCTGGCAATCCGAGCTGAGCATGATTGCCATCAAATTATATCAAGTGATAGAGCTAAATTGTCAAGCCCTGTAAGTCATTGTTATCACGTGGTAATCTGCCACATCCCTGAGGGTGACCGTTAGAACGTAAGGGTCTCCTCCGTGGCGAGCTCAGGTGCTCTCCGTGGATGCCATTCCCCACCAAGGCAAACAATTCATGCCATCAAATGTGCAAAATAACATAGAAAAACTATGAAAAAACTATGTGGTGCAGTGCGGTAAAAAATAAAAAGGTTATGAGAAAAGATGTTAGAACAATATCTCTTTCCTCACACCTAATAAAATCTGAAGGAGTTAAATCAGGAGCTCCTGCTATTACTTCATAGTAGAGCACGCTCAGTCACACTCAAAGCGGCGCCGCTGGACTACAAAGTGACGTCACGCGTATCCAGCAGTCTCGGAGAAGTAGTTTAGAATACATGCTCTAATTATAGTTGCAATGAAGATACTTTTTTCGCCGCTGTACAGAAGCATCTATACCCGAGGAAGGTTCCAGGGAGGTGAGGTTTGGACCTTGAACTATCAGGGTAAGCGGACACATCTGAGCGATTTAGGACGTATCAATATGCCTGTTGGTCTCTGATGCCCTATATAGCACAAAGTATGATAATTGGTTTATCTCCTTGTAGGTGATGATTGCATCCTGCATATGAAGGCTTCGCACCAAGCGAGGTTGTATGGTTTTCTTACAGTGCTTAGAATTTTCTTTGATTATTATGCAGTAGCTTCGATTTGGTCCTGATGAAAGCCTGGGTCACTTCCACTTAGGCTGAAACATGTTGACCTCAGAGAAGGAGTCACAGTGCTCTACTATGAAGTAATAGCAGGAGCTCCTGATTTAACTCCTTCAGATTTTA
Organism: Triturus cristatus; assembly: GCF_964204655.1. Taxonomy (NCBI): domain Eukaryota; kingdom Metazoa; phylum Chordata; class Amphibia; order Caudata; family Salamandridae; genus Triturus; species Triturus cristatus. The sequence goes on from NC_140590.1 coordinate 1,258,780,529, forward strand.
TTAGGTGTGAGGAAAGAGATATTGTTCTAACATCTTTTCTCATAACCTTTTTATTTTTTACCGCACTGCACCACATAGTTTTTTCATAGTTTTTCTATGTTATTTTGCACATTTGATGGCATGAATTGTTTGCCTTGGTGGGGAATGGCATCCACGGAGAGCACCTGAGCTCGCCACGGAGGAGACCCTTACGTTCTAACGGTCACCCTCAGGGATGTGGCAGATTACCACGTGATAACAATGACTTACAGGGCTTGACAATTTAGCTCTATCACTTGATATAATTTGATGGCAATCATGCTCAGCTCGGATTGCCAGGGTTAAAAGAAGACCTTCAGTTAGCAGACACATCACCTACTGTGCTTCTGTTTAGACCCCCGGTCCTTCGTTGTAGTAGCATTAGTTTGAATAGGGGATTTGGACTTGGGTTGGTCTTTAAATTATTTTCCCTTAGACCCTCCTTTCACTTGTTGTATGAATGCCCATTTGATGGCCAGCGCTTCTCTTTCGATCTGGGCATACCTCGTCTCGGTGTCGGTGAGGGCCTTGCTGGCATATGCAACGGGCTTCCACACTTCGTGGCCATGCTCCTGCAGGAGGACGGCACCGAGGCCCACCGGGCTGGCATCCACGACCAGTTCTGTTCTCCTCCGGGGGTGAAAGTACGCCATGATCGTCTTGTCAAGGAGCCCCTCTTTGATATCTTGGAACGCCTTGTTGGCTGCAGGTGTCCACTCCCACTGGTGATCGTGACGCGTGAGAGCACGTAGTGGCTCTGACATGGCGGCTAGATTGGGGATGAACCGCCCGCAGGAGGTGGCCATCCCAAGAAAGCTTCTCACTTCGGTGGGACTTTGAGGCGTGTGTGCGGCTCGGATGGCTTCAGCCTTCTTCGGGTCTACCAGGAGCCCTTTGCGAGTGAATGTGTGCCCAAAGAAGTCGACGCTGTCTCGGTTGAAGGAGCACTTGGCTTTGTGTAGCGTCAGCCCACATTCTGCCAGCCTCTTGAGCGTGGCCCGGAGATGTGAGTGATGTTCCTCCAGTGTTTTGGAGAAAACCAGGATGTCATCGCTAAGGTTAATCACTCCTTGCAGTCCGGACAGAGTCTCACGGATCGCGTTTTGGAAGACCTCGGCGGCTGAAGAGACTCTGAAGCTTAGCCTTTTATACCTCCTGAGGCCAACATGAGTCGAAAAAGTGGTGATGTACCGGCTGCCCGGGTCTAGCTCCAACTGGTGATAGCCGGCAGGGACACCCAGGGGGTGGGGCCAGAGACCTTTTCAATGACGTCCAGCTCTTCGAGCTTTCGCAGCTCCTCTTCCACTTGAGGGCATAGGTTAAACGACACCCTCCGATGCCTGCGGGCTACCAGTCGTACTGACTGGTCTATATGCAACTTGAATTCCTTGCCCTTGAGTTTCCCCAGGCCGGAGAAGCGTGTTGGGAACTCCTTGAGTATGTCCTCCGCGTGGGAGTCATGAACCTGGTTTGCAAAGAACACAAGACCTAAGTCCTCCGCCGTGTGACAGCTGAGTAGGGTCTACTTTTTGCCTTCCGTGACATGGAACTGCGTCTCGGTCGAGTACTCCCCGCTGGCGATGGTAGCACTGATGACGCCACGGAGAGGAAGAGGGTCCGTCCCTCCGTACGTGTATATTCGCGCCCTGGATGGCGTCAGGGGTGGTCGCGGTGACAGGCGGTCATACTGATCAGAGTCCATCACATTGACGGACGCCCCAGTGTCAGTGAGGGCTTGTACCTCCGTGCCTCCTACTGAGACTGAACACATGGGCGGCGGCCTTCTCCGGGAGCCTGTCCGGCTGACGTAGGATACTACGAACACCTCGTCATCTTCATCTTCATATATCGGGGGCCGCGACTGTGGCTGGTGTTCCAGGCCTGGCGCTGGGTCATCATGCGAGACCTGGCGAACTTGCTGTGTCCCGAACTTGGGTCTCGACGACAGCTGTCTGAATCGCCCACCCCGGCACACTCTAGCATAGTGATTCATCCTTCCGCAGTGGGAGCACGCTTTCCCTTTTGCCCCGCAGATGGCCGTTGCCGGGTGGTCGTCACCGCAGTATCCACACGGGCCTCCCGGTGCGGGTTTGGGCAACTGGCGAGGTGCAGCGGAGCGCCTTTGAATCGCTTCCACCATTTCTTCCTTGATGGGTGGGGTCTTGAACCCCGATCCCGTGGCCACGGGCACGTGTAGGGCCGCTTCCATTTCTTCTTCCCGGGCGTCGGATAGCTCATGAGAGCGTGCCAGTACTAAGATTTCATCCAACGAGATCCCTGGCTGTCGGAGGATCAGCTTCCATAAGAGCTTGGAATGACAGCCTAAGATGATCTGATCCCTTATCTCCACTCTTTGGTTTGTGAATGGGCACGTGCTGGCCAGCCGGCGCAGCCGCGTTTAGAACATGTCAACTGATTCCGTGTCGGTTTGCCACGCCCTCCGGAACTTAAATTTCTCGAAATCAGGGTTGAGCTGTGGGTCGAAATGTCTGTTCAGCGCAGCAACCGCCGCGTCGTAGTCGTCATCGTTCCCTGTGTTGGGAAGCGTGTCGAAAAGGTCATAGATCTCAGCCCCTCCATAATAGATGAGTAGGGATCGCTTTACTGTCCCATCGGTTTCACGAGTTCCTTTGAAATAATGGTTGAATCTCCCTACCCATGCTTTCCATCGTAGCGCAGCAGTAGCGGGATCCGAGGTCTCACTAAACGGTGGTAGCAGTGCAACCACGGTGTGGGTGACCACCGGCGGTGGTGGGTTGTTTCCGGCACCTGGATTGGACCCACTAGCTTGCGGTGCGGCGGGTACAGTGGTCATTGTGTGGTTTGTCCGTGTGCTGTTGTGGTTTTACCAATGCTTGTTTGATCAGGGTAGCCTCTTCCCCCACTTGGTGTCGTGGCCTTGCCAATGCTTGTTTTCCTCTTTATGTGTCACAAATCCTGCTTCACACTGTGTGATTACCTTGTCCAGGCAGGCAGGAGAAGGACAGCCCTGCTGAGACCCCCTCCAGGAGGACGGCGAGTCAAACGGGAGCCAGCGCGAGGCGAAGCACCCACGTGGACCCCAGAGCAGGGGGCACTGTAGAGCAGGACACTGATGGGGCGCCGGGCCAGCCACTCACCCCTCTCACAGCGCGCTGAGGCGCCACCGGCCGATCACGCTCCCGATGATGAGGGAAGCGCGTGGGCGTGCACAGCGCTGTCGGCAGACGATCCACAGAAGGCAGCACGCGGGTGCGCTCCGCGATCTTCAGTCAGCATGAGGTGAGCGATGGGAGCGTCAGCATTGCGGGTGGGCTCCACACGCTCCGAAGAACCAGCAGGACCGGCAGAAAGACACGCGAGGGTGCGACCGGCCTTGTCGCCAGTGTAACGCAGTGGGGCCTAGGTCGCAGTTAAGGTGGGCAAGCACCATTAAAGGACACATGTACACGGGTTATGCTCTCTGGGCCGGAAGACCCCGTGCGGTCCCGCCCACGTTTATTTATCCCCTCGGGACGAGCCCGCCCCGAGGGGTGTAGGGATGCGTGTTTTAGCGCAACATTGTTTGAGAGAGTCCGGGTGGCTCTCTACAACGCCGTGACAGAAATGCATCGGTTGTCCAGCAGAAGCGTCTCGGAGGCGCAGCCGCGGGGACCCCCAGACTGCCTCTTGCGGTGCCCCCGCTTTCACTTTTGCTGCGGCGGGTGCTCGCGCCTGCACCACTTTCCGGGCTTGTTTATGAAAATATCATACATAAAAACACACATTAAAGTGTGCTGTCTAATAATACTGCAGTTACCAGTGCTTACTTCTTGGTTTCGTTAGCCGTTCTCGGTCACCCATTGCTTTATGCCAAGCATCACACGTTAAAGATATTCACATTTTTCATCACGTCTGTGGTTTTTAAGCTCTACATATTGCAGGAGATAGTAGCCTCAGTATCGATCTTGCAAAGATGAAAGGCAGCGTTGCCCCTGTTTTAATTCCAACTTGTGAACTGCAGAACAAAGTAGATGAGAGCGGCGAGCATGAGGCTCATTGCACATGTTTTGAGGCAAGTTCAGCATCGTACCCGCATCACTGAGCCAGGATATTTACTATCATTATGGCCTGCAGAAGGAAGACCCACTTTGGGAACTCCGGCTCACTCCGACACCATCATAATTGCATTTCAAAGTGCACCGTACACCCCTCTTCTGACTCCATGTAAGAGAAGTACCGCCTCTCCTTTGATAAGCACCCCAGGCCTGCACGGTGACAGAAGTCCCCCACATTCAGTGCTCAGACTGATACGATTCACTTAGTTCCAGTTTTGCCATTCTAACATGACATGAACTGTATTTGAAAAAGGGAACTGATATTACCGATAGTTAAAGTTTCATAGTCAGTCATGGCCTATCTGTATCTTCGTGAGATTACTTCAGTACTGTATTACATTGTACCATAGCATTTGTGAAGCGTTTACCCACACAGATAGCAAGCTACACAGTATAGGGTGTGATTGAACTCACCCTTCCATGTACTCTCCACTGACTGCTGCACACTCAGCCACTGTCCCCTTTGAATATAGAGAAATCTCCTCCTGGAGTTACTGGATGGGCCTCACTAACGAGATTCATTTCTAGGACCAAGTTTTGAACTTCATTTTGTTTGCCTACTCACCCAAAACCAAGCACTTTAAAGGTATTTTCTCAGATTCACACTTCTTCCATAGAGATCTTTCCATCTCACTTTCACTCGTGTACATCCTTGGTGTACTCTGATTTCTTCAAAGTTATCTGTCTGAGACTGTAATTGCGTTAACCCAATTGTCTTGTTCACCGGAAAACAGTAGATGGAGTGCTGTGCACAGAAATACATGTGCGCCCATCTAACGGGCCCGTACTGAAGCACACTAGCCTTCTCCTTTCCAGTGCCACTGTTCTAGAAACACTGGTGAGAGCCTTATTCTTTTTTTCCATAGCTATATATGTAATAGAGATGGTTCCTCAGGGCCAGAGGCGAGTATTCCAGTTATTGATTTTTCCCTATTCCCAGAATAATAACAACCAGTAGATTAGATAGACCTTTCTAGATTTTACTGATGTGAAAACCTCCAGAAGAGTGAAATATTAAACTTGCCCCCTGGCCAAGATAATATCCAGCTATCAAAGAAGAAGATTGTGTAATCTCTACTTGTAAACAAATTATCTCGATTCATTCACTTTAGTGTGGTTCTGCTTTATTCATCTATTTACACATTCTGCTGGAGCTTTACAGGTAGTGTTTCCCCATCTCCCTGCAAACATGTCCATGTGTCTTTCTCTCATCCCTCTCACCCCGCCCCCAATGCGTATACTCTCTTGTTTATTCTCAATCCGGTAGTGAGGTCGTTGGGAGCATTTGGCTTATTCTGCACTGACACAATAGTTACAAGCATTGGCATAGACAATAGGTCTCGCCTTTGGGACCTTATAAGTGTTTAGCCATGCAACAGTTGATGATGTTGCACCAAGGATATTGTGCTGCATAACTAAATACTTATAAGGTCCCAAAAGCGAGACCTATTGGCTATGCCAATTGGTCTCGCCATAGTGTTGTTGTATGGAAATCTGATATTAATAATACAGTCTATGTGCTATAATTTTTATAATAAATGACTGATATCGCATTGTATTGTCATATTTTTCCAAGTATGCCTTAATGTATACAGCGATGTATGGCGGCACTCTTCTAAAAAGTTATAATACGCTAACAGTTACACCGGAAGAACAAAACAAATATTATTGGTAAAAAGATGCCATTTGTATGTGCAAAAACTACATATACTAGAAAACTGTCTGTAATGTATGCTTGATGTACATGTAAGTATACGGACATAGCAGTAGGCTAAACAGTGTGAATGAAGTGAAGACAGATATTACTGAAGAGAGACTATACCTAATGTTTGTAATGCGCGCGCGTTTCACACTTAATCAATGGAGATGGCATCAAACCCAACAGTGACAAAAGAAGCCAAACGACAGATGAAAACGAGCCCACACAAAGTGTTTGTAATGTGCAGTCGATTTGCACCGAAGTAGACAGAAATAGTAGAAAGACAAATAGTGCGAAGTGAATCCATAGAAAACAACCAAGAGATTGCAGACAAGATTGTTAGCAACATAGCGGCCATATGGCGTAGTAATTTGCAGTGGGCTGTTAGATGTTACCTATATAAGTGAATACAGTAGGCTTGCAAGGCAAAAAAAAAAAAAAAGCTAGACAGCCTGTTTGTAACGGGAGCTTGCTGTGCATATTAGTAGAGGGAGATAATAGCGGAACGAATACAATAAAGTAAGAGAATACAATAAAGAGAGCATATAGAACGTGTTTATAATGTTTGCATGGTTTGTTTGTAAGAAAATGTGGATACCAGCTAAAGAAATCGTGTGAACTCAATTTTAACAACAGTGTAAACACAGGGCACACAAGATATTCATCAATCTCGCCTCCACGTGATTCAGTAATTTACAGTGTGTTGCCAGTTGCAAGCCATATAACCCAGCAGTAAAAAAGACTTACACAAGCATTGGCATAGCCAATAGGTCTCGCCTTTGGGACCTTATAAGTGTTTAGCCATGCAACAGTTGATGTTGTTGTACCAATGATATTGTGTTGCATGACTAAATACTTATAAGGTCCCAAAGGCGAGACCTATTGGCTATGCCAGTGCTTGTTACTTTTGAATTTCTCAGCAACTACTGAACGGATTTACACCATTTAACAAAAAGGGTTCTTTCTGAACCAAGAACTACCTCTTTGCCAAATTTGGTGTAATTCCGTTCAGCAGTTCGGGCTGTAGCCGCATCTAAAGTTTCCTATGGGAAATTGCATGGGGAAAACACGTTTTGGGACCCCCCTTTTTCTCAGCTTCCGCTTGGCAAATCACCCTGAAACTTTCAAGGTAGGAGAGGACTGGAGCACCTAACGAGTTTTACAAATTTCACAAAGATTCGTCAACCGGCGCCAAAGTAATTGCGAATAGAATGTTGCGGATTTCCTATAGAAAATAGGTCCTAACTATAACTACCTACTGGCGACCGCCAGTAAGTAATATATATATAAAATTTGTCTACCAAAATGCTATAATTTTAAAGTTAGGGAGCTGTTCGGCGACTGAGAAGATGGGTAGACTGAGTAAACAGATGTGGAAAAGGGATGTTGTACTTATGCAGACATCCCTCAATGTATCTATTTTTAGTCACTTAAAAAATATAATATGCCTCAAATATCTTAAAAATCCATTCCTGTCCTCACCTTTTCAACACTCAGTTTCATACATGCATTAACATCTCAATGCTCATTAACTTCAGCCTGCTCTTCAGAAAGGCTTTAAATTCAACAGCTCCTATTCCAACAAAATCACATTCAGGAGCACCTTGGTTTGGCTTGAATAAGAAATGTTAGCGGTCTAGTTGTTCATTAGATCTCTGTGGTTACGCTGCAGTTGAGTACTTGGGAGTTAACTAACAGGCTGTTGCTGGTATTGCAAGTTCATGTTTGTCTCTGCATTTGAGAGCGTTTTACTGAAATCGGGGAGATTTTTGAGAACTCATGGAAACGGTGTCCCCATTTTAGCTGTCTAAAGTACTAACCAGAATGGCTATGATAGAAATAATCCCTTCATTTTGTTCATTTCCAAAGGAAATGCTTTAGGTTTTACAGCTTTGAATCCATTAAAATGGCTTCAGAGGCCAATGACGTAAATGCATAAGGCCTGACTCCATTTTAAGTAGGCTGTGACTCCATTTTCTGTATTTTTGACGAATCATCATGTCTTCCTTTGACACAGATGTCGTCTGTCCTGATCTTTCCACAAAGTGTGAAAGTGTCAAGTCATTTAGATATAGACATAAACAAAACACCTGATGCGACATCAGTCTGGTGCAAGCGCCTTATCATCTCAATTTCATGGTCGAATAAGAATGGCCAAAAAAAGTGTAGTCTGACCTGTCCTTATATGTCTAAAGGAATGCATCTTAGACTACCATCTTGAAGCTCATTAGTTCTATCAAACATTCTGATGGGGATTCCATCTTAGATATAATACAATATAAAAGGACTGCCACTTGACCACCTGTCAGGAGAGGTCCTAAGCCTTGGATTATCATAAGCAAGATATTGCAAGACCAGAAGATGATCCTGCCTGCCAGAGATGCTGCCACTGTATCAAAATTTCTACTGAACGCTGATACTGAGCCTGAGCCCAGTAGAAGTTGATGCTGATGCCTCCTTGACTCCTGATAATTACGTTATTTTGCTGTAAATAAGGTATGGCGTGCGCTCATCCTCCCTAAGAAAATCAAGATGCAAGTTATTGTACTGTCAATGCTCTCTTAATGCAGCGCATAAAAGTAGGTTTTAGGTTGTTATGAATTTAGATGACAATTCAACCATGTTAGAAATGTGCATTTTATTCTTGTTGTTCTCAACATGCTTTTGTGCTGTTTAACATATTCTGTGTGGTAATTTCAGATGTGCTGAGCAATAGGATTTTAGGTTAAGTGTTTTTTTCTTCACAAATCTTGTGTGTGAAGAGAACGAAAAAGGTTTGTTTCTGATCACCACGATGTCCTTAAATCCCTGTTTATGGATTATTAGTAACCAAAAAGCATTGACACCACTTCAGCTATGTATTAGAGAGAGGTCTGCAGGGCTACAAAAACCTGTCTTTCACATTCAAGAGTTGGTGCCTTGAACTAAGTTCACATGTGTCACCCATGAATGGGAAAACAAGCCTTATAGAGCTGAGCCAGAGACTCAGTTTATGCACCATTGGCTCCAAATGTGCTAGGTCTAGATGTTTTAGGAACCCCTTGCGTAGTTTATTTTTGATATACACACACATGAACCATCATTACTTCATTACGGAGATGTCCATAGTAATCATGGTTGCTTCCTACAGGGAATAAGGGAGCACCTATTGCCGTAGGTTTGTCAAGAATTACTTTTAAAGGGCCATTTCTCATTCTGGTTTCTTAATTCTTTGATTACATTTCATTTGAATTCATGTATAGGGAAGCTCCTATAGTGATTGGTGCAAGCAACACGGAAGCAGTTACTCAGTATCTCAACCTTCGAGGTTTCCCCAATGCAGGTGGGGGGCAGATAATTTTGTAATAGCTGCTTCCAGGGCATATGTATTTGAGACACTTTACTCATTGATGGAGTTTGAGGCTATAGACTCTGCCTCCAGACAGTTTCAGGCTAATGAGGCAGCACAACTGCCTGCAAAGTACAGGGCTTACCAAGATATGAAAATTCCTTTAACTTACCACGAACACCAGAACTGGTTTGCTGGTCGGTTACCACACATGCACAGGAATGTTCGGGTGGGACCCCTGAGAAATGAAGGGGCCATGTGGACAGTCTTGGCTGGCTACATGCCCGTTTCTTATCCAGACACCTTGGCACTTACTCGGGTGATAGAGGTTTTCACACAGTCGCCTTATACAGGAGCCTTGTATGGTATCATTTGTATTATGTACAATGAACTGTAGACCTGGTTTCGCAGCAGGAACAGCAGCTCCGGTACGGATACAGCCCTTCAGTCCACAAACTATTATTGCTATAATGGGAAAAGCTCCCACGAAGGGTGAAGAGATTCCCTTTCGGGTTGCTCGCAAGAACAACCAGTTAAAAGCGCATTATACATTTACAACACCCCAAGACAAGTATGCAGTATTAAATGTGTCTCCCTGTAAGGATGGTGTGACCCGATGAGGAATGTAACACCTGGGGAAGCATGCTTGCATGTCTTTACACCAGCACGCATGACACACCTTCATTGTTAGTTCTCCTTGAGGTGCTGCAACAAGCACAGAATGAGAATAGGGCTGCACCTGCTATGGAATTTGGTAACTAAATTAATGGGGACTTCTCTACAGTTTACTTGATCATCCTGAGCAACAGTAAGGGAGAAGCTTTGGCTCTTGCCAAATGCCAGAGACTGGAAGATGTTGAGATTGTAAATGGGAACTACCAAAACTAATCATGAAAGTTTTCCCCTCTGTCACCTGTGATATCTTCGGTTCCCAAACCTGTAAGCCACATATAAAACCTAAAAGGGAAGTTGAGGGTTCTGTTAAAGAGAAATCTGCCGCACAAGGCAAGAAGAACCAGAAGAGTAGAGAGCAAAGAGTGACTGGATCTTCCACATCTCGGTAATCTGGTAGGGGTAGTTTTAAATTTAGGGACCATGAGGAAATTTAAAAAACAGAACGGTATCAGTATTCTTATATCTTATATCTGCTCTCCACGTTCTTTTCAGGACTCTGACAGTAAATGAACAGAGAAAGGTAGTCGATCCAAGTTCTGAAGAAAGGTGGAGTATTGCAGAAAAAATGACATGGAACAAGGGGCTGAAGTCAGCGTGAAGAGGCAAGAGAAAGGATTGGACTCTAAAACTCTCATTAAGAAGGAGAAACTATGAATTTTACAGCAGAACAGGACTTGGGCAAGAGCGCTCCTAGACAGCACAGCAGAAGCCACAATAGTACATCAAACGCTTCAGAGGCTTCTGGTGGCGAATCTAACTGATGAGTTCATTCAATTTGAAACTCTGGACAAATTTAAATCCTCCTGCTAGGGTTTATGATTTAGAATTACAAATTGAATGGGACATACTATTAAAGCTGTCTACTGGGCATATTTATCTGAGGATTATGACATCATGCCAGCTGAGGAAGACTGGCCTCCAGTCTTTATTAGGGAAGCACCCCGGGAGTACCTGAAGAAATCATGGAAGTTTACCCCAGAAATGGGTTGTAAGACAGGCTCCTTTCTTCTACAGGACCCAAGCGGGGTGGGACAAATATTATGTTCCATGTGTCATTCCCTTATGCAGTGAACCTCAAGCGCAGGCTCAGTATCCCTTAAAGACAGAAGCAAATGGTGGTATAAAGGATTTTAAGACCAGTTACAATACCACTGCACAATAGTTTCAAAGAAAAAGGAGGTGCACTCAATAATTGTTCAGGAGAGCCAATAAAGTCCAAAAATCTTCTATATTCACAATTAGTAAAAGTAACTCGAAGCACAGCCAACGTGTTTCGTTCCTGTGTGCCAAGGAACATCGTCAGGGCTTAAAATAAATAATAAATTGATTATAATAACAATCAATTTTTGATTCCGTGTTGAATATACCCTATATTATTTGTGGCAAAGGTAACATCCAGATTTCATTTCCTAATATAAATTTAATGTATATGCGTAGTCAAATGTAAAAATTCAGAAGTAATAAGAAGAGACAGAGTAATAGCCAACAAACTGCGCAGATTAAATGTAATCAGGGAAGCTCATGAGGAATTGGCCTCTGTCCATGCTGGGGTCAATGCAATCGTAGCAATCCTACACCTATTCTACTGGTGGCCTTTTTTATATAAACAGACTAGAGACTTTGACCGGAAGTGTGACATTCATCAGAAGATCAAACCATCTACTGTTAAGAATCCCTGCCACGTCCCCTCACTATCTCCAACATCCATTTCAGAGCAATTTAATTGGACCACATTGGCCCAATAAATTAAGTCAACCAATACAAATAAATATTGGTAGCTATTGATTCATGTTCTCAATTGCTATGGGTGTGACCACAGAGAAATGCAAGTGCTTCAGCGATCGTAAAGCATTTGCAGTGTCGGGTAGCGATGGGGGCAGTTTATTCATTTCACTCGGAAAATGGTTCTGCATTCACCTCAAAGGCTTACCAGGATACCATGTCTGAACGGCAAGTTTGTCTGCAGTTCAGCAACCCATTTAGAGTGGAATCGAACAGGTTAGTTGAGTGAGCTAACAGTATGATTAAACAAGCCTTGACCACTAGAGTACTAGGTTCAGATCTTAGTCGGCACCATAATATACATGGAGTCCAAAGAGCATGAAATAACTTACCTAGACAAGTGTTGGGGGGATGCACTCCATACAATGCTCTATTCAGAGTTCTTATGTATGTGCCTGGCCTAGATAATCTTGGTAAGATGGCGGATGTAAAAACATTTGAATGCCGTACAGAGTATCCAAGAGGTCAGAGACAAGCAGCCTAATGTGAACTATTCTGAAACCACCACCAGCAAAAAGAAGGTTGAAGTTATTGCTGACGGGTGGATCCCCGAAGTAAGGGTTCTACTTTGTGAAAAGATTCATGGCAAGCAAGGTTTAGAACCATTCTACAGACCACCCATTAAAGTCCTGAGGGTAAAAAGCAAAAGAATGTCATTCTGCCTGATGTGTCTGGTGCAAGGAAGAGCAGACAGGTGTCCATCAACCACTACAAAATCAGTTTTCTACAGAAGACCATCACAAATACCAAGAACACTTCAGAGTAGATGCTCTCAGCCTCTCCCTATTCTGAATGAAATACCCCTTGATGAGAGCAGTAACATCACCAGTTTGACTTCCTAGCTGGGGATATTTGAGCATACTGATTCTCAAACTCTACACTGAGCAATGAACTCCACCAGCAAATCTGATGCTGTCATCACTACAGTTGCAAATGTTTAACGCAACTCAATGAATTATTATGAAGTTCCACCTGAACCTGCATCAATCAAAACTGATGCCTTTTCGAGAAACAACTGACGATAAGAAAGACTCGGAATTTTGCACAGAAGGCTTTTTTTTCATCACGCTACAAAGTTGCCGCAGGTTGTTTCTCTCCTATCATTGGCTCCATGACAGGTACATAATTCCACCATGGTCTTATGTCTAGACAACTCTAGGAGTTTCTACTCATCATATAGCTTTTAACAATTATCACTGTTCTACTACTACTACTAAATGGACATTAAATTCCAGATGAGTAATTGAAAAACCTGTGGTTCGTGAGCTACAGCCACATCTCTCATCTCACAGAGCTCAAAGAATTCTCTACAGCTTACTCTGTGCCCGAGTGCAGTTTGGGGAAAAGTTCCATATCAAATATAGGACCTACTGGGGCATTGGAATTACCTTATGTTTTGAAAGTTTCAATCAATTATATTGTTATTCCTGGTTCTATTTCACATTACTGGGATACAAAGACTGTAAAGTGAATGATGTCTGATTTACAGGCATTTGCCACTTTGAATAATGAAGATCCTTATTTACGTTCGGTCCGCAAAGAAATGCATTGTTATCATAATTACGTACATAGAACTAGCCATCCTAGAGAGATACACAACTACACACAATGGTAGCATTGTGAGGCTCCATCTCCTAATGGTCACTCAAATTTCTGGAAGAAATGTCCTTACTTCTGGAGTGACAACAGTCACATCCCTCAGCTTTCTATTTTTCTCAAAATCCAACATGGCTTCAAAAGAATCTGATTACCACTAATGAACGAATTTATTCAAATTAGTTCAGTCAGAACCTAGCCATCCAAGGCTATGAGTATAGGAATGAAAATATTGATGAGAAAAGTATTTGGGGAACAGACGTTTGGCAGATTCAAGGCAAAGAGGCCTTATTTAGGGTATGCATTAGTGCATTAGGGCATGCTTTATACCTAAAGAAATAATTTTCTTGAGCAAAACCTTTCAACAGACTATCTGTTTGGGATCTATTACTATGAAAAACATTTTTTAAAAGTACCTATACCCAAAGTTAATTTAACTCTGTTTAGTAATTGGCAATCACAAATGAACATTTCTTATTCAATATAAATGAAATGCTCCTGGATGGAACATTTAATTGTACTCAGTTTTCTCCAGATGGTTTAGCCTTATGGCCGTATGATTCCAATAGCTGCATGCGTTGATTTCTTTCCAATACCAATGGCCCTAAAGCTAATCGACTCGATCAACAATACAGTACACAAACAGCTGTAGTAGCACATATAGTGTAGACAAACGGTGCCAACGCTGGTTAGCACGTTCTGGTCTTTCGACTGTGAAGGAATACTTATTGTCAATCAAAGAAAACATGGATTTCTCTGACTTTCTTCTGGGACCACACCCCACTAGAAATAAACGATTCATAGCAACAGGGATCGATCATGTTATTTATAATGAATGGAACAAATACTCTGAAAAGTAGCTGCGGGGAGAATTAGGCAAATAGATCAAGAAAACCTGCAAACAATTTTTTATGTTATTGACAATGCATGCTCACACTTTCTAAGAGAGTGTATTCATTAAATCCCATTCTGTCTATAGTCTTAAAACTCCTCAAAGGAGACTTAGGTCTGTGATAACATGGTATTGAAGCAAGCCCAATAATGAAGCATGTCACAATTTTGTGAGTGAGGGCAGTATTTTTTCACTGAGCACGTGCCACCTTTGGATTGCTATTCGCTACTCCTCCGTGTGTGTTACAGTTCTGTCATTGAGGAGGCCGGAGTAGAGAAATGTTGCCTCTCCCCCCTTCTGAATGAGTGACTGCCATATTCAATATCATGCCTGATCTGTTTAATTACCAACATGTATCCGTCTTAGCCAATATAAATTATTCTACAATATTGAATATGTTATAGCATATTAATATTCTACTGCTTGAAACAGGCAAGTCTTAAAGAAACAAATGTATGCACAGCTTACTAAATTTATCCTTGCTTTTATGATATTACATGATTTATGTTACCTTTTATGCTTGATATGAATAATATATATTGAATGAGATTAGTTTAAATTTAAATCTTATATCTCAATGTTCTAAGCACATGGATTTCCCTATAAATTAAATAAATCCTTATATATCTCTTGGCCCACATGACATCACAATTCAGACATAAGAGCTGGGGATGGTGTAAAGACATAAGGCCCAACTTCATTTTAAATAGGCTGTGACTCAATTTTCTGTATTTTTGTAGAATCATCAACATGTCTACCTCTGATACAGATGTTGTCTGTCCTTATCTTCCCATTAACCGTGAAAGTGTCAAGTCATTCAGATATAGACATAAACAAAATACCTGATGCAACATCAGTCTGGAACAACTGCTTTGTTATCTCCATTTCAAGGTAGAATAAGAACAATAGTCAATAACTGTAGTCTGAATTGTCGTATTATTATTTTATATCTTTATAGTAATGCATCTTAGACTAAGATCTTGACACTCATTGGTATAGTAAACATTCCTAAGGTGATGTTGTAAATTCCATCATAGGATAGGTAAGATACAATATAAAAGAACTGCCACTTGTCCACCTGTCAGAAGATGTCCTTCGCCCCAGATTAACCCGAGCAAGATACTGCCAACCCACAAGACGATCCTGCTCCATAGAAATACTGAAGCTGTATCACATGTTCTACTGAAAGCTGATAGAGAGCCAAAGCCCAGGTGTAGGTGATGCAGAACGCATGTTTGCCTTTTGCAGCGAACAAGGCCTCTTTGACTCCTGATAATTGCGTTTTCTGTAAATAAGGTATACATTGTGCTCATCCTCCCTAAGAAAATCTAGATGCAAGTTATTCTACTCTCCTTGCTCTCATAGCCTACCGCATAGAAGTAGGTTTTTGGATGTTAGGCTTTTTGATGACATTTTAACCATGCTAGAAATGTTCATTTATTCTCGTTGTTCGCAATGTGCATTTGTGCTGTATCATATTCTGTATGGTTATTTAGATGTTTTGAGCAAAAGGGTGCATTCTTTGAATTAAACGTGCTTTTTAGTTAAAGAGTCTTTTTCTTATCACATCTTTTGTGTGTGCGATTGAAGAGAACAAAAAAGGTCTGTTTCTGATCATGACGGTGTCCCTGGATCCCTGTTTAGGGATTGTTAGCAACTCAAAAGCATTGATGCTTTTTCAGCTATGTATTAAGTGGAGTTCTGCAGGGGTACAGAAACCTGTCTTTAACATTCAAGCGTTGAGGCATTGAACTAAGTTCACTCGTGTTGGAGGGTAAAAAAGGTGACTAATAGTCTGGTCACTACTGCACAAGGTGGTGGGGGAGCTGCCAGGGTGTGTTATGATACCTGCGAGGGAGAGTTGTTTGCGTTGTTGATCTGTTGGATGGCTTTTGGCGTGTCTCAAGTGGCCAAAATGTTGGATGGAAGAGGCCGTGAAAAAATATGATGGGAGATTGTGCACATATGGGACAACAAGATTGAGATACAACTAGAGAGGTCGAAAATGGACAAAAGGGCTAAGGGTAGAATGGTCACTTTGGGGGAATTTGCGGTATAGTTGGTTTGTCCGGTGTACTTGGGATCAAAATCTAGGTGGGAGACAGAGAGGGTTATAGGAAGGGATTTTCAGCATCAGGATGGTTCACAGGTGAAGGCTTTTTCAATTGCTAACCATACTCCGAAAGGCCGTAGCACGCTTGGGCTTGCCGCCAACGGATTTTGGCACTCATTTTTTTCACATGGGGTGGCGCTGGAGGCAAGCAGGAGGTCTTGGTATGTGGACAGGATTCAGGAGTTGGGTAGGTGTTACTCATATTGCAATAAGCGGTATGTAAGGGATACGGGGAAGGACGAGGGAAGAAATGTTGTGACTAATTGAATTTATGCTGGTCAGCAGTGGCTGCTACCAGATTCGGGTAGTGGGGCGAGGGGAGATGGAGACGAGGGACAACGACGAAGAACATTTTTTAAATAGCACTTATCTGAAACGGCAGACCGCCGCCTCTCCTCCGTTCCTTTCTCCGTCCTCTTCCTTCATCCTGCAGTCCCGGCCAGCAGCAGGAAGCACCCAGCTCCCAGGTTCCCCTGAGCCAATCACAACACTGCAATGCAGCGGTGTGATTAGTCTGAGCACCGTGGATCGGCGCTCAGATGGGGAATGGGAGGCTTTGCATGTTCTTCACCAGGCTGCTCAGTGCAGCCTGGTGGTGAATATGCAAAGTGTGCATGACTGTTTGCCCGGCCCAAGAGGGCCGGTCAAGCAGGCATGCCCACTTAAGGAGTGCAAAGCACTCCTCTACCCTGCTTTGCCTATCCCCACCCCGCCCAAGAGCCACTGACTGCAAAGGAAAACTAAAATGATAATAACAATAGTTATTATCATTTTAGTTTTTCTTTTGTTCAGTGGGGGGACGCTCCACTGCCATAGTGGAGGAGCCTCCACTGATGCTGTTTCTTGTAGGCTGTGTACTAGGTCCAGAAAGAGGAAAACTGTTGGTTTAGATTGTGGGGTATTCCTTCATTAAATGGGAGGAGAAAAAAGATAGTAGAAGACACCATGGAGTGCGGCTGGGTTTTGATATACAGACCGTTAAGGTGCAATGGTTTGGCAAGGTGGGGGGGATGAAATGGTGGTAGCTACTGCCTTTATTGTACGGATTACTGGATGGGAACGTTTGTCTGTATATGTTAGTTGTGCACTTCAGAGAGAATGAGCTGGGACAAGTGAAGGGTCTGGAACTACTGAAGGCAATGAAGAGGGATTTGAAGGAGGTCAGGTGAAGTGGACAGGAACCTTTTTGTTGTGGACACAGGAAGATTAGGTGAGGACAGGAGGAGCTATCCTGCCAGAATGTTTGGGGCAGAGATGTACCCAGCCCCACTTACATTTCAAAGGGTTTTGCCTTAAGCAGGAACCTAGCACTAGTCTGTTGTAACCCAAGACTTCTTGGATCCTTGACCGGTGAGGAGAAGAACTTTCCAGAACCCGATGTGAGGGTAGTATAGGGAATCCCCCACCTCAAAGGCTGGCACCAGGTATAAATATTGCACCTCCAAAGCCACTCTTCAGTACACTCCTGGACTTTTGGACATTACAGTCTGCCTTGTTCCCCAGAGGACTGCCATTCTACTATCAGAGGACTGCCCTATGCTTGAGGCCTGCCTTGTTCAAGAGAGGACTTTCCTGCTGCTTGAGGCATGTCTTGCGTTCTGAGAAGGAAGACTAGTCCTTCTCCCCCTTTCATCCCAGGCTACCTGAGTGACTCTAAGGGTCATTTGGCTGACCTCTTGTCTGAGCTACAGGGACACACAGGCTCCAGAGGCTTCCCTGCACCTGCCCAGCTGATCTGCTGCAATTGGAACCTCCTGGACTTGCAACTGGACCTGCCTGAGCACTGCTGGCCTCTGCTAGAGTGAGTCTTTGATCCCCAAGTGGTCCTGGAACCTTGGCTAGCATGAGAGTGCACTCCTCTACAAGAAAAAGTGAAATCATGAGGTTTTGGGCTCTTTGAGTTCACAAATGGGCCCCTTTGCACCAAAACTCTACTGCCCGCGATGACCGCTAATATAAGGCTTATGTGATCCTGATGCTTTATGCTACAGAGACCGCCAGCGACGATCGGCAACGCAAGATCTGCATTTCGTGCTACAGCAATGAAATCTCTTGTGATTGCCAATGCAAAGCTCCAGCAATGACTGTCTGTAATGCCTGACCGTATCTTCCTACTACACAGAACACCATCTGCAATGCCAGGCCTGCTCATCACGTTACAGCTACAACCATCCATCACAATCTCCTAGCGGGCTTCTCCATTGCGAACAGTACTCTTTGCACTAGACTTTTTTCAGCAGAACTAACCGGGTCCTTGTACCTAGTACTACTCCAGCACTGTCAGCCTGAACATGTGACTTTACCTTGGTCTAACATGACCTATGACCGTGAGTGGCATTTTATGTTTTATGTGCTATACCTGCCTAATACTTTAAAATTGAATATCATGTTGATCTGGTGTCATTTTACTTATTAAAATGTATTCTATTGTTCTAAATTGGTTTGGGATTCTTTTTGTATTGTGTTCTCAGTTTATCACTGTTTGTGTGCTGCATAAATACTTTACACTTTGCCTCTAAGTTAAGCCTGACTGCTATGTGCCAAGCGACGTGAGAGTTAAGCACAGGTAATTTAGTGCCTTTTGTGGTTCACTCTGACAAGCATTGTGGTTGTGGCCTAAAGCATGAGCCTGATTTCTTACAGGTGGCTTAATGACAGATCATTTATGTGGGCTGTTCAACTGTTTTGCACTATTGCAGAGTAGCTGACCTTGGAAGATGGCTTGCTTATGCAAACATATAGGTTAGTGCCCCCAAAGGCTTTGACATGTGAAATTATTAACCTTGTTCATGAGGGACCTATGGGTTCAATTTCAACCAATCAAAGATTGAGAACTGTTTTTGGTGGCCTGCAATGGACAGGAAGGTGGATGAGGTGGTTAAGAATTGTTCTATTTGCACTAGTAGTGTAAATGGGAGGACCACAAGGATACCACTAGTAAACACTATAGTTACTGAGAGGGCAGTGGACAAGATAGGAATAGACCAAAGGTATGCTGTGGTATTAATTAATTCTTTTTCAAAATGGCCCGAGGTTAGATTTCTAGCTGAACCTAATACTAGAAACATTTAACACAAACAGAACAGGTAGTAGTGTTCCCTACAAGGGAAATATCGGCACCTTCACTAAGTGAACAAACGTCTTATAATCATAAGATAGAAAATATATAGAGGATTCTTACTTTTAAGCTATCACATCACGGGTGCTTGAATGGCCCAAAACACCTACTACCAAAAGATGTTAACAGCACACCTAGGTGTGCAACCAAATTTCACAAAAAACATAGGCATGTACAGCACTCCGTTAACTGTTATTAAGATCCTTAGGAAATATATATATATATCTTCGTCACAGACAGTAACAGTTCAATGAAATCATTTAAGACAATAATCCAGAAGAATCAAACGGTCCTCTTGCTATTCAGCAGTCTTTATTTGAGTTATAGATGAATAAAAGTTTCCCAGCATACAACTTGCCAGCCGACACGTGTTTCGTCTTATTCTTAGACTTTTTCAAGACATGAACATTGAATCGAGGACCAGAAAAACAACTGGGCCCAGATAGATAATCGTCAGGTTTCGCAATATATCAATCGGCGTGCTCAAAAATCAGTTCTTGCATTTAGTGCAACCATTCTCCCTGTATAGCTTTATAGGGAATGTAAAAACATCACTGTCCAATGTATATAAACATCTTTCATTAATATCTCACACGGTCCAACCATTGTGTGTTAAGACCTTCTCTGTGTGTTTCAAGTGGCCGATCCGCCAACCATGTAATTAACAAACATATTGAATTTCTCAATGATGTGTTAGCTAGGGAGGGGTTCTTGTAATGTTTACTCTCTGACAATGGGTTCCAGTTTGTGTGTCGTGAGATACAGGCATTTTTGCAGAAGGTAGGAATCAAATACCAGTTGGCTATCTCACCCTCAAACCAACAGTTAAGTTGAGAGGATGAACAGAGTGGTTAATCAATGTGTCAAATAGGCAGTGGTCATTTACACAAGTTGCTCCTTTCTAATTGCTGCACAGGCTGCTGGTCACGGTTGAAGATTTTGAGAACTGTCCTCAAAGTTGAGTTGAGACAAATCTGTTTTCAGGAACCACCCTTGTCCAACAGAGCCTAGCCAAACACAGCTTGGTGCAAAGTTAACAGAGAGCCACCTTCGACATGGAAACAAACCGACTGCTGCTATAGTAATGCAGCTGTAAACCTATTCAAGGCTGTAGCTATAGCAAGCACCATTGAAGGATCCATGAACTGTTTGAACCTGTGAGGGCTAAGGCTTAGTGCACCCTTCGAGGGATTGGGATGATGGCACCCAGCTGCTGTACAGAGAATCTCTGGTAATATCCTTGATAATACCTGACATCAGAACTAGTACCAACACTCTTGATGTAGGAAGCTGCTGCTAAAGAGGCAAATAGTTCAGTAAGAACAAGCACTGGCAAAACCAATTGGTCTTGCCTGTGCAGGAGCTATTGGCTTTGCCAATGTGTTTTATCCATGTTGTACACCATCATGGCTGCTGTTCAGCATGCCTAAAGGTTAGTGGCGAGAGGAGGGTGGCGTGGAGCGGAGTGTCATAGAGTGAAGTGGTGAAGAGTGGAGTAGAGTGGCAAAGAGTGTCTTACACTGTTGTGGATTGTCAAGGAATGGAGTTTTGTGGAGTGGAGTGTTGTGGAGTGGAGGAGGATTGAGTGCAAGGGCAAAGAGTGCAGGGGTGTAGAGTGTAGGGGTGTAGAGCAGAGAGGCATAAAGTGGCCTTGAGTGAAGTGGCATGGAATGGAGTAGAGTGAAGCAGAGTGGAGTGGCATAAAGTGAAGTGGCATGGAGTGGAGGTACATAGATAAATGTAGAGTCTTGTAGAGTGGAGTGGCGTAGTGTGGAGTATGCATGGTGTGGTAGCACACTGTCATTACAGACAACACATTTTCAATTAAAATGACCATTACATTTGCACATACAGTTTAATCGATATACAGCGCACAAATTATAATGTGTGGAAATGGTATCACCTAGTGTACTCATTTGCTTTGACTGTATTTAAATATTTGTTTCTAACACACTTCTAAATTTCAAAGAAATTTGTTTCATTACAGACATTTACATTTTGGTGTATGCCACATAAATCCTCTCACTTTGAAAACATAAAAATTCAAACACCAAGCTCCTTGTAAGGCAGAGCCTGACATTTGACTTCTGTCTTTGAACGCACAGCATATGTGGCAAAATAAGAACTGCATTTAAAGGCCTTTTCCAAAAAGTGAAGACTCATGGAAGAATACAAGAAGCAATAGTGAACATGTTTTGCTCCACGGGAGGGACAAAGACATGCTAGACAGCCTAAAGCAAAGAAAGCCAGCAAAAAAAGCCAGAAAATGTGAGTTTAAACCACAAAGCAAATGGTAAGCAGTGGCAGCATGCATTCCCCAGTGAAGCTTTCAGAATGCCCACAAGAAGTATTTTTGCAACCAGATAGCTTCAGACCAAAATTAGGACAAAGGACAAGAATGCAAAGAAATGTCTGCTTCAGTCAGCTAATAGCAAGAATGATGAGACTATATATTTATCAGGAGCAACCTGAGCAGTAAATAGTTAGTGTGTGTTAGATGGAGACCTGTCAGCTGCGGAAATCACCAGTTGGAAAATGAGACCAGTCTACATTAGAATTCTTAAAGACAAAGGGGCATATACACAAGCCCCTATCGCCACAGGAATTTCACTTTTAACTACGTTCCTGTGGCGAAAGGGGCTTCGCCTTATTTACAAGGAAGCATTAAGCCACTTAATGTTGAAAATAAGGCACCCTTTCAAGCTATAGTTACCATGAAAGGGTGGGCTATGGGTGTTGCAGTGGGCGTTCCGCCGCAACACTCATTGATTTTGTCGCTGCCCTATTAACAAAGGTGGCGTAAATAGGAGGCAGCGCCAAAATTATGACCAGGGAAAACCTGGTCTTAACATGGCAAAACGAGGAGAAATGCTTTATCTCTCCTCGTTTTTGCTGTTTCTATGTGTACGGCATTGTGCCGCACATATAGAAACAGCAAAATGCCACGAATGATTGTTTATGTGCAGGAGGTTGTCCCTTCCTGCACATAAAAAATCATTAAAATATGACGATTTGCAACTTCTATGTGTGCTGAACAATGCAGCATACATAGAAGTTACAAATCACCATTTGTGATTGTTTCTGTGCAGGAAGGGACACCTTCCTGCACATAAAAAAAACATTCCCTCAATGCAGGCACCACTGCACTATGGTTGAAAGCTGCTGAGTTGGCAGCTTACTCTAGCACCAGGGCTAGGGAACACGCAGAGATTTGACGTACCACTGTAAATATGGCGCATCCCTGAGTTTTCAGAATGGAGGAGCATGGTATCAGCATTTTATGCTTAAGACCACGCTCCGCCATTCCTTGTAAACATGCCCCTAAATATCCAAGCGATCAATGGTAAGCCAGTTAAATAAAAAAAAGTCAGAGGAATTGAGAGCTGAACAGTGTGCCCCAGTCTATGACTTTCAAACTGAGAAAAGCCAAGACTCTATTGTCCTGGGACTGTGACTCAGAGAAACACCATACTACATTACTTTTCAACACATGCTGCCTATTCTGGGGACACTGATATCTGCATCCTATAGGCCAATGAGGTGCCCCGACAACATTATATTGTAAAAGCTGAAATACGTCAGGCACCCATACTGAGCCCAGCACAAGTTCGAGTTGAAGTTAATGTGGACTGAAAAAGGAAAAATTGCCCAAAACAAACACTGCGCAAGATGGCCAGATTGATTTTATTTGAGTAAGAATGTTATGCCACCATGTTCCATGCTTTGGTTAGAGTTTAAAGTTGGCTATATCTCAACAAGGTCACCACTTCCCAAAGGCTTTAGTGAAGAAGGAACACTCTAAAGATATTGTCACTCTCATTACCTTCTCGTCGTTGTCAGTGGATGAAAAAATTATTAGCAAAGAAGATGCTCGTGTAACCCAAGGTGTGCATCATGATGGCCGTTACTAGAGTTGATTGATGTTCATCTGAGCATTGATCCAGTGTTGGCCTCAGCTATGTTGGAATCAACCTAGAAACCATGAAATCAGTTGTGACAGTCTTGGAAAACGTTATGGTGAATTCTGAGCATCAAGGAGATGTCTTATCCCCAATCCTACAAGTTTTGGTAAACAAATTGGGGGGAGGAGTTGGCCTAACGGCTAGGGCGGTCTACCTGGGAACTGGGTTCGAGTCTGGGGAATGACACTGAACATCCTGTGATTCTGGGCAAATCACTTAGAGGCATATGTATCAAAAACCGTATTTGCGATTCTCAAATAGCGTTTTTTGAGAATCGCTATTTGAGAACTGCAAAACGGGATGTATTTAAAAATTCGGACATATTTTGCGAATTCTTAATATTCCTTAATTGCGATTAGCAAATTGCGAAATCGCAATTAAGGAATACCTTCCCATTCATTCCTATGGGCCAGGAGGCCCATAGGAATGAATGGGAAGTAATTCTCAAATTGTGAATTGCAATTAGCTAATCGCAAATTGAGAATAATGTCAAAGGTGCAAGTGTGTCATGATGACACCCTGATGCACCCCTGAAATGAACATGTGTGCGCATATGGCGCACATACATGCCCTAAGGGCATGTATGTGCGCCACATGGCACTTTGAAAAATGGCAAAACATTGCATTTTTCAAAGAAATCGCAAATTACCACCAACTTGAAGTTGGTGGTAATTTGGGATTTCTTAAGGAGAATTCGCACAACTTGGGTGCGTGTTACATAGCATTTAAGGAATCGCAATTTGCGATTCCTTAAATGCTTACGCAAAATTAAGGAATCGCTAAATTAGCGATTCCTTAATAATGCGATGCGAAAATCGCTCATACATCGCATTTTGCGTTTTTGTGACAAAAGAGGAAGGTGCACCAGTAAGAAGTCCAAACGTGATAGGAAGTCCTTAAAGTTCCTTTTATTCTTATATGTATTTTTTCATAAAATGAGACATCAGCCAACGCGTTTCGTTCTAAGAGGCAAGAACTTCTTCAGGGCTGAAACAAGTAACAAACAAATATACAGACATAACTACATGTATATACAGCATATATAAACCTCCTAAGAATTACAAAAAACACATAAGACCATAAACAAAGGCTTTGATATATACAAATATAAATTACGATACATATATATATACAAAGACACATCAGACAATATTTATATAAAAACAGAATAATATAAATATACATTCAAAGACAAAAATAAAATAAGAGCTAGTAGATGCCATTGATTTAGATGGAATACAATGTAAATAATAATAGATCATTATGAATGCTCGTATATTCATAAATTGCATGAACAGATATAATAGTGTCAAGATCAATAGTCTATATTGATATAGAGTATCTCAATTACAACCCAAGATTAATATAAGATGCAAAATAATCTCACCTCTACTTGGACGATGTAGAGTGCATACGATTACTAGTGTGATTCCAAAAAGTATATGATTCAACTATAATCACACAATCGAAATTAGAGAATTCCACGATGAGAATTCAGATAAGTAGTTTGAATGGGTTTCACAGCACTGACATTTACACAACAAAGAAAAAGAAAAGAACGAGAAAAAGCAATAAACGATAAAATTTGCATAAATATATTTAGCAAAGCAACAGTATCATATCGATATTAATAATCTCCGTTAGTATTAAGCATATGAGGTGTGACTCAAGTAATAAAAATGAGAAAATATCTCACCTATATTTTTTAAAAAAGACGAAAGAACGCAATAAGCGATAAAGTTTGCATAATTAAATCCAGCAAAACAACGGTGTAGCATCGATATTTATAATATCCATTAGTATTGAGCATCTACAGTGTGACCCAAGTAGTAAAAATGAGAAAATCTCTCACCTAAATTTTAGACGGTTATGAAATGCATATAGATTCAGGCCATCGAAATGAGTTACGAGTATATCCTTGTAATCAGAAAGCCATGTAGCGCTTATAATTGAGAAATGCGTATAAGTTCCGACTCACTAAAATATAAGCAAAGAAAGAAAAAGGGGGGAAACGCAATTAGCGAAGACACAACAACAACCGAGACACAGAAAAATAATAATAAACGGAAAAGAGGGAAGTGTACAGATAACGCAAAACGAAAATGTGCATACATCCAAAAAACAATTATAGTCTCCAATTATAGTAGCCCTCAAGAGGCATGATCGTGAATTATCTCCAAACCACTAACAAAGCTGTTAGTGAAAAAAAAAACTCCCATAAACCAAACTCTCCCCTTCGTTGTGAAGCATAACGTTACCCGTATTCACATATTACTGGATGGTAAATAACCGGGAATTACAGGATAGATAAATCACACACAGTTACCAAAACCTAGTCAAGGGAACACGTGTAGTGGTAAAAAACTGCCTGAGATATCAAACAGCTTACCTTTTCCAAATCCGAAAAGCGGGAAGTAAGTAAATGGGGTCAGACAGCAAAACGGTGTTTCAAACCAAGCCGCGAAGCTACAACATAAATGGATCACCGGATGTAAAGTGACACGTCCCCGTACTTCGGGAAAGAACAGGTAAACACAGACGCCATATTTGAATGGCGTATAAGGCAAACATCGATGCATATAAAGCATCAGAAAACCCCACAATTGAAAAATAAAACATTATACATGAAAGCAGTGTTGTAATTGAGACATGAAATAGCACATCTCCGCCCGTATTAGAGAAAGGCATGCAATTATAAATAAAAAATAGCACGTCCCCATATGTATCGGAAAAACAAATAGATATACTCATCATATTTAAATGTAGGTAATACAAAGTCCAGAAATGTTTTTGGGATCGCGTCAGATCAACGCAAAAAGAAATATATAAGCAATCATTTGGCATATAAATAATATCAGCTTTGGTCTATGACAAAAAAGATCAATGTAATACCGAACATTAGGGGCCAATGCAAGGCCAAAAAAGAAAGAAAAAGAAAGAAAAAACAAGGAAAAGTGCCCCATATCAAGGAAAGGGTATTAACACTAAGGATATATGTAAAAATTAAAGCGAAAAAAGTGTGAGGAGAAAGCGAAAATGGTATGATCTGATCCCAGATCATACATAGATAAGCAAATCCATGGATATGCAGAGGGCTGGTGGGTAAAGTCACCATATCTAGAAAGTGACACCAATATGTCCTGAATAATACTGACATACGCAAATATAGAATGTAGTCCATACATCTAACAATAGTCCATCAATACTTGATAGTTATAAGAGTAGTATTAGTAACAGTATATCAACCCTAATATGAAACAATGACTCAGCTTAAATGGGAAACAGTACAAATTAACCATTATTAATTATAGAAAATAATGCATCTCAGTATCGGAATTGTGTCCCAAGGTAACGGCTCGTAGACGACAAATCCATTTAGATTCATTCTGTCTCAGTATCAATTCCCTATTTGATCCTCTTTTGCCCACAGGAATATGTTCAATACCATGGAACCAAAAAGAGGGACAGTCATTATGTTTAATCCTGTAATGCTCAGTAATAGGATATCTTGTATCATTGTTCAATAGGGCTCGCCTATGTTCCTGTATACGTATTTTTAAGGGGCGAATAGTACTTCCCACATAAATGATGCCACAGTCACATCCAAAAATATATACAACATAGGTAGTATTGCAATTAATGAATTGATTGATGTTAAATGTACGTCTACTATTGTAAGAAAAACTTTTTGTTTTATTTTTACCCATGGGACAAACATTACAGCTACCACAGACAAAAAAACCTGTAGGTTTTTTGGGGAGCCAAGTACCACTTATTTGTATTTCTTGTATATACTAGGATTGAGGTGCTGAACCAGTGGTCAGCCGTGGTGGTGCTTTGTGTTAAGTTTTTGCGTTTTTGTATTCGCAAACACTGTTTTTTTGCGAATCGCAGCGTTTGCGAATACAAAATCGCTTGATACATATGCCCCTTAATCTCCCCGTGCCTAACAAAAATGAATGTGTCCTCATGTAATGCAACTGGTGCAATGTCAAGCGCTCTGATACCCAATTCGAGTCAACTACGCGCTATACAAAAGTCGGTAAAATAAAAAATATATATACATTGGATGCATGTGGGAGCAGTACAACCCTTATACTGTCTCCTTTTAAAGATAATGCCAGTGCAGTAGTGGCTCTCGTGGGGAGGCCCATGTTCAAGGCAAGGTGCACATGCTCAACATTGGCACCCACATCCAGGCCACGGACGAGCTCAGGAAAAGGGTGCCATCATTGTCTTTAAGTTCTTCAGTATATCTTCAGCTGCTGATGCTCCCATTCCTATGGTAAATGACACATTTTTAGGATGTTTGTTTTCCCAGGGAGTGTTAATGCTGGCCCATTAGTAGTGAGATTCCCGTCTGCATTTGAAAGGCTACTTCAGCTCTCTCACTCACTGGGACGCTGAACCCTTGATTTCTTGCAAGAAAAAAAGGCAGAAAGTCAGGAATACAAATTTATTTTGGCTTTCGCAAGGTTACGCAACCTACTACTATGACGTGATATAATCGGTCATTCCTGGCTTTTCAGCCAATAGCATGTTGCATTGTAAGGCGTGTATTTTTACTTTTAGCACAGTTATTTTGAAATCAAAACCAAAGCATGCAAATTGATGTTAGTTATAATGCCAGAATTGGCAGCAAATGTTATACATGACACAACAGATGTATTTTTTCACAAAGTAACCTCATCCATTAAGATAAAACTGCCTATTTCACTTGTAAAAACAAAAATAAACTGTTCACATGTTTTGTGAGAGTACACTCATTCACACCATGCATTAAAACAAGAGTTGACAATGCAGATTTGTTGTAATAGAACGTTTTTCTACCAAGCTTCATAATACAACAAAGGTACAACTGTAGCAGCAAGAATTTTCTTATCACAGAAAATAATGAAAATATAAATGGCAGTAGTAGAAAGAACAACACATGATTCTCTCACACACACAGAATAGATATAACAAAGGTATTTAATGCAGTAAAAATGCCGGCCTGGCAGTTCGGGCTGGACTGTTCCCATGAGGAGCAGGGTCAAGGCTAATATGCATATGACTGGGTCAAAGCTGGGGTGGCGTGATGAGCAAAAAAGCAATGGATTAAACCCAGATCTGTGACTGGGAGTGAATGTTTGCATTGTTCAGCATTCCGTCCATCATCTGTTCTTTTTGCTTTTGTCACCATAAGTGGGAAGGGTATGCCTAGATGTGGGTCCAGTGGTCACTGTACCACTGGATACATGCTAGCCTGGCTGATGAGAGCTGATACCCTGAAACCGGTCCCTGGATACTTGTTTGTGGTCTAGGGAGGACCTGGCCTGGCAGTTCAGGCTGGACTGTTTCCATGAGGAGCAGGGTCAAGGCTGGTTTGCATATGGCTGAGTCCAAGCTGGGGTGGGGTGGTGAGCAAAGAAACAATGGATTAGACCCAGATCTATGACTGGAGGTGAATGTTTACATTGTTCAGCATTCCATCCCTCATCTGTCCTTTTTACTTTAAGGGACCCAGCACCAAACTATCACAAACACAACATGACACACACTTGTATGCCATGTCCTCTAACACTGCATGTACTATTTGTAGCCATCCCTATAGCAGGCCTTACAGCCCTAAGCCTTATATTACATTTGAGGACATATCTGCATGAGCAGAAATACCCCTGTGGTGCTCAGTTCCATTACCGCCAGTGCAAGTGAACAGGGAAGCCATTTTAAAACATGAACTAGACACTGGTGGAAACGAGTTCCCCAGCTACATGATGGCTTCACTGAAAATAGGGATGTTTGGAGTGATGTAAAGAGTCGCAAAGAGCAAGAACAGAAGACCCAGCACCTGACTTGACACCACCCCTGCTGGCCTGCCTGCTGACTTCAACAATTGTACAAAAGATGAGTTGTCCTGCAGCTGCTGTGTCTCTAAAGCCTGGGAGGCCTGCCATCACTTCACCAGGGAAACAAGAACTCCAGTGGAGCAGCAGAACTGTTCCCCTGCATCTTGTAGGTACCAAAGACTGGGCTGTGAGGCTCCAAGAAAGCGAGAACCGGATGTAGGAAAGCACCACAGCACCCGAGCCGCTTAGCCCGAGCTGAAGTGGGCCAGCTGTGTCAGCGTGGTCCACCAACCCTCCAGACTTGAAGCCCAACTTGGTTTTCCCCATTGTGGACTTCTCGCCATCGCCTACAGTCTCTGTTTGCAGGGCCTCTCTACCGCAACGGCTCCTGGTGACAAAGACCCGACGCCTAAAGACAACTCTGTACCCGTTGCTCCTGGCCAGTGGAAAGGAGAACCAAAGGTTCTCCCACATCCCGAGCATCGTGAGGCCTGAGCCCCCTGTTGGTTCATCCTGAATGGCCTCCCAGTCAAAGTCTGTGGCCTCTTTTCACGAAAACCGATCCCCATTGACATGCATTGGGCACCCAAAGCTATTTTACACCCCTGCCTGAGTGCCGTTGGTGGTGTCAGCTTGGTGCTGCCTTGGGATTTGGCCTACACTCACCTTAAGTCCAGGAAATTGGTCTCGTAAGTCACTGAACTGCACCTGAATGCTGTACTTGTCGACTTACTTCTAAAATGCAAAAGAATTTCTATTGAAAAATTTACTTATCTGATTTATTTTTATAAATTTGTGTGGATCTGCTTATCGAGTTGTATGAATAAATTATTGACTATTGTGTGTATATGCAGATGTCTAACACTCCTCTCTGATAAGCCTAAGGATGCTCAACCACACCACACCCTAGAAGAACACCTTGGGATTGCTAGTGCAAACCCCTGTCCACTAGTAAGGGACTACCTAGACTCTTTATATGATATACCAAAAAGAGGAATATCTTGCAAAGAGCCAGCTTCCTACAGGCATGCTGTAAAAGTGCACTGAATACAAACATTATTTTTTTGTACGATGGGCATCATCAGTTGAAACACCCCATTCTTCATAGTACAGGGGTAGTAGCACAGGTTTTCCCCATTCCAGGACACATTCAAATGGGGCAGCAGCGGTGTAAACTTTGCTTGTTCAAAAAACAAGTATGAGACAGCGGTAACAAAGAAAGCTGCCCTCTCACACAGAAGGCAGCAAAGCCATCTCCCATTACCTGCAAAACAGGTTCAGCAGGGCAAACTAGTACATGCTTTCATAGTTCACAGAAAATGTGTAAATTAAGGCATGAGTAATGTAGGTTACAGACAGATCTCTAGAGCAGGTACTTACTTACTGAAAAGAATATATAGGTGGATGCATGAGTGAATATGACAGAGCTGACACCATTCTCACTTAGGGATTTTCCACATCAGCAATCTGCAAGTCCAGTGCTGTGCCAGATCTCTGAGAGAAACACTGCTGAAAAGGCCCAGAAAGATTCACAATGTAGAGTATAGTCATGCAGAAGAGGAACTTCAAGGTAAAAAAGAAGGTACACTGTCCCAGCTGCATCATGGCCGGTAGAGAGCAGAGGCACTTCCAGTGCGGTATGGGTAGAGCCCTATAAAGTGTGTCTTTGAATTCAGAGTGGGTGTCTCACAATAGTGCTTGTTATGACTCTTTCACTTTCACATAGGTTTGCACCTGTTTTTGTTCCTACATGTTTGTTTTTCTCATTGGTTACCGGATCCCATCCAGTTACCATGTCCTCTTTGACCGTGCTTCTCTCCCTGTTCAATGTTCTTTGTACAGTTGTTGCTGGCCCTGTTGTTGTTATCCTGCCTTGTTCAGTCTTCCTTGTCCTGTGAAGTTTGTTTATTTATGGTTCTCATGCATGTTTCCCAGCTTGCTTAGGCCTAGATTCAGTATACACTCCACAGGTCACTGGGTAAGCCTTTAAGAGGGTGATTTAGAGTTTGGCAGACAAGCGACTGTTTCATAAATGTGACGGAGTGCCCTGTCCTTCAAAGTAAGGGTCTACCCACCTTATTATGGGTTGGGAGGACCATCAGCTTTCCATTGATGGAGTCCCCTTTGGCTCCATTGATTGAAAGCTTCCTTCAAATGCCTGACAGAGTAGTGGCTATCAGAGGAAGGGCATTACAGCGCCTGCCTTTTTTTGGGTGTTTGGTATGATCTCTTGTTTTTTCTGTCTGTCACAGTGGGGATAGACCTGGTTTTGAGGGACAGAAAAAATAAATAATTACCCTATCGCACAGGGAAAAACGTCCTGGCTGTGGGGTCGTTATTTATTTGTTTTTCAGTGACAAGCTCCCACTTTAAGAATTTGTTTTTGAAAAACACAACATTTTTTAAAGTTTAGTGGATCGCGTTAAAACCGATATCAGCCATCTACCAAACATTTTGCACCTTGACAGGAATCGTTGACAGGAATCGCTATGATGTCCGTTCCTCTGAAGATACAGTGTTCACTGCTGGGCTAGCGGCGATCTCTAAATCAGTTTGATGGTAGTCGATCAGGGTGATGGACGTAATGTCTTTCACCACCCTGATTGATGTAGGATGGTCCTTCAAAGTCTAAATAAGGCCTTAAGTCCTGTATGAATATTGGTATATCTGTTACGTTTAAATCTGATGCAATAACTTGCCGCCATTCGCTCTGTGTTTTAACAGATAATTGGGCTATGTACGTGTGTCACAGTGCCACCTACAGTCCTAAGAGGCTAGTCAGATCTTCTACCATTCCAACCTGCTGGCGATAGGATTTTCTTTCTATCTCTCATCCTCACCCCCTTTTCCCCTGGTCCCTAGTTTTCTTCAGTCTCCCAGAGTAATTGAGTAATTATACAGGAGGTGGTTGACTTCTAAGTGGGACTGGTGCTATTGGTATCGCAACCCACAGTCTACCAAGGTCATGACACGCTGCCACTCAAAAAACAGCTTTTTTTTTTTAATGATATGGTTTTCCATGTGTTGGGAAGTAGCTGTAAGCTAGTACCTTATTTTTACTTGGAGCAGTCCAGCCACAGCCAAAGTAACTTTGGTCTAGATGGGCACACATTTGCCAGCCTCTTCCTAAAGCCTTTGAATGCACATGACTCAGACACTATGCATTCCCAACCTTGGTGCTGCACCTTTTCAAAATGTTTAGAGACACCACTGGAGCATTCTTAAATGATCTATTGAAATCATCAATGATTCACTCACCATTAGGAGGCCTTGTAAAATGTACAAGAACTTTGCCAAGTAAGCTAAAGATGAAATTGAAGTAAACCTTCAGGAAAAGGAAAGCAGTGACTCAGAATTAACATTAGCTCTGAAGAAGGATAAGGAGATGACATTAGGAGGGCAAGGCTGGGTCCACGAGCTGAAGCAATTGACTTACCTAAACCTACACCTGAAAACAGTGTAAAAATAAAACCAGATTGACAAAGAAAGGCTTATAAAGTTTTCAAATAATGAGGCGGTGATATTTACATGAAAGAAACAACAAAAATAAAGGTGTACAAGAAATAACAATTAAAAATGAAATGATTAATACTTATTAGCAGAGATATCCATATCACAGATCTAGGGACTCTAATATTAAATCCTTGTGCTTCAGTATTCATTTTATTACAGAGCTTTACTATGAGTAACACGGTACTCCAGAAAGTTAGTGGTTCATTTAGTATATATAGATCATTGTTGGTTCTCAGTATTAGTTCTTTCTCTACAGGAAACCCTTCCATGTATTTACGCCAGTTTCCTTATGGTGGATTGACTTAATAGGAGTTATGTTTGAGAATAAGTGTGGGAGCAATGTAAGTGGAAAGAAATGTTTGGTGGGATCAATGTATAGGCTAGACAAGAATAGGTATTGCTAGGTTGCTGGTATATGGTTTCATAGCAGCAGAGGTTGTAATCTGTGAAATGAGGTGTGGGCCACTTGCAAAAAGAAGATAATAGAGAGTAAGACAGATGGGAATGCAATTTAGAGTAGGCTGTACTCTGCGAGAGGAGGCATGGAAAAGATGGGCGGTAAGGACTGGTTTGAACATCAAGGTCAGCTCTGAAATCAAATATAGACACAGCTATAATCATGAAAGATTGAATATCAAGAAATAAGCAACTAATAGGTTGATTTACAGTAGTTAAAAAAAAGTCTTATAATTCACTATGAAATAAATTAATGCAATACATCATCTACGGGGAGCCTTTTCCTGCTGTCTGTGACCCGGCAACGCAGCTCAGTTTGGAGAAAGCTGCAGTGCGCATGACGGTTTCACCATCATGCGCACTGATAACAGTGCCCACCACTAGCCCTCAGTCCCTCCCTTTTTCTGACCCCGCCCCCAAGACTCCATGGTAGGAGAAGAATAAAACGATAATAAACATGGTTTATTTTTCAAGTTTTGCAGCCGACTCTGCTGGCAGGGTGGGCCGACGCTCCTCCACCATACCGGAGGAGCCTCCGTGCAACATTTGTTCAGTGAATGATATTTATAAATATGGTACAGCTATCCCCCAGTAAAAGACAGTGTGAGTCACAGCAGAGAAGGGGTTGGGGTTGAAGATGAAGGAAGTAGTGAAATTACAGATGAAGAGCAAATGACAATGTGACCGCTGTCAAATTGCACAACAAGAGTCGATAAAAAGCAGCAGAGAAGATCATAGTAACAAGACTACATGGAGACAAACATTTACAATTGCTGGACACTCTAGCCAGTACCGTGCGTCGGATGAATGGGAGCCGTCCGACACTACAGTGCTCATGTGCATTGGACGGCTCCCAGCGTTCCGCGCAAATGGCACAGGAAATCCCTCTGATGCCCTTTCACTCAAAACACCCTCGGGAGCTGGGGAAGAGCTTCCACAGCTCCCTGGGCTGTTCTGGTGGTTTCTCTGCAATGACAATCAGTGTGCACGTCGTGCTGACATCATTGCAGAGAAACCGAAACTGAAATGAGCCAATCGGCTCATTTCAGTTTCACTGCCATGGTGCACAGGTGGCTATCTCAGCCTCCTGAGCACTGAAGCAGATGGGAGAGGTATCAATAGTAAGAGGATAATCTCCCCTTCCCAATGGTACCACTTTCTAGTGGATCCCTGCTTGGGGATCACTGCAGGAAGGTGGTCCCCAAGCAGAGATCCACCCACTAGGCACCAGGGAGGGGGGAGCGGCCCCTTGAACAAGGGCTTTTGCTCCCCCCCCAACGTTTTAGGCTTAATTGAGTCTTTCAGCCACCCCCTGAAGGAGCAGAAAGCACACTAGGCACCAGGGATTTATTTTATTTGTGCTGATAGGGGTGTGTCTGCCCAAAATGGGCATGCCAATGCCCCCGTGGTCCGTAACAACCTGCAGAGTTCTTTCTGGGGGTACTACCTCCAATCTGTCTCAGGGGGCAGAAAGCCCAACAGACACCAGGGATTTTCTTTTCTTATAAAAGAGGATTGGGGGCTGCACATAATGGGCAAGACCATGCCCCCACCCAAATGTATTTGAAAACTGTCTTTCTGCTCCCCCTGGGAAGCAGATGGGGTGCAAAAGCCCCCGATTTACAAACTGGGGGGGGGGGGGGGAAAGCACAATAGGAATCAGGGATTTTTATTTTTGTACATTTAGATGTGGGGGCTGCCAAAAATGGGCATGCCAATGCCCCTACACCCCTAAAATAATTGGCATAGTCTTTTTGCCCCCTCTGGGAGGCAGATGGGGGCTATAGCCCTGGATCTTCCCCCCCCCCCGGGGGGCAAAAAGCCCACTAAGCACCAGAGATTGTGGTTTTATTTATACGTAGGGGTTTGTGGCAGTGACATGCCCATTTTGGGCAGCCCCTACTAATTGGACAGTCCTTCTGCCCCCCTTGGGTGCCGATGCGGGCAATAGCCGCCGATCTGTCCCCCCGGGGAACAGAAAGCCTACTAGGCAGATCTTTTTTTTCATAGTAGTAGAGGGTGGGGGTTGCCTAGGGTGGACATGCCAATGTCCCACTCTAAAGAAATTGCCACCATAACTGAGGGGAGTGGTAGATGCATTCCCTTCACTGTGCTTGATGGATTGTCCGGCCGCATCAGGCAGGCCAAACCAACATGCGCAGTGAACGCTCTCTCCAACCCAGCAATGCAGCGGGGTTGGTGAGAGCAGGCATTGACTCACAGTCTGTCCTAAAGAACCAATCGAGAGGGCTCAGGCCAATCCTTAAGTTGCTCTCATGCGTGAGAGCAGCCTCATGATTGGCCACATTACATTCTGGGAGCCTGTGCTGCCTCGAGAAGAAAGGAGAAGAGCGCGATGTGGCTAGTTGCGAGTAAGCTTTTTAAAAAACCTAAAATATTTTTCCCATCCATGACACCTATGTCTGCCCCACCTCCCCCCACCAGCCCCGCCCACCCCACCGCTCGTCCAGCACACCTGCCGCGCGTCTGTGTGCGTGGACTGGTGGTGTGGATTGTGTGGATCCCCCAGTGTTTTTTTTACCCAAAATTCCCTGTAAACCTAAAATGTAGCTAAAAAGTAATATATTCCTGACAGTTCTGTGCAGGAAAGCTGAAGGATCACAGCACCAGTACAAATTTCTTAAAACCCAAAGCTCCCCTTGGTCTATCGATCAAAATGGTACCTCACTTCTTTGGGTGCCCAAAGCAAAGTCAGCCTAAAAAAGTTAAAAGAAACTGCCCATTTGGACCCAGGTTGGTATCCCCTCAATCTCTACAGGTTTTTGGCCTTTCCCTGTCACATACACTTGGCCCACCCACACAAGTGAGGTATCATTCTTATTGGGAGACCAAGGCGGAAAGCTGAGTGGAGGGAACTTATGCTGTTACTGTGATCCACAACTTTCTCACACAAAAATGTGAGGAAATGTGACTTTTTAGATAACTTTAAGGTTTGCAGGGAATCTGGGTAAGAAAATGTAGGGGGATCCATGCTAGCCGGACATCCAGGGACTCCCCCGGGTGTCTAATTTTCAGAAATGTCTCGGTTGGTAGGTTTCCATATATACATATATGGTTGACAAGCCCAGGACCAAAACACAGGTGCCCCACTATCTAGCATAAAAAAACCTGCTTTTGCAAAGGGGACACCTGGGTTTTTGGTCCTGGGCTCGGCGACCTAAGTAAACCTACCAAACCCTGACAGTTATGAAAACTAGAAAACCAGAGGAGTCCAAGGAGGTGTGGCTTGCATGGATCCCACAACATTTGCCTACCCATAATCCCCTGCAAACCTCACATTTAGCTAAAAGAAATCAAATTTTCCTTACTTTTCTGTGTGGGAAAGTTGTGGGATCACCGGACCGCCACAAACTTCCTACCATCCAGCTTTCCACCAATTCTCCCGATAAAAATGGTACCTCACTTGTGTGGGTAGCCATTACAAAAAATGGGTAACCCAATACCAGTTC
Organism: Triturus cristatus; assembly: GCF_964204655.1. Taxonomy (NCBI): domain Eukaryota; kingdom Metazoa; phylum Chordata; class Amphibia; order Caudata; family Salamandridae; genus Triturus; species Triturus cristatus. Next base: position 1,258,817,055 of record NC_140590.1, read on the forward strand.
TTGGACCTGGGTAAAATTTGAAATAGAAAACAGTGGTCCTCAAACCAATCCTTTAGTAAGTATAAATAAGTTATATTAATCCTTTTTGAGCTTATGAATTCATGTCGCTCATAGAGTTATTAAGTCAAACAAAAAGAAAAAGAAAACAAATGTGCAACAGCCAAACAACTACGGAAGTATATCAATTTATTCCGTTATATTAGAACATTTCAATGGAAACAATTATATTAGCAATCAATACAGTTTCAAAAACAGGTTACGCCAAGAGAATGCGCGCAAGGGGATGTGCTTAAAAGTGGTGGGTGGGAAGAATCCCAGGTGCAAGATAAAGGAAAATATTAGAAAAGTGTTAAAATGAAGGATTGATAGAGGAATATCAATCAGAGTAACCTGGCCCAGAGTTATTTTACATGGCCTATTTACAATATTTTGCAATCACAGATTGTATCTTGTGTGGGCACGGAACGTGGGGGTCTGTAGGGTCCAGGTTCAGGGGTATAAATGTTGACGTTTCGACCCGACTTGTGGCGTAAAGGATAGTTGGGGCCTTGGCCTGCGGGTCTTACTCAGGACTGGGATGGGCAACCAAGGGGGATTCATCCGCAATTCAACTGGCGGAAGGAACCAGTATTGCTATCCTGGTATCAGAACAGGAAACCGCCGTTCACTGCGGTACCGGAGTTCGTGTGTGGGACAAGGAAGTTCAGTTTCCAGGCATTAATGGCCATTTATACCGACCTCTGAGTGGTTGAAATTTGGATATGGATTATCAATTCCCTTCGGCGGTGAACAATTGCCTCCTGCTGGGGCACTAGGATATGTACTTTGGTGCCTCCGTGTGTAGATGCGGTCTCCAGACTCCTATGAACAATTGAACCGGCTTCGGAGCGGTCCACTCGATCTATGGATTAGCGCCCACATACTGCAGTGAACGGCGTAACCTGTTTTTGAAACTGTATTGATTGCTAATATAATTGTTTCCATTGAAATGTTCTAATATGACGGATTAAATTGATATATTTCCGTAGTTGTTTGGCTGTTGCACATTTGTTTTCTTTTTCTTTTTGTTTGACTTAATAACTCTATGAGCGACATGAATTCATAAGCTCAAAAAGGTTGGATTAATATAATGTATTTATACTTACTAAAGAATTGGTTTGAGGACCACTGTTTTCTATATCATCACTTGTGTGGGTAGGACTAGTGCCTGCACCAGGAAATGGCCCAAAACGTACTGTGGGGACTTCAAAATTATCGATCACAAAACTGCCTGGTTTTGCAAGGGAGTCACTTGTGTTTTTAGTCCCGGGCTCAGCGGCCATCTACAGAAACCTACCAAACCTAGACATTTCTGTAAACTAGACACCCAGAGGAGTCCAGGGAGGTGCATTTTGCATAGACCTCCCAACATTTTCCTACCCAGAATCCCCTGCAAACCTCCAATTTAGCTAAAAAATCAGTTTTCCTCACTTTTCTGTGCGGGAAAGTTGTGAAGAAAATGTAATTTCTTTAGCTAAATTTGAGGTTTGTATGGGATTCTAGGTAGGAAAATATTGGGAAATCCATGCACGTCACACTTCCCTGGACTCCCCTGAGTGTCTAGTTTTCAGAAATGTCTGGGTTTGGTGGGTTTCCCCAGATGGCCATCGAACCCTGCACCAAAAATGCAGGTGACTCCCTCGCAAATCCAGATAGTTTGCAATCGATAATTTTGAAGTGTCCACAGTACATTTTGGGGGGTTTCTTGTCGCGGGCACTAGGCCTACCCACGTAATTGAGGTACCTTTTTATCAGGAGTCTTAGGGGAATTCGGGGTGGGTGGAAGTTTGTGGCTCCCACAGATTCCAGAACTTTCCATCGCAGAAATGAGATGAAAATGTGTTTTTTTTTTACAAATATTGAGATTTGCAAGGGATTCTGGGTAACAGAACCTGGTGAAAGCCACACAAGTCCCCCATCCTGGATTTCCCTGGGTGTCTAGTTTTCAAAAATGTGCAGGTTTGAGGTGTTTCCATAGGTGCCGGCTGAGCTATGGTCTAACATCCACCGCTAGGAAAATAGGGTCCGTTTTCACTGGAAAAATGTGATGCACTGTATTGTATTTTGGGCCATTTCCTGTTGCGGGCACTAGTCCTCCCACACAAGAGAGGTACCCGTTTTATCAGGAGACTTGGGGAAATGCTGAGTGGGTGGAAATTTGTGCCTCCCCACAGATTTCAGAACTTTCAATCACAGAAAATTGAGGAAAATGTGCTTTTCTTTTTACAAAGTTTGAGGTTTGCAAGGTATTCTGGGTAACAGAACCTGGTGAGAGCCACACAAGTCACCCCATCCTGGATTCCCTTGGGTGTCTAGTTTTTTAAAATGTACATGTTTGCTAGGTTTCTTTAGGTGCCAGCTGACCAAGGGTTCAAAATCCAAAGCTAGGCACATTGCGAAAAATTGGTCTGTTTTCAATGGAAAAATGCGATGTGCCCACTTTGCATTTTGGGCAGTTTTCTGTTGCGGGCACTAGGCCTATCCACACAAGTGAGGTACCATTTTTATTGGGAGGCTTGTGGGAATGCTGGGTGGGTGGACGTTTGTGGCTCCCCACAGATTCCAGAACTTTCCATCACAGAAAGGTGAGGAAAATATGAGTTTTTTTACAAGTTTGAGGCTTGCAAGTGATTCTGGGTAACAGAACCTGATGAGAACCACAGAGGTCACCCCATCCTGGATTCTCCTCGGTGTCTAGTTTTCACAAATGTACAGGTTTGTTAGGTTTCCCTAGGCGCTGGCTGAGCTAGGGTCTAAAATTCACAGCTAGTCACATTGCGAAAAAGGGTCAGTTTTCCCTGGAAAAAAAGTGATGTGCCCAAGTTGCATTTTGGGACGTTTCCTGCTGCGGGCACTAGGCCTACCCACACAAGTGAGGTACCATTTTTATCAGGAGACTTGGGAGAATGCTGGGTGGGTGAAAGTTTGTGGCTCCCTGCAGATTCAAGAACTTTCCATCACAGAAATGTGAGGAAAATTAGTTTTTTATACAAAGTTTGAGGTTTGCAAGAGATTCTGGGTAACAGAACCTGGTGAGAGCCACAAAAGTCTCACACTCCTGGATTCTCCTAGGTGTCTATTTTTTTTTTTTAAAGTACAGGTGTACTAGGTTTCCTTAGGTGCTGGCTGAGCTAGAGTCCAAAATGAACAACTAGGCACATCGCGAAACGAACATTTGCGATGCAATAGATCTCGCATTTCCGAGAGTTTGAGCTGGTGGCATTGTAAATTACAATGCCTTTTATTTATGTGTTGCTTTTAAGACAGATAAATAAAAGGCATTGTCATATTATTTACAAAACCAACAGCTGCATTGCAAACTGACAGAATGGCCTCTCATCCATTGGTTAGGTACTGAATCACAGCTATATTTCGGAAGCAAAAGGTCCCTCAGCAGGTGCAATTGCACCCACTGACAGCTACACCCATGCACAGAAGACCTCGTCAGTACACAAGGCTGGTGGAAGCTAAGACACCTGGGCAGGGTAAGTAGGCTATGAGGAAAATCTGGCAAGGTGAGGTTTGAATTTGTTATGGCCGATGGCCTGTGTGGGATGTGAAGTGTGGCTGCACAAAGGACCTTCCCTGATTATTCACATTGTTCTCCCAGGGCATCTAGTCTTTCGTGTGAAATAATTCCTGTAAAAACGCAGAATTTATGACGTCACATAAAGATACCAACTTGATATATCATTGGATAAGGACGCAAGGTGCTCACCCATCTGCATACCTTGCTGTATGACACAGAAGCTGTCGGAAGGAAAATGCTGGATTCAGATGCCGCCAGTTGACGCAGTTAATAATAATAATCCACATTTGTAAAGCATGAACAATCACCCGTAAGGGTCTCTAGGTGCTGGGGGCTATCGGGAAGATAAACGAGCTATTGCCCAGAGTCACATGGTGCTGGGCTAATCTGCCGCCGGCGCCAGGGATTGAACCATGATTCCCAGATTCTGGAGTCAGTTGCCCTGGCCGCAGCGTCACACCTCCTCCACCTCGATCCACAGGACCAAAGTGAGCGGTATATGAGCATGAGATACCATGACTGAAACAGAGGATAAAAATGGGGAATATGTACTAATGGGGCGCTTAAGAGTTTTCAAACATTTCTTCCTCCGTAAAGATAGCCTTCAAACATTTTTACAGTAAGCTCAAGTTCCTGAAGGCGATTGCAGCCCTCGGGAGAGAGAGCCATGGAAACAAGGTTTTTAGGTCGAGGACCGTCCGGTCTGCCGAAGGCAGAACCGGAAGTCGGAGATTTAATGTTTTGGAGAAGAGGGGCTTGCACCCGCCCCTCTTCTCCCGTCTTCTCCATTGGCTGGCCTCTTGAATGCTGGCCAGCCATTGGAGAAGAGCTTTGTCACTCCGAACAGGCCCTGTCCTTTTCGGATTCGGGGGCGTGTTTTTTTCAACTTTTCTGATTATCTCCTCCAGCCAATGGCAAGAGGAGAACACGCCCCCGAATCCGAAATCGCCGCTGCCTTTCTCCGAGGCTTTTCTGCTTTTCCTCGGCGAAAGGCAGTGGTGTGCTTGTTCGATTTGTTACAGCTCTAGCCTGGCTCGTCTGCATTTTTAATTGCTCCTCCTGAATTGCTGTCTGAAACTCCCTTATCGAACGTGAATCTGCCGCCTGCCATCTTATCTCTTTAATGGAGTTCTTCTGCAAGCATACTTTACAGGTTAAGCTCTCTTCGGACGCCATATTAGATAGACCTCGAGGGCTTTTTTCTGACTGACCATTCAGAGTGCGGGCCGTGGGTGAGAGCGACGGGCAGCGCCATTTCACAGGAGCCCGCGGTCTCCTGCTGCGCGCCTGTCTGTGCCGGAATCCGGACCCTAGGCTTGCAGTAAGTTTCTCAGCTCTTAAAGGAAAACAGGCATTGTTTGCCCCCGAGCATCTGCAAACTGCTCTGACATGTGATCTCCCCTCCCAGCATGGCGCTCATTAGGCTGATTTTCACTTCAAAGTTTGTATTATCAGCCGTCTCTAAGGGCAATTAGGAATGGGCGGCTACGCGCACCAGACACCGGGTGACTCTGAGTGACTCATCTTTATTAGTTCCTTTGTCGGGGAGACAGTGATTGAGATGGCAGGGATGCGGCCTATATGCCCATTTCATCGGGTAAATAGTGAAGAGAAATGGTTTGTAATTAAGTGACAGTTAATATCGGCCCTGTTTAGTGTTCATCAGACACAAAGCGGGAGACGCTACCCAAAGGAACAAAGTAATGAGACAACCTTTGACGGGTTAAATTATCAAGGAACTGTGTGTAATTACCTGACAGTTAAAAAAGGGACCGTGCAAGGTATTTATGGGATCTAGGATTTCTGTTTTGTGGGGGGCAAAAAAGAGGATTGGAAAAAAACAGTCAAAGAAAGCAAACTACAGTGACAATGCAAATTATATTTTATGCTACGCCTTCGGGCCTGATGACTGGTGGGAGCAGAAGGGCGCCGACATGAAAGAAGGAGCGCCCCTAAGAGACTCTGAGCCATTGTTATCACGATTTACCTAAGAATGCGACCTCTTTACTTAATACAGTTTACACGAACTGAGTGAACAAAGGAGCGCACGAAAGAGTTTATTTCAAGAGCAAAGACAAATTAACTGTTTGCAGTGATACGTGGATCTGCTGTTTCACTGTTTGGAAGTTTGTGGTTATGTAATAATGACTACAGAATCAACGGTTGCAACGCATTGCTTTCTAATGATACAGGGATGAGTATTTACAACACGCACTGCCCAACATATCAAGAACCCGTCACCTTTAAGTATGTACCTAGCATGATTAACCATTTGCACTTAAATATTTTTACGTTAAGGTAAAGCACAATTATTTTAATGTTTAATCTAATGAAGCATTTTATAGCGCAAAACCAACCTATTTAAATGGCCTCTTGGCCCACTTTAGAGTTAGATTGCCCCATATAATATTTGAAGTAAATTTGGTCAAACGATTCTAAGCCTGCTTACTTGTCTGTGTGCTCATATCTCAATTTTTTTTTAAAACTTTTACTGACTGATGAAGACAGCGACTACCTCTGTCAGTTTAGCATGTATATTGTTTCGCTCCTTCATGGTGTGGGGTAGCATTTCTGCCTTACTCCTTAATTTATTTCTAAAAGAGTTTACATGTCTGTATTTTAAAGGAGCCCCTCAGAAAAGGGGGGTTGCCTTGCCAGGGTTCAGTCTCTGCCGCTCTGCCCTTCAGATGTGTGAGGTGAGTGTTATTTCGCTGAGACATTGCCCCCCCCACATTACCAGAATCCTAAGAACTAGTGGATCTTATAACCTCGAGGCATTTGTAATGGAGGGCCTCGGGGAACTCTTCTACCCTGGGAAGGGAAAGCTGACGATCTCTTTTTCATTCCCTGGCACGTTTGGTACTCCTTGTAGTTTTGTACTGTTATGTCTTTGACTTGGGCCAAGACTACAATTCCCAGAATGCATGCGGCTAAATCACCTCGGGACTGTAGAGGAGTTGTGTTTATTGACTAAACTGCTGATTTTGGCACCTGGGTTCTAATCAGGCTTTTAGTCAATCTGGGTAAATCCTGTTAGAACCACCCGCCCACCGCACCCCCTCGCCTGAAACCTATATATGCAATCTTTTTCATATCATTAGGTATTTTTATATATGTAATGCGGGCTCACATTTTTCGGCCTGGCAGTTTGAGCTGGACTGCGTCTATTTGGAGCAGGGTCAAGACTGATTTGCATATGAATTGGGTCCAAACTGAGGTGCCATGGTGTGCAAAATAATGATGGACAGGGATGCCACCCCGAGTAATTACCAGTTGCTGAGATTAATTCAAACATTCAATCCAGCCCTTTTTTGTTGACTTCTTATCAAAGCACTTCTGTCATCAAAAGAAGCTCTCTCATGGGATTCCTCCAATTTTCTGAAATGCATTAACCGTAATCAATTTCATATACACTTAACTTTGCTATCAAAAACTATTAAATGTTTCAATATTTACCAGTGTTTCCATTTCAGGAATCTATTTCCCTTTCCTTAGGAATCCTATTGATCTCTTCGGAAAATATTTGTATGTTTCACTGTACAAGAAGTTTTTAGAAAATGCTCACTAACGATTTTTTTTCAAACTAAACCTTTTCTGCCGCAGTTTATTATCCTGGGTTGAAACGAAGTTGAGGTATAAACATGTACACCAGTTGTTTGACTCGGTTGTTTTCTGTTCCAAAGACAACACTGTAGCAAAAAATAGGATATTTGTGTGTATAGGGTCATGTGATTTATTCTTTTGCTCACATCCATCCATTTGAATGCTTGTGTGGAACAACTTTGAGCACCGACGCGTCTCGCCTTCATGCCTTCTATCTCTGGTTTACCCTTGTTGGCCTTAAGTTTTGTGTAGCAGACATTCTACTATTGGTAAGGTCTAGTAGCGCTAGTGGAGTCTGTACACAGCTCCATCGAAGTCGTGAGAATCTGATTGGTTTTGAATGTTCTGTCATGAAGTGAGGCAGAGGGTGCCATGTACTGGCCTCTCTGAGTCGTGTTGGCTGAGTGTTAGAAGTTTTGTTGTTTTTTGTATGTGGCTTGTGCAGAGTCTTGTCGTGCAGTGTATGGTCTGTACATAAACAAGTTTTGTTGACATACTATATGGTATTAAAGGTTAAATTAATGTATTATGTTATAAAGTGAATCTATTCAAAATTAAGGAGTCATTCTATACATCAAAAGAGTGCTTGATTAAGTCCTTTGCATGTTGCATTACATTGGTGCTGTTGTTTTCACAGTAATGCTTTTAATGTTGTTAATATTGAATTGTGTACAATGTTTTACCTTGAAAAAACCCCGCAGCTCACTTTTTTATTTCGTGCATAGAAATTCCCACTCCTCCGTCAAAGAATGAGGATTTGCAGTTCCAGAGTTAGGGCCAGACATACTAAAAGATTTGGCCATTGTAAACCCTGCATTTGCTAAGTCATTGGGTTTACGTTCGCAAAATTGCTTTTTGTAATGTATGAAATCCATTTTACGAGTCGGAAAATATTTTCCAACTCGTGAAATAGGTTTTGAGACCCACAGGAAACTGCAATTTGGAAGGGGCGTAAAATAGGGGTTTATTCCAAATTGTGTTTCGGTGTGCAATCTACCAATGCTTTACGACTACAGTGTGGTCGCAAATCATTATACAGTTACCAGTTAGTCAAAGGAGGTGGTGACAGATTCATAAAAAGAGAGTGCCCACTTGGTGGCAATGTCTGCCGTCCATGGTGTTTTTCCAGCTGTAAAACGTGTATGTTTTTTAAAGCAGCACAGAGTCCAATGCCCACTTTGCTCATACCTAGAAATGTCTCTGCCAACCTGGTAAAACATACGCACATTTAACGTGTTTCCATGGTGATGCTCGGAAGGGTCCGTCTGCAGATTTATGGATGAAGTGGGATCTCCAAGTAGAAATGTATTTTAGTCATTGAGAAATATAACAAGCATTTACAATGCAATGGTCTCGGCATTGTTAAAGTTAGAGCTATTGGCATTGCTCACGACATTATTTTTGTTTTTGTTTTTAAAACATCTCTCTCGCTCTCTCACAAAAATAAGTCTTATTTTTGTGTGAGAAAGAGAGATGTTTTAAAAACAAAAACAAAAATAATGTCATGAGCAATGCCAATAGCTCTAACTTTAACAATTCCGAGACCATTGCATTGTAAATGCTTGTTCAGACATCTTGCAGATCAACTGATGTCTGCACAAAAATAGCAACCACTCCGGCCTCAAAAACAGAATCTTTGAGGAGCTGTGCGTCATCTGATACTATTGAAGTTGCCCTAGTAAAAAACACAAGCCACACCTCGCTTGACAGTGTGTTCCTCAAACAATAGCGCGAGCAGAACATGCTGTTTGTCACCGTACCAGGTGAAAAAACCTGCTTCAATAGAGAGAAACTAAAAACGGATTGTCTCCGTGGTTACCATATATAGTTCCATCAAGCCATTATTTTAAACCTTTGGGGCCCACTCTTGCCACACTGAGTTAGCGCATTGGTCGTATTTTGTAGATTTCCTCATTTTTAGGATTAGAGTATGAGCTCTGAAAACCGTAGAGTTCTTGTCATACCCTGCTTCGCCTAGTCACACTCCTTCCTGAATATTGCGCTCAAACTTGCATAACACAGAATTGGGGTTAGTGGAAACGTTTATTTGCCCATTTCTCCCAGCGTTTATTCTTCACAAAGAAAATTATTTTCCATGTGGAGAAATCCATTTTCCTCAACCCCTTTAACATATGCACCTATTCGGGGCTGTTCATCCTCTATGAGCACACTTACCCCTTCTTCTTTAGCTATTAATACTGCACTTGCAAACATGAGTGTAAAAGGCCATTGGGAATGATTGGGAACGGCCACACAGGTGCGACTGTGTGGGTTTTAGGAGCATTTTCAACGCCCTGTGTTCACAGTCTCCTCCAGTACATTTTCATGGCGCTCCTGTACTTGTGACTGTGGGAAATGGAAACACCTGGCACTTTTCCTCAGACATAAGTTTAGTTTGTAAATGCAACATTCCACAGAGCCCGCTTTTTGGGCTAACTGCGTAACGTATGCACAAAATGTTTTGTCACTCAGCCTTCAGAGAAGATTCTTTGTTTGTCATGCTTTTTGCCATGCTTTCCAACGACACTGTAATTTCTGTAGGGGGAAGCAGACAATCAGTATAATCCAGATGGAATGCACAGCTTTGCTTGTTACCAGGTAGAATACAAGTTGAGCCTATTCTGCCTTTCATCCTTCTGCTGTCGACTAAATGACTGCCTTTCATCAAATTCCAGGAAACGATTCAGTCTATGATTAGGCCTGTATAAATGATGTTCATTATTACTAATTGATCAAATGCTATGTGACGAAATTCAAAACATGTCACAGCTTTTCATCACAATGCATGGAAATAAAAGGGACATCATTTTTTGTTAATGTATTTTACAAGAAATAAAAAGGCATTCACACTAACTAGGGGGCATATCAGCAACAACCGGCGATAATTATCGCTAAGCGCACTTAGCGCTAGGATAATTATCGCCGGCTAACGTGGATTTTTATCGCTGAGATAGCGTGCTATTAGCAACGCTTATCTCAAAAGCGATAAACATCCTAACGCTAACTGCCTAACGTGAGATTATCGCTGGAAGCCCAGCGTTAATCTCACGAAATGTGGAGTTAGCTTGTTGATAGGGACTCACAAACTTAGCCATAATATCCACCTTCCATAGGATATCATGGCTAAATCAGTCCTGAAGCAGGCGTAAGGAAAGTAGCGATAACAGGGGTAAAATTATCGCCGCTTTTTGGCCAAAAATGGCCGCAAAAGCGGCGATAATTTATTATCGCCGCCTTGTAAATATGCCCCTTAGAAAGCTGATGCACATCAAGGGTGCCTGTTATCAGCAGTGGCAAATCATTAGCAAAGTGAGTCCAACTCCGAGTACATTTTTCACACCAACGATGAACAGGTTTTAAAACCCTTGTACTGCTGGTTAGAAAAAGAACTGTAAAAGTGAGTGCCATAACAGATTAGTCCGCTTATACCGCTGCAAATATGATCACACCACTGCTTGGGGCAGGGAGCAGTGTCCTGTCCAATATTTAACTAAGAATCAGTAAAACAAGTTTGCTAACAAGTCTGCCTTGGGATAAAGCTGAAGCATTTCCCAACAGAGTGTGGGTTTTAATGCTACTTTGTTAAAAATTGATCTTACTATCAATTTGTTTCAGAGTGCTTCTTAAAAAGATTCCAGATTGGAAATGAATCAATGTCCTTGAAATCCAGTTCTCATCAACGTTCATATAGGCCCACAATTTAACTCTGTCCTCTCTGATGCATTTTTGATCATAGACCTAGGGAATATAATTCACTGGTGGACCAGCAGGTCTTCCCTGCAATCTTGAATCTACAATTAATGATTAGATTAAAGTTCCTAGAAATTTAGGTAGGTCATTTTACCCATGTATGAGGGCTGCGCAGATGCACAAATGTTTTTGAACCTGGGCTTGACTCTGATCATCAAACTTTGACGCAGAGCAAGAAAGAGATGGCAGAAAAACAAGAAAGATGGAAAAATAGTGATACAGGCAGAAAGCAGGGATGACAAAGAACCCGGCGAAGTATCTCACAAGATGTGTAAGGTGGTAGAAGAAAGAGGTTTGAGGTGCCATCAAGACTAGGCATGCTCGGTATTCTGCAGCCCTGGCATTCAGCAGTGCCACAAGCGAGCCGCGAAGGAAAACTTAGGCCCTATACATTTATAGGTTTAACAATTTGAGCACTGAGTGGTTCTTAAAGGGGCACATCGCTTCTGTAGGAGTTTCTGCCATGCTCCCCTCTTAAAACAGTAAGGTCTTCACCACCCTACCCACAGGACTTACAGATGGCCCCTGCAAGTTTCCACATGTCAGCTGCATATTGCTGCATGCAAACAAAAGAGGCGTCTCCTGCCTTACCGTGCTACCCCCAAGGCTAGCTGCTCTCCATTAACACCTCATATGAGCTCTTCTTGATACCCTGCCTCTGAAGGGGAGGGCGAGGAGCGGGGAGAGCTCAGGTCTCTGCATTCATTCCTTGAGCAGCAGTGTCTTGAGCGTTCTAAGCAGTACTGTATTAACATTTGTTGCCAACTGGGTACAGAATGGGGGCATGATGTATTAAGATTTCGAGACAATCTGTGTCCTTGAGACAGGTGTTACAAATACAACACCATTCCAGCCACACGTCTTAAAGTGTGTACCTGTCTATCCCTGTGGGTAAGCGCTTCAATGCCTCATAAAGTAGGAAAGTAGGCACCATACAAATCCTACTATGCAATGCAGTTTACACACTTCCTAGTCAAATGCATGTTTCCTTCTTCTCCCTTATTTCTTCAATGTGCACTCTGGATGACTGAGAGCAACGCATTGCTTTATCTATGACACTTTCCTTTTGGTGATTGTGTATCTATACAGAGCTTTAAGTGAAATAAAAAAAACTGGGGGGTCTCTCAAAGGGCCGTAGTCGATGTAATTAAGGACGTGGCTTAAAACACTTAAGCTACAAACATAGTGCGCCGCACAACTTATATTTCACTGCTTCTGTCACTGCATCCAGATATATAATACAACAAGTGACATCACACCTACAGCAAGCCTGGACTATTGGCTTTGCCAATGCTTGTTAGTTGTGTAAGCACAATCAGCAACAACTAGGGCTTTGCTGTATAAAAAAATGAAAACTCCTCAGTTTTGAAAGGATGAGACGGTGAAAGAACTATAACGAGTGTCTTAGAAGTTACCTCAAAGGCAGTAAAGGGTGGTAACCCTGCAAAGTTCACTTTTTTTGTTCGCCGAGGGTGGGTGCAAAAAACAGAGAGTATATGACTACGTTGTAGAAGAATCAACGTTCTACATAAAGTTGAATTTTTATAGTTACTTTCTTTCAGAGATTGCCTGCTGTTTGTATCACAGTCCTCCTTATAGTTGAGAGGTAAAGGAGAGTAGGGAGAAGGAAAGAGGTGATGTGGCCCCGCCATGCCGTCCAGAGCTGCCAAGCTTGAGCGTCTTTCGGTTGTCTCGTGGCCCACCTGGTGACTGAAGCAATGGGCGTAATGCATTTCCAGGGTAGCTTTGAGCATGCCCGCAAGAAGCCCTTAGCAACCAGGCACTGTCAGCTAGGCTTCGACCTAAACAAGCATTTGCAATGCAATAGCTCTTGCATTACTGAAAGTTTGCGCTATTGGCGTTGCAAATAATAATTCAACGCCAATAGCTCAAACTTTCAGTAATGCGAGACCTATTGCATTGTACAATGCTTGTAAACAATTAGTACGTTCTATTGTACTACTGACAACAGCACTGATTGTAGTGCTATACTAATGCTGCTGCTGATTCAGTGCAAGTGCCCATTAACCATATTAAATTCTATCATACAGTACTAAGATTGAATTTGAAAGCAAAACAGATCCAAGTGTAAATTGCAAAAGGGTTTTTTTAAAGTGCGGTGCAAAAAATGTTAACCTTAAACATAGAGAAAATATCACTTACAGGAATATGCTAAAAACTACACAATTCCTTGAATAAAACAATAGGCATGAGCACGTAACCGATTCAAGAAATCACATAATGGCCTGCTACATGGGACATGACCGCAGGTTCACAGGTGAACATGCAGATCTTCCTCCGAGTTTAGGCCATTGGGGATCTTGCAGTTGAAGCGCAAGATATACCTCTACTCCAACTGCCTCAAACAACTTTCTCCATTTCCTCCCCTCAGTCTCTGTGGCACCTGATCTAATCCAAAGTATACCAAATCTTCAATCTTATTCCTGTGTGTTTGTTCAAAGTGCCTGGACACCGGGTATGTCTGATCCCTATTTTTGATGGGTCTCATATGTTGTAAAATGTGCTGATGAGCTGGTAGAATGGTACTACTCATGTTTATTTTTGAACAGCTGCACCTTAGGGCATATACAGCAAATTGGCTCTTGCAGTTAAATGGCTTCATGATCTTCCACTATCTGTTTCTGAAAGGTAGGGGCACTTCCGTTGTGTTTACTCCAAACTTACACGCCTTGCATTTATGGCATCTTCTAAACCCCTTACTGTCACTTAACCATGTTTTTTGCTGTGGTGTCCCTAGACTGTTAACTGCAAGCGCCTGTCGCAATGACTTAGCTTTGCGAAAGGTGATAAGGGCCCACTGTTTATCTTTCATCCCAAAATGGGATCACTCCGTAACAAATGCCAATGTTTCTGCATTATAGCCCTGATTTTCGATGTTGTGTGTTATAGCCTGTGATGAAGTTGAATAGTAGATCACCCTTCCCTTGAAGAAATTTTGTGCTTTGCCTTTTCGTGAATATTAGCTGGTCGCTTGGCTTTAGATTAGCTTTTTCTCTAGCTGTTTTAAGAATAGGCCTGGGGGAGGAGCCAAGATGGCGATCGGGACGGCAGCGTAGGCTCCCGGCTCCGTGAACCTCCACATCCCGCACAGATATCCTGCATGAGATCCTTAGCCTGCGCTATATGCCCGTGTTGGTGGCTGAGAGCGGCAACCAATCGTGTGATTCTGAAGTTTCTGGCGGCGGTACCGCCGGAGAAATGTCCATTTGAAGTTTGCGGCCTGTGCAACCCTGGAACCGGGACCTCGGGTGGACGACAAGGCCGGGCGGCAGTTCAACAACAGCGGCCATTGGTGACTGGGTGGAGTCGGAGTACCGGAGTGGTGCGAATATTGGCCTGAATTTCGCTGTGGTCGTTCCTACCACTGAGCGTAGCGGAACGAGTGCATGCCCGGGGTGGCAATTCCAGGATTCTCCAGTAATTGCCTGAGCCTTCGCCGGTGAGCTGCCCGGACGCTGCCCGTAACGCGTCCCGATCTCCGCGGGCTGCTCCCAGATTTTCGCGGGCGCTGGTCCGTGATGGGGATGACTGTTACCTGTGGCCACACACTGGATATATATTTTTGTCTGCCCCCGGAACCCTGTTTCCAGTGACATGGAACTTGATGCGCCTGTGCCTGAGTCCCGGTCCCAATCTGGGATGAACCTACCCGGCGGCCATCTTGCTAGGATGGAGTCTATCATCCTGTACACTGGGTCTCAGCAAGATTGGGAGTGTGTGCCTAAGAGGAGCGTAGCGGAGCGGGCGCCGGGAGCTGGGCTGGGGTACGGTGACCTTCTCGAAGCTCTCGGTGCCCTTCATTCCACCCTGGTTCACGGCGCCTCGGTATTGGGGAGAAAGCTTGATAGTGTTGCTTCAGCGTCGGAACAGTTGCGATCTGCCTGTCCCCAGGCACACAGGGACTTGTCACACTTCACACAGGAGGACAGTGTCGTGGCCGCCCCTGTGAATAGGGGAAAGCTGGAAACTTCGGACAATGTGCCAACGTGTGATCGGCTGGCTGTGGGTCCGGTCTGTTCCGGAGGTTTTGGATTTGAGCGGGGGGTGGTGGCTTTGTCCCACGCGCAACCTCCGGCGACCCAGGCAATATTCCAGCAACAGTCGCCTGCTCTGGCTGATTCCGCCTTCCTGGACCTTGTGTGCAGTACAGATCCTGGGGCAGTACTGGGAAAGATGGTCCTCCATAATGTTGACTGTGTTGGTGTTCAGAGACGTCCACCCTACATGTGTGTGTCGCTTCCTGGTCTTTTTTGGACGCTCCTCTTCCTTGTAACATTGGACATGGCACTGGGTCGATGGGTATGCATGGGTGGATTCGCAAAGAGTGGCCAAGGATAAGGCTGATCCTTCAGAGGTTGTCATCTAACAGGCGGGCGGGCACAGGGGTTGCGTGCTCTCACGACATAACTAATAGTGTAATAGGTGCATAATGCTCCCCATTTTTCCTTGACATGGTCGATTTTGTGTTTGTTTACTGTTTGCTTTGGGGAGGAACATATTGTGCGGGAGGGAGAAGCCGGGGGCATGTTTTGAAGGCCCTCCTCCAGTTTATTAATACTCTCTTTACTCCCCCGTCTGGTGGGGTTTCCTTTCTTACTCCATTTTCTCTGTTTCTTCTATATTTCGGGTCTGGTTCCGGGGCGACAGGCACACTGCTGGGGGGGGGGGGCCGTACTCATCTGCAGAGGTGCAGGGTGGGGGGTTGGGGGAGGGGATTCTTTAGTTTTTTACTTTGTTTCTATGGCCTCCTTTTTCTTCTCTTATTCTTCTTTGTCTTCTTTTCTGGGGTCAGCACGGTAGGTCTCCTTTGCTGCCAATCACTGCTTTTTTATGTGTGCCTCAATTTCCGTGGTGATTTCTGGGTCTTAGGGCAGGGGACTGCAGGCGCAAATGGCCGTGATATTCCTCCACATCCTGAACCTTCTGTTTTAGCGCCATTGCCTGGATAGATTGCTGTTTATTGTTGGCGTTTACTATTCTGCCTGCCATTTTTTGCTGCTGGGAAATTGTTTGGCACCTGATCCTTCTATCCCTTATTATAAAATGAAAACCTTTTGTATCCTGGTCCCTATTTGGGCTGTTCAGTGGCCAAGAGTATGCTAACATGGAGAATCTGCTCCCCGAGGTGCTGCCTGTGATTAAAATTTGCTTCTGTTACTCTGACTGCTTAGCGGCCGGCCCCGGGGGTTGTAGGCCCATACTTGTCTTTTGTTGAAATGTCAATAAAGGTTTTTAAAAAAAAAAAAAAAAAAAAAAAAAAAGAATAGGCCTAATTTTCGACAGTTTGATACTTCACGAATTTGGCCCATGTTCATCAGAGTGCTTTACATGACAATCAGAACATTTGCATTAAAGCTTACTTTTTTTTAAGCACCGTTGGTTAAGTGAGTTGACCAGAATCACTGGATGATGAGCCTATGTCGGGATTCAAACCTGGTTCGCCAGGTCCACTGTTGGCATCTCTAGCCACATGCTTATTCCTATTGTGATGCCAATTAGAACCTAACACTGCAGGAGCAACCCAGTGCAGGAACACACTACCCGTTGCCTGTCGGAGCGGCACATAGACACGCTCCATCTGAAAGGGTCAGTTTCAGTGGTTTTTGCGTTGCACGTACCCGTACTTCAGGGCCTGAGCCCTGCTGCTTCTGGGAGTACCAGTACTCTCCTTGCTCAAAAAGAAGTTCTGGTACTCACGGGGAGAAAACTGAGAGGTGCCTGTACTCAGTACCGGTGAATACTGGCCCATTTAAAGCACTGTAACACTAAATCCGCCAACCTCTGCGGTGCAGATATCACGTGCAGCCCTGTGCCACTGCCACTTCTGTAGTGCATAGGTGTCTCCTCAGAAGCTGCTTAGGGCTGCAGTGCTGCCGCATACAGTGCTGTGTGACTGGTTTTCGTGAAGGCTGTGGAGTGGGGATGCACATTCTCTTTATGAGGACGGTGAGCAGGGCCCCTTGGACACAGGCCTCTCCTATTGGAGATGTAGGGATCCCATTTGCCCCTCAAAAGCTTCCGAAGGCAGAGAGAAGACCTGCTTCCTATGGGTTGATGGTCTGCTTCGGGAATTAATCTTTCGGACTAGGAATGTAGCTAAGAACAGGACCGGCTCTAGACCAGTCCTCTCCAGACCTGACCCCACCTCCCCCAACCAGTGCGTGGCCAGTAAGTAAGAGACAGAGTCAGAGTGCCCACCTTCACCATTTGATGCTATGGTATAAGTGCATAAGCCCTTGCATGACTCAGGAGCTGGTTACCTCAGAGAGAGGATTCAGGAATACACTCCAGCTCGTACACTGCGCTCTTCCTCCGCTTAACCTGCCAAGAGTCCCTCAGATCCATCGACTTAGAATGGGCGGTTGATCCTTCTCATATCCAGAGCCTGCTCACTTGGAATAAACTTCAGAGAGATGTGAGACCGGCCTCGTGGCGTGGGCCCTCCCGACCAGCAAGTCACGCTACAAACACGCCGAACCTCGTGGGCACGGCCTTCCGGCTTCCGTGGACCAACATCCCGAGGGCCGACCGGATCCCCAACACGCATGCCCGGCCGAGGGAGAACAAAACCCCCCCCCCCAAACCAGACCGAGAGGCGCCGACTCTGTCACACCTCTGGTCTCTTCCCCGAGGGAGGTTTCGATCGGCCACCAGGCCCCCGGTGAGCGGGCGCCTCTCCTGCTGGGCGTCTGGAGTCCCTCCCGGACACATCTGAACAGATCAAGGGGCTGAGCGACAGGAAACCCCGACACACCGCCCATCAGGCACCAGACCCCTCTCCGTGAGGACTCCGGACTTCAAAGAGGAGGGGGAGTATAACAAGGGGTGCTGAAGGGACGAGAGGCAGAGAAGACCTGGACTGATGAGAGCCTGCTGACCTGGTCGCGGCTCGATCGCTCACCGAACAGAAGAACGCTACCCGAACTCTGAACCATCTGAGCCCTGCTGACGCTGTCGTGGCTCCCCGAACTCTGAACCATCTGAGCCCTGCTGACGCCGTCGCGGCTCCCCGAACTCTGAACCATCTGAGCCCTGCTGACGCCGTCGCGGCTCCCCGAAGTCTGAACCATCTGAGCCCTGCTGACGCCGTCGCGGCTCCCCGAACTACAAACCTCCGGTGCCTGCTGAGTGACTCGCAGCCCGCTCCTCCACGAGAAACGGCAGAGATTGCCAAGAGAAGCAACATCCCCTCAGCTCGAGGATTGAGAGCTGTGCGCCGGATACCTCGCAGAGACACGGATTTAAAGACTGTCCCGCTACCCCTCTCCCTCCATCACGAGATCGCTGCCACTTGTGGCATTAATATTGCACCTGCCTGCCGGATCATAAAGATCCCTGACAACTACCGATAAAAGTTTATTGCCTTATAACGACCTACTGTGTGGTGTCGGCGTAGGCCCTCCCGATCATCCAGCCAACCTGCAACCACCCCAAGACACGGCATCTCCGACTCCGGCCGCCCCAGCCACACAGACCCGAGGGCCGGCCAGAGCCCCCGCCAGACTCGACACCCTACCACGCATGTCCGACCAAGGGAGCGGGAACCCCCCGAGCCAGACCAAGAGGCGCCAGCCCAGTCACACCTCGGATCGCCTTCCCCCGGGAGGGCTCGATCGGCCACCAGGTCCCTGTGGCGCAGGCGCCTCGCCTGCCGAGCGTCTGGGGTCCCTCCCAGACCCACCTGAAAAGACCAAAGGAACGAGCGGCAGGAAATCCCGCCGAACCCCCTCAGTCACCAAGGGCCCCTCTCTGCGAGGACTCCGGACTTCAAAGGGCAGGGGGAGTATAATAGGGGGTGCCGGAGGGACGAATGGCAGAGAAGACCTGGAACCATCGGAGCCCTGCTGACGCTGTCGCGGCTCCCGAACACCGAACCACCTGGGCCTGCTGAGTGACTCGCGGCCTCCAGCCCTTGAACCATCTGAGCCCTGCTGACGCGGTCGCGGCTCCCGATCTCCGAACCACCTGTGCCTGCTGAGTGACTCGCGGCCCCCGACCATCGAACCACCTGAGCCCTGCTGACGAGGTCGCGGCTCCCGAACTCCGAACTACCTGTGCCTGCTGAGTGACTCGCGGCTCTCCCCTCGAGGAAGAATTGGCAAGAGATCGCCAAGAGAAACAACACCCTCCAGCTCGAGGATTTTGAGCTGTCCGCAGGGTACTTTGCACAGACCCTACATTCAAAGACTGTCCCGCTACCCCCATTCCCCTACCACCGATTTGTAGTCTCTTGTGCCACTGATGTACTACTTGCAACTTGGATCATAAAGATCCCTTGAAACCTTCGATAAAAGTACCTATCGTCCTACGAAGAAATACGTGTGGTGTCCCTCTGTTCGTAGTGTAAGCTCAGGGTGTGCGCGCCTGGTTCGGCCTACTTGGGAGAGGTGGATCAAAGGGGTGGGCAAGACGTGTATCGAACCCCTCTCCGGCGAACGCCTTTCCAACATTTGGTGGCAGACGACGGGATCCGAGCCGACACCGAAAGAGAGCGTGCAGTGAACGACTGACGCACTACCAAACAGAGATGGAAGGAGAAACCTCCCTGGGTGCCGCAGGTACCGAAATGAGCTCGACGTTCCGAGAGTATCAATTGGACTATTATACGCATAGAGAATTAAAACAATTTTGCAAAGACCTTGGAATCGCTACCACCGGATTAAGCACAAAGGAAGACTTCCAGAAAGTATTGAAGACCTGGGTCAAGACAGGGGCGTCCCCGACCCAAACAGAAGGAGATTCCGCCCATGAACCACGAAGCATCCCGGTGAGAAACAGCGGGCCAGAGGGGAACCTGTCCCCCGAGGAACTAGCAGACCGAGAGAGAGGCCGCAACCACGAACTTGAACTGGCCAAGCTGAAAATCGAGGGAGAAATAAAACTGGCCGAGAAAAAGTTAGCCGTCGAGCAGTTACGGCTACAAGGGGAACTCGAGGAAAAGAGACGCCAAAGAGAGCACGAAGAAGAGAAACTCCAGCTAGAACATGAACGCAGCCTAAAAGAGATCGAGTTGAGGGCTAAAAGTGAAGAGTCACGACCCTCCGGGAATCTACCATCCGCTTCCACCGTAGAAGCCAAGGTCCACATCCCCAAGGATGTGGTAAAGGAGTATTACAAAAACGACGATATCCAGCAGTGGTTTAAGGCCTACGAAGTCGCCATGACCTCTCACCGAGTCCCGCAGAAGGATTGGGGGGCTGGGCTATGGGGCAGGTTTTTAAGCGAAGGAAGAGATACCCTGCTGGATCTGCCCTCCACGGTCATGAACTCCTACAGCCACATGAAAGAAGCCCTCGTGGGCCGATATGGACTCACCCCCGAAATGTACCGGCAACGGTTCCGAGATTGCAAAAAGATACCAGGCACCACATGGGTAGAATACGTGAACTTTTACAGCCGGGCCTTGGACGGGTGGGTCAAGGGCAGCAAGGTCTCCACCTTCGAAGAGCTGTTTGATCTGATAGCCTGGGAACATTTAGCGGCCAATTGCTTTGTAGAACTGCGCCAACATCTCCTGGACAGTAAACTCACCGACCCTCGAAAACTGGCCGCCGAGGCTGACCGTTGGGTGAACACCCGGGCCACCCGAGGCCCCGTGGGGGACTACGGTCGCCACAGTCAAGGACCACCCCGCCAGAGGGGCGGGGGAAACCAAGGCCGACCGAGAGACTTCCAAGGGGGGCCTCCGCACAGCCCTCCCAGCAGCCCACCGGCGGCAGGTCCAGCCCCGTCCCCAGCCAGCACCGGAGCCCCGGGGCGGCTAGGGCCACGAGCCAGGACCACCTGCTTCCGCTGCCAACAGCCCGGACACTACGCCAATGACCCCCAGTGTCCCCTGTATCAACGACCCGCAACGACCAACCCTCCGGCCCGGCAGATGGCCTCCGTGGCCCTAGGGGAAGAGATAGAGGACTCCGAAGAGTGGGAACCAGCTGCCATGGCCCTGGTCTCCCTTGGGGATCGAGAAATGGTCCCCGGAACACCCTTGCCCGCCAACACGAAGAAGTACCGACAGCAGGTGACCATCAACGGCCACCGAGTCGAGGGCCTCCGCGATACCGGGGCAAGTGTCACCGCGGTCCACCGCAACCTAATCTCGGAAGACCAGATCCTACCCGATGCCCTCTGTCCGGTCATATCCTCCGACAATTCCGAGAGCCTCTGCCAGATGGCTCTGGTGCCTTTCGAGTGGGGAGGAGTCTCCGGAGAATTGAAGGTAGCCATCCGAACATCACAGCCCGTAGACTGCCTCCTGGGCAACGACCTTGAGAGTTCCCCGTGGGGGCAAGTAGAACGAAGAGCCCATCTCGAGATGATGGGCCTACCCGAATGGGTCTGTGCCACCACGCGCTCCATGACCGCGCGAGTGCCTCTCTCCGAGGGCGCTGAGGCCCTCCCACTGACCACTGTCCCCGAGAAACGGGACACCCTACCAGAAACGGATAACCCTCCTCCGGAAGGGGAAGAAGACACTAACCCGGGTGAGGGGTCGGAACCTTCCGCCCCTGAGGCACTGACTGAGCTCGGAGAACTGCCCGAGATGGCCCAGTGGCGCTGTGAGGGAGGTCCCTCCCGTGAAGAGTTCTGCCAAGAACAGGCCACCTGCCCTTCCCTCGTGGGACTCCGACAACAAGCCGAAGCCCAGACCGCCGGTGACCGGTCCGGAACCCACTGGGTATATTGGGACAATGGCCTCCTATACAGCGAACAAAAGTCAGCCGAGCTAGGCACAGCCCGAGTACTGGTAGTACCCCTGCGCTTCCGAAGCCTCCTCCTGGGCCTGGCCCACGATGTACCCTTGGCAGGACACTTAGGCCAAGACAAAACATATCAGCGATTAGTTACCCACTTCTATTGGCCCAAGATGTGAGCAAATGTAGAGGCCCACTGTAAATCCTGCCTCACGTGCCAGGGCAGTGGGAAGAGTGGCGGAAAGCGCAAGGCTCCATCACAACCCTTTCCCGTTGTGAGTACCCCGTTTGAGCGGGTTGGCATCGACATCGTGGGACCCCTGGATCCGAAGACCGCCCAGGGCCACAGATTTATCCTCGTCCTGGTGGACCATGCCACCCGCTACCCCGAGGCCATTCCCCTCCGCACCGTGACGGCTCCAGTGGTGGGCCGGGCTCTCATGGGGATCTTCTCCCGTGTAGGATTCCCTCGCGAGGTTGTGAGTGATCGCGGCACTAACTTCATATCCCGCTACATGAAGTCCCTGTGGCAGCAGTGCGGAGTAACATATAAGTTCACGACCCCCTACCACCCCCAGGGCAACGGCCTGGTGGAACGCTTTAACAGAACCCTGAAGGGGATGATCCTGGGCCTCGAGGAGCCCCTGCGCTGAAGATGGGACGTCCTCCTCCCTTGCCTCCTGTTCGCGTACCGGGAAGTTCCCCAAAAGTCCCTGGGGTTCAGCCCGTTCGAACTACTATACGGACACCCCGTCCGGGGGCCCCTGAGCCTGGTCAAGGAGGGCTGGGAGACAAGCCCCCGGGGGACCCCCCCTGATGTGTTCCGCTACATCCTGGCGCTCCGCAACCAGACCAGGAAGTTCAGAGAACTCGCAGAAGCTAACCTCGAGGCCAGTCAAGAAGAAATGAAGCGCTGGTATGACCAGAACGCAACTCTGGTCGAGTTCCAGCCGGGCCAGCAGGTTTGGGTCATGGCCCCGGTGAAACCCTGCGCCCTACAAGACAAATGGACTGGCCCCTTCAAGGTGATCGAGCGGAAGAGTCAGGTCACGTACCTGATCGATGTGCAGTCCCCGCGGAACCCCCTCCGGGTTCTCCACGTGAACCGTCTCAAGTCCCACTTTGTGAGATCGGAGTTGAGTTTGCTCCTGGCCACCGACGATGGGGCGTAAGAAGACACTGAACCCCTGCCCGACCCCCTGTGCGCTAAAGAAATAGATGGTTCCATGGAGGGAGTGAAACTGTCGACCACCCTCACCCCCCAACAGTCCAACGACTGTCGCCAGCTGCTCAGACAATTCGCAGACCTCTTCTCCCTAATCCCAAGGGTCACCGACTGGTGTGTCCACGACGTGGACACCGGCGACAGCCCACCTGTGAGACACCGAGCCTACCGGGTGCCTGACCGGGTCTGCACCTGCATCAAGACCGAAGTACAGAAGATGTTGACCCTTGGAGTGATCGAACCCTCTGATAGCCCCTGGGCCAGCCCGGTAGTCCTGGTCCCGAAAGCGGCCGCCCCTGGGGTCGCCCCCGAACTAAGATTCTGTGTGGACTACCGGGGGCTCAATGCGGTCACCCGAGCGGACGCTCATCCTATCCCCCGCGCCGACGAGCTCATCGACCGCCTTGGGGCCGCTCGTTTCCTCAGCACCTTCGACCTGACCTGCGGTTACTGGCAGATTGCGCTCACGGAGGGAGCAAAGGAACGCTCCGCCTTCCCCACCCCCGATGGACACTACCACTTCAGGGTCATGCCGTTCGGGATGAAAAATGCCCCGGCCACCTTCCAGCGGTTGGTAAACAAGGTCTTGGCCGGCCTCGAGGAGTTCAGCGCAGCGTACCTTGACGACATAGCCGTATTCAGCTCTCAATGGCACGAGCACCTCCAGCACCTCCGGCAAGTACTACTGGCCCTGCGCCAAGCCGGCCTAACCGTGAAGGCCAGCAAATGTCAGCTCGGGCAAGGCTCCGTGGTCTATCTGGGGCATCAGGTGGGCAGCAGACAGGTCGCCCCCCTCCAACCAAAGATCGACGCCATCAAGTCCTGGGAGCCCCCCACCACTCAGACGGAAGTCCGGGCCTTCCTGGGCCTCACAGGATACTACCGGAGGTTCATTAAAAACTATGGTAGCCTCGCAGGGCCCCTCACGGAGTTGACCTCCAAAAAGCTCCCGAAGAAGGTACAGTGGACCCCCCCCGTGCCAGCAAGCGTTCGACGCCTTGAAAACCGCCATATGCACCGCCCCAGTACTCAAGGCCCCCGACTACTCCCAAGAGTTTGTGGTCCAGACCGACGCATCCGAACACGGCATCGGGGCCGTCCTCTCGCAGTACAACGACAAGGGCATAGATCAGCCGATAGCCTTCATCAGCCAAAGGCTGCTGCCTCGGGATTAGCGTTGGAGTACCATAGAACGAGAGACCTTCGCCGTAGTCTGGGCCCTCAAGAAACTACGGCCCTACTTGTTCGGAACCCACTTCCGAGTGCAGACGGACCACCGGCCCTTGCGGTGGCTGATGCAGATGAGGGGAGAGAACCCCAAGCTATTACGATGGTCAATCTCCCTCCAAGGGATGGACTTCACTGTCGAGCATCGCCCCGGGACGGATCATGCCAACGCCGACGGCCTGTCCCAATTCTTCCGCTTCGGCGAGGAGAACCCCCCAGTGGATGGGTAGTTCTCCCCGCCTTTCAGCTGGGGGGGACGCGTGTGAGACCGGCCTCACGGCGTAGGCCCTCCCGATCATCCAGCCAACCTGCAACCACCCCAAGACACGGCATCTCCGACTCCGGCCGCCCCAGCCACACAGACCCGAGGGCCGGCCAGAGCCCCCGCCAGACTCAACACCCTACCACGCATGTCCGACCAAGGGAGCGGGAACCCCCCGAGCCAGATCAAGAGGCGCCAGCCCAGTCACACCTCGGATCGCCGTCCCCCGGGAGGGCTCGATCGGCCACCAGGCCCCTGTGGCGCAGGCGCCTCGCCTGCCGAGCGTCTGGGGTCCCTCCCAGACCCCCCTGAAAAGACCAAAGGAACGAGCGGCAGGAAATCCCGCCGAACCCCCTCAGTCACCAAGGGCCCCTCTCTGCGAGGACTCCGGACTTCAAAGGGCAGGGGGAGTATAATAGGGGGTGCCGGAGGGACGAATGGCAGAGAAGACCTGGAACCATCGGAGCCCTGCTGACGCTGTCGCGGCTCCCGAACACCGAACCACCTGGGCCTGCTGAGTGACTTGCGGCCTCCAGCCCTTGAACCATCTGAGCCCTGCTGACGCGGTCGCGGCTCCCGATCTCCGAACCACCTGTGCCTGCTGAGTGACTCGCGGCCCCCGACCATCGAACCACCTGAGCCCTGCTGACGAGGTCGCGGCTCTTGAACTCCGAACTACCTGTGCCTGCTGAGTGACTCGCGGCTCTCCCCTCGAGGAAGAATTGGCAAGAGATCGCCAAGAGAAACAACACCCTCCAGCTCGAGGATTGTGAGCTGTCCGCAGGGTACTTTGCAGAGACCCTACATTCAAAGACTGTCCCGATACCCCCATTCCCCTACCACCGATTTGTAGTCTCTTGTGCCACTGATGTACTACTTGCAACTTGGATCATAAAGATCCCTTGAAACCTTCGATAAAAGTACCTATCGTCCTACGAAGAAATACGTGTGGTGTCCCTCTGTTCGTAGTGTAAGCTCAGGGTGTGCGCGCCTGGTTCGGCCTACTTGGGAGGATCAAAGGGGTGGGCAAGACGTGTATCGAACCCCTCTCCGGCGAACACCTTTCCAACAGTGTCCCTATATCCGAAGAGAGAGTAAGCGCAGCGCGTGCGATCCTAGGTGCGAGACCCTTCCAGGAAGGGCCTCCCTGCTCTTGCTCGGCCTAATTCTGGGAAAGGTGGGCCTCAGGGTGGTCGGGAACGCATTCCGCAGCCACCCCGGGGAACGCTTTCCAACATTTGGTGGCAGGCGACGGGATCCGAGCCAACACCTAGAGATCGTGCAGTAGACGGCTTACACACTACCAAGAAGAAATGGATGGAGAAACTTCCCTAGGTGCCGCAGGCACCAACCCAAGCACGGCATTTCAAAAAGACCAGTTAGAATCTTATACGCACGAGAACTGAAACAATTTTGCAAAGACTTTGGAATCGCTACCACCGGACTAAGCACGAAAGAGGACTTCCAGGGGGCATTGAAAACCTGGGTCGAGGACACAAACAGAAGGAGAGCACCCCAACGAACCACGAAGCAGCCCGGGGAGGAATGGCGCCCCCGAGGGGGGCCTATCCCCAGAGGAACTAGCGGACCGAGAAAGAGGTCGCAACCACGAACTGGAACTAGCAAAATTAAGAATCGAAGGAGAGATAAAACTGGCTGAGAAAAAACTGGCGGTGGAACAATTACGCCTACAAGGAGAACTAGAGGAAAAGAAACGACAGAGAGAACACGAAGAAAAGAAACTCCAACTAGAGCACGAACGTAGCCTAAAAGAAATCGAGCTCAAGGCCAAGAGGGCGGAGGCCCGACCCTCAGAAACCCAACCCATCTCCTCCACCGTAGAACCGACGGTCCACAGCCCCAAAGATGTGGTGAAAGAGTACTATAAGAACGACGACATTCAGCAATGGTTCAAGGCCTACGAAGTCGCCATGACCTCCCACCAAGTCCCGCAGAAAGACTGGGGGGCTGGGCTGTGGGGCCGGTTCCTAAGTGAGGGGAGAGATACCCTGCTGGACCTGCCCTCCACCGTGATGAACTCCTACAGTCACATGAAAGAGGCCCTGGTAGCCAGATATGGGCTCACCCCTGAAATGTACCGGCAACGGTTTAGAGACTGCAAAAAGATACCCGGTACCACCTGGGTGGAGTATGTGAACTTTTACAGCCGGGCCTTGGGCGGATGGATCAAGGGCAGCAAGGTCTCCACCTTTGAGGAGCTGTTCGACCTAATCGCATGGGAACACTTGGCCGCTAATTGCTTCGTAGAGCTGCGCCAGCACCTCCTGGACAGCAAACTCACAGACCCTCGGAAACTAGCCGTCGAGGCTGACCGGTGGGTGAACACCCGGACCTCCCGGGGCCCCGTGGGAGACTACGGTCGCCACAGTCAGGGACCCCCCCGCCAGAGGGGCGGAGGGAACCAAGGCCGGCAAAGGGAGCTCCCGGGGGGATCCCCGCTCAGCCCTCCCAGAGGACAATCTCCGCCCTTTCCAGCTCCGCCTCCAGCCAGCACCGGGCAACCAGGGAGGCCGGGGCCCCGAGTGAGAATCACTTGCTTCCGCTGCCAACAGACCGGACACTATGCCAGCGACCCCCAGTGTCCCCTGTACCAGCGGACCGCCACCACCACCCCGCCGGCTCAACAGATGGCCTCGGTAGCCCTGGGAGAAGAGATGGAAGACTCCGAAGAATGGGAACCAGCCGCCATGGCTTTGGTCTCCCTAGGGGACCAAGAGATGGTCCCCGGAACGCCCCTGCCCGCCAACACGAAGAAGTACCGACAGCAGGTAACGGTCAACGGTCACCGCATCGAGGGGCTCCGGGACACGGGGGCGAGTGTCACGGCGGTCCATTGTCACCTGATTTCCGAGGATCAGATCCTGCCTGGCGCCTTTTGCCCCGTCATATCATCAGACAATTCCGAGAGCCTCTGCCGAATGGCCCTAGTCCCCTTCGAATGGGGGGAGTCACCGGCAAGTTAAAAGTAGCGGTCCGAACCTTCCAGCCCGTGGACTGCCTCCTGGGCAATGACCTGGAGAACTCCCCGTGGGGACAAGTGGAACGAAGGGCCCACCTCGAGATGATGGGCCTACCGGAGTGGGTATGCGCCACCACACGCTCGATGACTCTCCGGGCGCCTTCCTCCGAGGGGGGAGAGGCCATGCCCCTGAACACCGCCACCATCCCCGAGAGCCAGGATACACCACCAGAGGCCAACGACCCCCTTCTGGACGAACCAACCGCTCCCGGTGAAGAATCCGGGCCTTCCGACCCCGAAAACCTGACCAAACTTGGGGACTTGCCAGAACTGGCACCGTGGCCCTGCGAAGGGGGCCCCTCCCGTGAAGAGTTCTGCCAAGAACAATCCACCTGCCCGTCCCTCATTGGACCCCGACAACAGGCCGAAGCCCAAGCAGCAGGCGACCGGACTGGCACCCACTGGGTATACTGGGAGAACGGACTGCTGTACAGTGAACAGAAGTCGGCCGAGTTGGGATCGGCCCGAGTACTAGTAGTACCCCTACGCTTCCGAAGTCTTCTCCTGGGCCTGGCCCATGATGTACCCCTGGCCGGACACTTAGGCCAGGATAAGGCCTACCAGCGACTCGTCACCCACTTCTATTGGCCCAAGATGCGAGCAAATGTGGAGGCCCACTGCAAGTCCTGCCCCACGTGCCAGGCCAGCGGAAAGAGTGGGGGCAAGCGCAAGGCTCCGCTCCAACCCTTCCCCGTCGTCAGTACCCCTTTTGAGCGGGTAGGAATCGACATTGTCGGACCACTGGACCCTAAGACCACCCAGGGCCACCGGTTCATCCTCGTCCTGGTGGACCATGCCACCCGTTACCCCGAAGCCATCCCTCTCCGCACCGTGACGGCCCCCGTGGTGGGCCGGGCCTTGATGGGGATATTCTCCCGCATGGGGTTCCCCCGCGAAGTCGTGAGTGACCGGGGTACGAACTTTATCTCCCAATATATGAAGTCCCTCTGGCAGCAGTGCGGAGTATCGTACAAATTCACCACCCCGTACCACCCCCAAGGAAACGGCCTAGTCGAGCGCTTTAACAAGACACTGAAAGGGATGATCATGGGCCTCGAGGAACCCCTACGCCGGAGGTGGGACGTCCTCCTCCCATGTCTCCTGTTCGCCTACCGGGAGGTTCCCCAAAAATCCCTGGGATTCAGCCCATTCGAACTGTTATATGGACACCCAGTCCGAGGACCCCTGAGTCTGGTCAAGGAGGGGTGGGAAGCCACCCCCCGGGGGACCCCTCCGGACGTGTTTCGATATATCCTGGCGCTCCGCAACCAGACCCGAAAATTCAGGGAACTCGCAGAAGCAAACCTCGAGGCCAGTCAAGAAGAGATGAAGCGCTGGTATGACCAGAATGCTACACTAGTCGAGTTTCAGCTGGGCCAACAAGTCTGGTTCATGGCCCCGGTGAGACCCAGTGCTCTCCAAGATAAATGGACTGGGCCCTTCAAGGTGATCGAGCGGAAGAGCCAAGTCACCTATCTCATCGATGTGCAGTCCCCGCGGAACCCCCTCCGGGTTCTCCACGTGAACCGCCTCAAGCCCCACTTTGTGCGGACCGAATTAAGTCTACTCCTGGCCACCGACGATGGGGCCGAAGAAGACACCGAGCCCCTCCCAGACCCCCTGGGGGCGAAGGAAACCGATGGATCCGTGGAGGGGGTGAGACTGTCGACCGCCCTCACAGCCCAACAGACCGACGACTGCCGCCAGCTACTAGGGCAGTTCGCGGATCTCTTCTCCCTGACCCCCGGGGTCACCAGCTGGTGTGTCCACGACGTGGACACCGGAGACAGCCCGCCAGTGAAACATCGGGCCTACCGGGTCCCTGATCGGGTCCGGACCTGCATCCAGACTGAAGTGGCAAAGATGTTAGACCTTGGGGTGATTGAGCCCTCCGACAGCCCCTGGGCCAGCCCGGTAGTCCTGGTCCCGAAAGCGACTACCCCGGGTGTTGCCCCCGAGCTGAGATTCTGCGTGGACTACCGAGGCCTCAATGCGGTCACCCGAGCAGACGCTCACCCTATCCCCCGTGCCGACGAACTCATTGACCGCCTTGGGGCCGCCTGCTACCTCAGCACCTTCGACCTGACCAGTGGGTACTGGCAGATTGCCCTCACGAGGGAGCCAAGGAGCGCTCCGCCTTCTCCACCCCGGATGGGCACTACCGCTTTAGAGTGATGCCATTCGGAATGAAAAATGCCCCGGCCACCTTCCAGCGGCTGGTGAACAGGGTCCTGGCCGGACTAGAGGGGTTCAGCGCAGCATACCTTGACGACATAGCAGTCTTCAGCTCCCAATGGACCGAGCACCTCCAGCACCTCCGTCAAGTCCTGCTGGCTCTACGCCGGGCCGGCCTCACCCTCAAAGCTAGCAAATGTCAAATTGGGCACGGCTCCGTAACTTATCTGGGGCACCAGGTGGGGAGTGGGCAGGTCGCCCCCCTCCAGCCGAAGATTGACGCCATCCTGTCCTGGGAACCCCCTGCAACCCAAACGGAAGTCCGAGCCTTCCTGGGCCTCACCGGCTACTACCGCAGGTTTATTAAAAACTATGGCAGCATCGCAGGCCCTCTCACAGAACTAACCTCCAAAAAACACCCCAAGAAAATACACTGGACTCCCGCCTGCCAGAAGGCGTTCGACACCCTAAAGGCCGCAATGTGCGCGGCTCCAGTACTCAAAGCACCCGACTACGCCCAGGAGTTTGTGGTCCAGACGGACGCCTCGGAACACGGCATCGGGGCAGTCCTCTCACAATACGATGACAAAGGCATAGATCAGCCCATAGCCTTCATCAGCCGAAGGTTACTGCCCCGGGAACAGCGGTGGAGCACAATTGAACGAGAGACGTTCGCCGTAGTCTGGGCCCTCAAAAAGCTACGGCCCTACCTGTTCGGAACACACTTCCGATTGCAAACAGATCATCGACCCCTGCGGTGGTTGATGCAGATGCGAGGGGAAAACCCCAAGCTGCTACGCTGGTCCATCTCTCTCCAGGGGATGGATTTCACTGTGGAACATCGCCCCGGGACTGACCACGCCAACGCGGACGGCCTGTCCCGATTCTTCCGCTTCAGCGAGGAGAACTCCCAAGTGGATGGGTAGCTCTCCCCGCCTTTCAGCTGGGGGGGGCACGTGTGAGACCGGCCTCGTGGCGTGGGCCCTCCCGACCAGCAAGTCACGCTACAAACACGCCGAACCTCGTGGGCACGGCCTTCCGGCTTCCGTGGACCAACATCCCGAGGGCCGACCGGATCCCCAACACGCATGCCCGGCCGAGGGAGAACGAAACCCCCCCCCCAAACCAGACCGAGAGGCGCCGACTCTGTCACACCTCTGGTCTCTTCCCCGAGGGAGGTTTCGATCGGCCACCAGGCCCCCGGTGAGCGGGCGCCTCTCCTGCTGGGCGTCTGGAGTCCCTCCCGGACACATCTGAACAGATCAAGGGGCTGAGCAACAGGAAACCCCGACACACCGCCCCCCAGGCACCAGACCCCTCTCCGTGAGGACTCCGGACTTCAAAGAGGAGGGGGAGTATAACAAGGGGTGCTGAAGGAACGAGAGGCAAAGAAGACCTGGACTGACGAGAGCCTGCTGACCTGGTCGCGGCTCGATCGCTCACCGAACAGAAGAACGCTACCCGAACTCTGAACCATCTGAGCCCTGCTGACGCTGTCGCGGCTCCCCGAACTCTGAACCATCTGAGCCCTGCTGACGCCGTCGCGGCTCCCCGAACTCTGAACCATCTGAGCCCTGCTGACGCCGTCGCGGCTCCCCGAAGTCTGAACCATCTGAGCCCTGCTGACGCCGTCGCGGCTCCCCGAACTACAAACCTCCGGTGCCTGCTGAGTGACTCGCGGCCCGCTCCTCCACGAGAAACGGCAGAGATTGCCAAGAGAAGCAACATCCCCTCAGCTCGAGGATTGAGAGCTGTGCGGCGGATACCTCGCAGAGACACGAATTGAAAGACTGTCCCGCTACCCCTCTCCCTCCATCACGAGATCGCTGCCACTTGTGGCATTAATATTGCACCTGCCTGCCGGATCATAAAGATCCCTGACAACTACCGATAAAAGTTTATTGCCTTATAACGACCTACTGTGTGGTGTCCCTATATCCGAAGAGAGAGTAAGCGCAGCGCGTGCGATCCTAGGTGCGAGACCCTTCCAGGAAGGGCCTCCCTGCTCTTGCTCGGCCTAATTCTGGGAAAGGTGGGCCTCAGGGTGGTCGGGAACGCATTCCGCAGCCTCCCCGGGGAACGCTTTCCAACCAGAGACCTTCTCTGAACCAGCAAGCTCGCCATTTTCGAAAGAAACTGAAAACCTGTCTTTTCACGCATTCAGACTAGGTTCAAAGTTGGTGCCTTGAGCCTTGAGCGCCAGGACACTCTCTGAGTAGCTGTGTGCTATACAAATTGTTATAACATAACATAACCAGTCTGCCCCCAGCCTCCTTAGACTCACAAACACATGGCCATGATGAGAAGTGCAGCATCAGGTGAAAGACCAGGTGAAACTTAACCAGGATGATGCTATCAGGCTACTCATCCACTGCAAATCCGGCGCCCCCTCCGATCCTGTCCCCGCAAAAATCATGGGAGAACTGGCGCCTTCACTTGCCTGCCCCTTCCTCTCCATCTGGAATGCCTCCCTCCACCATGGCTTCTTCCCTACCTCCTGGAAGGAGGCCTTGGTGATCCCCATCCTAAAAAAAGTGGACGCAGATCCCGCTGTTTTTGCTAACTACCGCCCCATCTCCCTTCTCCCTAAACCCGCTAAAGTCCTGGAAAAAGCCGTGCAGCTGCAACTTTCGGAATATCTAGAAAACCACTCTCTGCTGCATGGATCACAATCCGGTTTCAGAGCCGGATTCAGCACTGAGACGGCCCTGCTGGAAGTTTCCGAAACAATTCGAGAATGCGTGGACAGGGGCGAGGAGGCCATGCTGGTCCTCCTCGACCTGTCCGCAGCTTTCGATACGGTCTCCCACCCTATCCTCCTTGACCGACTTAAGCAGATAGGCATTGGTGGCACTGCCTTCAGCTGGATCGAGTCCTTCCTCTCGACTAGAAGTCAGAGGGTATTGTTGCGTCCCTTCAAGTCTGAGAAAAAACCCTTGTCATGCGGGGTGCCACAAGGCTCTGCCCTCAGCCCCCTGTTCTTCAACGTCTATCTTGCCCCCTTGGCCGACGTTGTGGAGTCCTACGGAGTCAGGGTGGTCTCTTACGCTGACGACACACAGTTGGTGTTTTCTTTTAGGGACCACTCGGACTCCGCATTCGCCAACTTTCGCCAATGCCTCAACGACATCAGTATCTGGATGACCGCGAATCACCTCAGACTGAATGCAGACAAAACGAAGGTACTGTTTTTTAATCAGAGAGCCTCCATCCCCTCCTTCTGGTGGTGGCCCACGGTGCTTGATCCCGCCCCGTCCCCTGTTCACTCGGCTCGGAACCTGGGTTTCCAGTTTGATGACGCCTTGTCTTGCAAAACTCAGGTTAATAAAGTCACCTCTGCCTGCTTCCTGAAGTTGCGCATGATCAGAAAAATTCTCCCATATCTCCCCCTGGATTCCCGCCGTACAGTTACCCAAGCCCTCATCACGTCCCACTTGGACTATGCCAACAGCCTCTATGCTGGTGCCCCCCAGTACTTGGTAGGCCGGCTGCAGATTGTCCAGAATGCTGCAGCCAGACTGATTGGTAACATCCCGTACCGCCAATCTGTCTCTGCTTACCGGAGGGAACTCCACTGGCTTCCAGTGGCTAGCCGCATCCAGTTCAAGGTCCTCACTCTCACCTACCGAGCCGTAAACGACCGCGGACCTAACTACCTGAAAAAACGTGCCTCGATATCCCGCTCCACCAGATCCCTGAGATCCAATGACCTTCGCCTCCTGATCCCGCCCCGTTTTAGATTATCTAGAATGGGTGGCAGAGGGTTCAGTGTCATTGCTGCCAAACTATGGAACTCCCTACCAATCGAGCTGAGATTCTGTCCCTCTGAATCCATTTTCCGAGCCAAACTCAAAACCTGGCTCTTCTCCGGACTTTGAGTCACTCCACTGCTTCGCCTGCTCTTTACTCCCTACTTTCCCTTGGAGGCTCAGGATTTTAGCGCCGGGACACCCCTTCGGGGGTAGCTGCGCGCTCTATAAACTACATAAAATAAATAAAATAAATAAATAAATAAAGACAGTGTCTTTGGACCCAGCCTTCTCTGCTCCTGGTGACATCTGTCTATGGCCTCCACAGAGAGACCTCTGCAGGTTGCGCTTATCCTACTGAGCTATCTTTTTACTGGTTGTACGTGCAAATTCACATG
Organism: Triturus cristatus; assembly: GCF_964204655.1. Lineage (NCBI taxonomy): Eukaryota > Metazoa > Chordata > Amphibia > Caudata > Salamandridae > Triturus > Triturus cristatus. The sequence continues at coordinate 1,258,850,764 of NC_140590.1, forward strand.
CCTGTGAATGCGCAATTAGATTTTCAAATAAATGTGCTGAGATAGCACTCATTTTGGCATTAAGTGTATTTACGTTATGGCAGAACACTTTCTCGCTCTTTCCAAATAACACCAGCCCTTAAAAATACAGCTCTCTGTGTGGCTCAATACAATGGCCGCAGAAACTCTTCTGTAACCAGGGTTGGATTGTAATTACAAATCGGCCTGGGCATGCAAAAAAAAGTGGCCCACATTTGAGTATTGCTTTTCTGCAAAACACTGGTTCGGCGAAATTTTATTTAAAAAAGGGGGGGGGGGGGTAAAAACTTGCACGGATTAGTTTACACTGGTGAAACACACCTGAAAACAAGTGAGGCCACTTCTGCTCAGGCCCCTACCCCCGCTCAATATGCATACATTAATGGGCCGGCCCAGAAAGAGAAAGGGAGTGACACCTCTGCCATTGATAAGAGCGTGGTAATGGACGCCTATTTACCTCCAGAAAGGCCACTCAGGCACCCACTGGGCCGCTGGTGGCATCGAACAACGCAGAAACCACCCAAATTGGCCCGGGCTGCTCAAAAAAGCAGCCCACAGCTGGAATTAAGGTTCCGGTCCCTCGGGCATTGCCTGAATGCCCGCGTTACCAATCCGACGCTGTCTGTAACTGTAAATTATGGACTCGAACTGCAGTACAGCACACTCAGTCTTTCATCATTTTAAGGTTAATAGGATGTTCACTGTGAAAATTCACTTGCAAGGCAAGTCAAAACTTTGGGTCGTCAGGACGCGCTCAAATACCAGGACAGCCAGGGATGAGGTATCCAATGAGTGAATAACTAGTTATTTTAATTTCAGGATGATTTGATGTGGCTTCCAACCAGGAACATGTCAAAGGCTGCTCGGGAAGGTAGTCTCAATACGTGATATTAATGAGTCAGACCCTCGATGCCTAGCTTCCATGTGGTTTACGTGGACAGGGCTTAATTTGTAGGTAGTAAGAAGCAGCACTCGTTTTTAAGGACATTCAATTATTATTTATCTAATAATAAATAAACCGAAAAACTCAGGAATCTAATCTGAAGTCTCAGTGGGGATGAGAGGGGATGAGAGGTATGGAGTGTAGGATGTGCTTTTCCTAGAACTATACATCCACAAAAGGTTTCCTACACGTCTAACCGGTGCTCCTGTAAATCCTGGAGGATTCCAAAAGTATGTAAAGTGAAGCTGTGCCCTTCATCAGGACTTCACATTGTGTTGTTAGGTAGACTCTCAAACACCCTCACAGAATTGAACATAATTACACGGGTGGGCGAGGCATTATATCTCACCCCTATCCAAGACTGTGGTAATTTTAATTGTATCTAAGGTACCCACAATAAAGGAAAATCCCTGGGTATACCTCAAGATATTTTTAGCATTAATTGGATCCCTGCGATTATGCAATAATTATTTATCTAAGGACTCCCAGCAGTGGTTGAGTCAGCCATGGTGCTATTTACCTACCACGGAGTGGAAAATCGCCTATGATGAAGCATGACACGAGAAGTTGTGGGTGAGACAATTTCTCTAAAATCTTTTTTTTACTTAGGTGGGGCACTCCCCATAATAGGTTTCAGTGACCTGTCCATTCTTTGTGTTTTTAAATTAAGATCTGGAGGAGATGACCAGGGCTGTCTTCTCTGCCTCTCCATTTGTGTACATACGAAAAGGTGAAGAGCCCAGGGACCGGATGGAATACTGGCATCAATAATAAAGCTGAATCCCAGACACTAGACTATGGTACTGAGCCAGCATTGAAAAGTGTTATCACTGTTTTCAAGAATACGGAAGTTAGAGTATTAGAATTACAATTTATAAGTTGGGTAATAGCGATAACCCTAAAAGCTTTAGGGTGATTGATTGCCTTTATGGGTATTTTCGGTAAAAGTTTTAGAAGTATCTCCTGGACTTCTTTGAAATAGGGACTGAGGAAAATTACATCCTTCTGAAACAACAGGACTCAGAAAGCATCATTCAGTTATTGACAAGTGTTGTGTATTACATATACTAGCGGATAAATATGCTGGACCATAGAGGGTTACCCTGGACACAGCATTTGTTGACCTTTCTGCAGAATGAAACTTAGTTGCAGATGTTGTTTGTGGGCTAAAATGACTGCAATGGGACTGCCCATATCCTTTATTAGCCATAACCATTAAGAATCATGGACATGGATATCAACAGGAGAAAATGGAGCATTGTGATCTAAATTCTTCCTCCAAGTGGACTATGCTAGTGGTGAATCCTTGCCCTGCTGTTGTTTTCAACCTATATTACTGATGTCCAAGTAGCCTCAAGTAAGACAAAGGTTTTTTTCCATTGAGGCTGGAGCCAGAAGAGATACTTAAATACATAAATACAGTTTATAATTACATAATAGCTACAGTGTGGATGTTAATGTAATATTAATTGGGATCCCCATAGGCAGCAACATATCATTGAAAGTATTCCATCAATACTATCAAGAAAACTTCCAAATGTTGAGATTGATTAATCAAAGTTAATAGTACTCAGGAATAGGAATATCATACTGAAGAAGGCATGTGGGTTAGACAGAAAGGAATTAGAAGTGGTACATAATTACACACATTTAGAAGTAAATCTTGCAGCCAATTTGACTTTGATGGATCAGCTCAAAAGGGGAGAGGGGGGGTTGTTTTCTCAAACATGGTAGCAGCACTCTTTGTGAGGTCAACATCCATATTGGTAAATCAACTGAGCTGCTAATATGTACTTACGAAGCAAAGCCTGTAACCCTCCTTCTACATGCCCTTGAGATTGCATCCTGAGCAGATGTGAACATTTTTGTTGACTATTTGGGATACAAATGATTATCAGTGTACCCAGGAACTCCAAAATCTAAGTTTATAGTACAGCTAAACATAGCAAATATTAGGTACAAATATGTTTTGATCAATGGTACTTGCCCAGACTGGATTTAAAAGTCCTCTGTGTTACTCATATTTCCAAAATCCTCCAAAGAAAACTCCAAATTAATGGAATAGTTTCTTAAAACATTCTAACCAATGACTGTTGCAATGTGCTTTAAAATGAAACAGTGTTATGTATGTTTGAAAAACCTTTAGGAGAGAACAAGGATGAGGATCCCACAAGTAGTTTTTCACTAGGGTCCCACAAAACCTTGTGACAAGCCTGTTTTGTTCATGAATGTGAGGTCGGCGAGTATGGAAGCAGACCCTATCACATATATCTCCCATCCACAACTGTACAACATTCCCAGTATAACAAAATACAGAAAATGCAAGTTCCCATTAGAAGGTAGTTAAGAGTCAAAGTCCGTACAAGTGGCACAAGGCATAACCAACATTCATCGTCATTAAATACATCATTAATAAAGATATGCAACCTTCGATTTTTAGGTCTGGCTTGACAGTGCTGTCGCCAGACCAATGTGATAAAAAAGAGCTTTTAGGAGTCCCACAGAGGAGGCCTGCAGCTCCGCCCATATGTTGGTTTATCAGCGTACAGCTTTTGATTTGGCAAAAGATACGAGATTCTACAGAAAGTGTACTTAGCCTGCAAGTATGCATGTATATGTAAGCAATTTCTATAGCACGAACCTAGGCAAAAGGCAGCGGAGTACTGTACATGGTCAAAGACAAGCTTAAAGCCAAAGAGTAATAGGGGAAGAAGCTGCGCTGTGGATGGTTAATTAATTGAAGTGTTATATAAAAACCAATCTCTCAGCCTACTCGAAGTCTGGAACATGTTTATTTAAAAAAGCCAGCAAGTTAGTGATCACAAAACAAACTAGCATAGTGTCAGAACATCGGGGCTGGTCGTGGTTTCTCAGGGACAGAGATAACCCACCTCTCTTCCTAAAATAGCACACCTACAGCGTAATGAATAACACACCTGAAGATGATGCTCCCCTAGGGAAAAGAAAGATCAGGGCAAACAGTGAGGCAGGCACAGTCCTGATGGCAATGCGGTTCTAGCATTCCTGGGAATTCACATTGACCTGCTAGACCCTCACGTTTCTATGTTAAAAGGTTGGGTAGGGTAAATGCTATAACTAGACCTCCGGCTAGCAGGATATAGCCAGAAAAACAAAAGGGCAGGGAGCATCGGTCATGCAAGACTTAGGTCTAGAAATCTTCAGTGAGTGAGCCAAAGAAATGGAGGAACACCAAATGGAGAGTAGCACAGGACTGTAGGGAAAACAGAGGGCAGGAGAGAAATGGCCAATCTATCAGGTTTCATCTAGTGATGAAGGAAGATATCTCTCACCGGTTGACCCTCCTGCTTTTGGGTTTGATTCAGCTTGTGCTTTGAGATGCTAGTGAAGGAGTGTGTGTGGGTGAATCAGCAAGCCTTTTTATCATTCATATTCCTCCCCAAAGGATCTATGCTGGGGTCCTGACATGGGAAAGGGCCTTTATAACATGGGCTGAGCCACGCGTGCTGCTTCCTTGCAAGCTAAACCATGCTTGCCTCAACCACACATATACACTAACTACGCATATGCCTGTTGAAGGCTGTGCGCGGTCTAGATGCTGGGACGGGCGGGCACAGGAAGGATCAGGAGAGGACGTGGTCTGGTTAGCGAGCTGAGGCCAGGTTTTGGGGGGATGTGGGGTCGTTTTTAAGCGTTGGGGTAGTTTTTGGGACTCGGGGGGATCAAAGAAGTTTTTATGGCACGGGTTCAGGGTAGTGTTTACGGCTCGGGGTGTTGGGTAGTGTTTAGGGCTCAGGGTACTGTTTGAGGCTCAGAGGGAGTTGGGGTCATTTTTAGGGCTCAGGTGGGTAGTTTTTAAGGCACAGAGGGGTCGGGTAGTTTTTAGGGCTGAGGGGTGAGTCGGGGTCATTTTCAGGGCCCAGGGGTGGAGTAGTGTTTAGGGCCCGTGTAGTGTTTAGGGCTCGGGGGTTGAGTAGTGTTTAGGGCTCGGTGGGGGGTCGGGAGTTTTTACGGCTTGGGGGTAAGGGTTGTTTTTAGGGCTTGGGGGTCTGGGTAGTTTTCAGGGCTCAGGGGGGTCGAGTAGTGTTTAGGTCTCAGGGGGTGGTCGGGTAGTGTTCAGGGCTAAGGGGGATTGGGGTAGTGCTTAGGACTTGGGGGGATCAGAGTAGTGTTTAGGGCTCGGGTTGGGGTAGTGTTTCGGGCTCAAGGATTGAGTAGTGTTTCGGGATCGTGGGGTCGGGTAGTGTTTAGGGCTCAGGGGCGGGCTGGTTCATTTTTAGGGCTCAGGGGGTTGTCAAGGTATGTTTCATGACTTAAGGTGGGAGGGACTTATGACTATTGTGATCTTTACCACACATCCCTTTACCAGTCAGGCCTTCGCCACAAAATTGCCTGGTAAAGGCATGCGTGGTAAATGAATGTGTTGTTCAGATGCATTCCTTGTTGGGGCAGCGTTGAAGAGGCATGCGCGGTTTAGCCATGCGTGACTCTGTCATACAATCTCCTGACACTGGTACTTATCTTCACTATTCCACATATTTCTAGAGCCCACTCTCTCTATACCATGGAAGACATACACATCCTCTCCTGGGACTCTTGCCTCTCTATATACCCACCCAGTCTATTGCTCATCACAAACCCCAATAACAGTCAGTATTCCTTCGAAGCATATAGCAAGTAGAATAACAGGGCAAAAGGCATGTTAAGGCTTCATATTATGTTTTTTTTAGTTGTGCTCACATTGTCTGTCCCAATTCTGCAGAACAGGTGCTTGGCCGTACAACCCTAGCTCCCTCCGGGAAAATTTCCCTTGCCGTTGGCTCCTGGTGTCATTATGTGGAGCCCAATCCAGTCCCCTCTCCACCTCAGGCCGGTAGTAGCCAGTTACTTGGCCTGAAGCACCAGATTGTTAAATAAAAATCACTCTTTCAGCCTACTCAAAAAAGCAAAGAAGTTAGAATTCAGAAAACAGAATAATGTTTGGGGAGAGGAGTTGGCCTAACGGCTAGGGCGGTGGACCTCGAATCTGGGGAACTGGGTTCGAGTCTTGGCAACGACGCTGAACATCCTGTGATTCTGGGCAAATCATTTAATCTCCCTGTGCCTAACAAAAATTGAATGTGTCCTCATGTAATGCAACTGGTGCTATGTAAAGCGCTCTGATACCCGATACCTTCGGGTCAAGTTCGCGCTATATAAAACTCTGTAAAATAAATAAAAATAAATGTGGCTTCACCCTCCCAATGTTTATGCACATATGATAGTGATACATCTCGAAATCTAATTACTTTTATACTGTTTCTTCACATAGGCAAAGGAAAGAGTCAAAGAACAAAATGCTAAACTACTGACAGTAGGAGCTAGAGAATGTTTCCCCCATTCTCATAAGAAACAGTTGAAAGAGCTAGAAACCAAGATATATGGCAGAAGCTTCTCTGCTGAGCTAACAGGAGTCTAACTTTCTCATTTGCAAGTGCCAAGGGGAAAAGAAGGTTTAGGGCCTCTCAGATAAGAAGTCCTGCACATATTGGCACAACATTGGAATACATTGTAAATAAGGTTTCAAAATAACATGCTTGATGCAAAGTGACATTTTAATAAATGTATTACTGTTCATGGGTGTATACAAGCAGCCGAGATCTTTTTTTTTCTTATCGAGCTGCATGTGCCTGCTGGCTCTTTTTATCCACTAGAGAAGGATCACTAACACACATGTGATAGAGCTTGCCCTTTAGGTCAGACACATGCCACTGAGAGGTATGTGAGAGGTGGGAGTGCAGAGCTAACAGTGTAAGTGCAGGATGTGCGGTGTGATTACAGGGTGAACAGTGTGAGTGCATGATGAGCAGTGTAGATGCAGGGCGAACGGTGTGTGAGTGCAGGGTGAGTGGAAGGTGAGAGGTGTGGGAATGCTTTGACAAAGGTGTATGAGTCCAGGGTGAGCCGTGTGAGTGCAAGGTGAAAGGTGGGTGAGCAGTGTGTGAGTGCAAGGTGAACAGTCTAAATGCAGTGAAGGCACTGTATGCAGGGTGGGCGATGGCTCAGTGCAGTGTAGGCAGACAAGATGAGAGCTCTCTGAGTGCAGAGTTTTACTGCAGCGGGAACGATGTGTGAGTGTAAAGGGTCAGCAGGGCCTGTTGAGAGGTGTGATTGTGAGCAGAGTGAAGGGTTGTGAAGGCAGGGTGTGCGGTCAGCATGAGTGAGTGATGCATTAGCTGTATGCGAGTGTAGGACGATAGGTATGTGAGTGGTGCCAGTGCAATGTCATGGTGTGAGTATGAGAGATATATGGGTGCAGAGTGAGAGGTGTGTGAGGGCAGGGCGAGCAGTGTGTGACAGCAGCACAAGTGGTGTCTTTGTGTAGAATGAGTACTGTTTGAATGCAGGTTGAGTGGTGTGTGTTAGAGTGCAGGGTGAGCAGTGTCTGAGCGCAGGGTGTTTGGTGTGCAGAGTGAGTGGTGTATTAGTGTGTAGGGTAAGGGGTGTGTTAGTGTTCAGGTGAGTAGTTTGTTAACAGAGTGAGCAGTGTATGAGTGTGCAGGGTGAGCTGTGTGTGGGTTTGCAGGTTTTTCAGTATGTTTGTGCAGGGTGAGCAGTCTGTGTGTAGGGTGAGTTGTAAGTGAGTGCTGTGCAAGTAGTAGGCAAATGCAGTGTAAGCAGTGGATGGGTGAAGAGTGAATGCTGGGTGCTGGGGAGAGGTGTATGAGTGGTGTGCAAATGCAGTTTGAGTGATGTCTTAGTGTGAGGTGAGTTCCTGCAAAGTGAATGGTGTATGAGTGCAAGGTGTAAGAGTGGAATCTGAGTGCAGGATTAGCAATGCCCGAGCGACAGTTGAGTGTTCGTGTTCAGGATGTCAAGTGTCTAAGGCCAAAGAGAAGGTTGTCTGATTGTGAGATAAGCAGGGTGTGGGTGCAGAGTGAACGTTGGGTGTATAGAGTGAGCAGTGTGTGCAGGGTAAATGGTGTGTCTACATGGTGAGCAGTGAATAGACAGGGTGAACACTGTGTGAGTGTGCAGGTTTATGGGTGTGTGCAAAGGATGGTAGATGTGTGATTTCAGGGACAGCAGTCTGCATGAGTGGTGTGTTACTGCGTGGATGTAGGGCAACAGAGAATGTGAGTGCATAACCCTCGCACTGCGCCTACCCGGTATGACCTCTACCCCTGCTCCCCCCGCGGCACCCCCCAAAAACTTAGCCAACAAGAATGGTACAGTTGTGGTCGTTGTTGGCCGCAGTTTTATTCTGGTTACATACATCTGGCATGACATCGGTCGTATTGGGTTACTTGCGAACTGCCATCTCTTTGGACACAAAGCCGTGCCCCCATTCGTAGTTCGCTGTCCCTCCAGTTCGTAAAGTACCCGACCCACCAACCAGGTCTGTTGTTGTTCGTTAGTATTTCTCCTCTGGTCCAATTACCACTGGGACCACCCTTTGGTTGGTCACCCAAGCTTTTCTGCGTGTAGGGAGGGGTAGCTTCCTCTCCCCCCGGAGTTAGGCCCCAACTCGCTACCTTTTGTGCCCTGCCGACAGGCCGGGTCTGGGCCGCGAGCGCCGTCTCCGTTTGCTACCCCTCTTCCGTTGGCCAGGCCACATCACCCTGCCGTGCGGCATCCCAAGGTGAGCGGCCCTCCTCCTACACACCGCCCTGTCGGTGTGTCTCGTTAGCCAACCCTCGTACCGTTATTCCGCTACGCTCGTGTTGCTGTCCAGCACTGCGACATTGCTGTATCCTAGGTGTGGGTGGGTGGGATTTGCAGAGACAACGTTGGGGCGCCGCTCTCCCTGCTCCCCGAAGTTAGGAGCCCCTTGGGAGAGCGGCCCCTTATATCCCCCCATCTCTTCCTTCCCGCCGAACAGGCCTACCCCCCCATTGGGGGGTTTGCCTCATGTCTTGCCCCCCTATTGGCTGCGGGGGGGAGTGTTAGCTGCGAGGCCAGCGCGTGGGCAGGAGGGGCTACCACCCGCCGTCTTTGGTCGCCAAGGGCGCCCAAAACCGGTTCCTTCTTGTCCCCCTTCGGCGCGGCGCGGGTTATGGCGCCGGCCCCTTAGCCTCTCCCCCCCTCCGGGGAGGAACGGCGGGCCTCTGCAATAACCCTCGCACTGCGCCTACCCGGTATGACCTCTACCCCTGCTCCCCCCGCGGCACCCCCCAAAAACTTAGCCAACAAGAATGGTACAGTTGTGGTCGTTGTTGGCCGCAGTTTTATTCTGGTTACATACATCTGGCATGACATCGGTCGTATTGGGTTACTTGCGAACTGCCATCTCTTTGGACACAAAGCCGTGCCCCCATTCGTAGTTCGTTGTCCCTCCAGTTCGTAAAGTACCCGACCCACCAACCAGGTCTGTTGTTGTTCGTTAGTATTTCTCCTCTGGTCCAATTACCACTGGGACCACCCTTTGGTTGGTCACCCAAGCTTTTCTGCGTGTAGGGAGGGGTAGCTTCCTCTCCCCCCGGAGTTAGGCCCCAACTCGCTACCTTTTGTGCCCTGCCGACAGGCCGGGTCTGGGCCGCGAGCGCCGTCTCCGTTTGCTACCCCTCTTCCGTTGGCCAGGCCACATCACCCTGCCGTGCGGCATCCCAAGGTGAGCGGCCCTCCTCCTACACACCGCCCTGTCGGTGTGTCTCGTTAGCCAACCCTCGTACCGTTATTCCGCCACGCCGCAGGGAGGCTCCCGTCTTCTTGCGGCTCCCCCCCCCCCCACGCTTGTTCTTTTTTTTTTTTTTTATCTGCAACCTGCCAAGGCCATCGCGCCCCAAAGGTTGCCCCAGAAAATCTTCATCCCTTCCTCTGATAGATGCACCCCATCTTTGCCATACAGCTCCTGGCGCCCCAGGTGGATCAAGCCGTGTCTGACTGACTCCATGCCGTTAGCACAGCAAAATTTGTGCATCGCAATGTTCAGTTTCCTCCTGCTGTTTTCTACTGCTTTATGGGACTCTGCGCCCCTCCAGTGGCCCCTGCTTACTATTTCAGACCAGATGATGGTCGTTCCCCCGAATGCCGCCGCTGCCCTTACGAGGTCGTCCTGCATCGTGTGGCTGAGAACTCTCCTGCCCATGCCTGTCAAGTCATTCCCCCCGAGATGGATGATCAGTATGTCCGGGTGCCACGCTGCATCCGCCAGGAGATGCTCGAGCGTCGTTGTCAGCTTGCTCCAGCTCATCCCTGGTTGTCCCAGCCACCGTATGCACGTGTCTCTGGGCCTTTCTGCAAGCCTGTGGCCCGTCTGCCGCCACCAAGTACCCATCCTGGCGATGAACGAATGGCCCACAACCCACACTAGCCGGGGGCGTTTTCGTTTTCCTGTTGAACAATGGGGTGCATATCAGATCATCATACGGACCCTTTTCTCATTCTTCTTTTTTTTTTTTTTTTTTTTTGTTGGCCCTCCTGCCGCGTGCCACCCTGCCGTGCGGCATCCCAAGGTGGCATGCTGCGCGCCACTGACCCTGCCGTGCGGCATCCCAAGGTGAGTGGCGCGACCCCCATCTGCAGCTCAAAGCAGCTGCGGCCTGATATATGTTTTGTAGGCCCTGGACCGCCATCGGCCCATTTCTTGGATTCGTGCCTCCGGCATGCCGTGTTGTGATGCTGCCGTTGCCGCGCCGATCCTGAATGAGTGGGGAGCGAATGCTCGCGAGGGCAGCCCTGCTTTATCCAGGGCTTGGCGCATTAATGCAGTAAATTGAAACCTGCTCAGGTTACTCCCGTCCTGATGCTTGAACAATGCTCCCCCGCCAGCGGGGCGCGCCACCATGTATTTCTGCAGGCAGCATACTGCGCATGATCTGGTGTTCTGGATGCACCGCAGCTGCACTACCGCGCCCTTGCCCGCTTGGTCGGTTTTGGACCTTCGCAGCTTTATTTGCACCGAGGCTAGCCCGGGCGTGACGTCCTCTGCTTGAATGCAGCGCCCAGCCGGCCCCTGTCTCCTGGGGGCCACTAGCTCGCCAATGCGAAAGGCACCAAAGAACGCCACCGAGAATGCTGCTTGGAAAAGGAGGAGCTCAAAGTCATTCTTCGTGCACCCTGCTAATGCCTCCAACAAACTGCCCAATTTTTCAAAATCTATAGGCCTCCTGCCATCCACCCTTTTTCCTTCGACCCGCCTCCACCCTTTCATGGCCGCTTTGAGGTACAAGGATGCTGTTGGGTCCTCCCCCGTATGAATTTTTGGAAAATGAGCCATGGCTGCCAGATGTGCCTGTGCCCAGGACCTTGTCTTTTTGCTGGCAAATGCCCACTGTATAAAGCGCTCCGCCGCCGTTCTTGTTCCCTCCCTGTCGGACAGGGACTGGACCCCACCTATCTCCATGACTGTTGCAGCGTACTTCCTGTAGCGCCTAGCCGCATCGGGGGTAAGGGACTGGTTAACCAGGATTGAGAGGTCTACCCCCCCAGGTCCCACAGTTGCGCTGGGAAAGGTGTCATATGCTCGTCTGCCCCTGGCGCCAGCTCCCTGAAACGGTCCATCTGTGCCCTGGACAGGGCGTCCGCCACCGCGTTGTCCACCCCTGGGACATGGCGGGCCTTCACCTCCAAATTTCCTTCCAGCTGCAATTGAACCAACTGACGCATTAGCCTTAAGATATCGGGGCACCTGGCAGCCCCCCTGTTAATGGCCTGCACCACCCCCTTGTTGTCAGACCAGAGTGTTAGTTTCATGTTCTTTAGCTCCTGTTTCCATATTGTCATGGCCACCACAATGGGGAACAGCTCCAAAAATGTTATGTTGCTCGTGAGACCTATTCTGTGCCATCTCTCTGGCCACTGCCTAGCACACCACCTCCGGCCAAGAATTGCCCCAAATCCTGCACTGCCCGCTGCATCGGTGAACAGGGCTATGTGCTTGGCTGTCACCCAGCCTTCCCTCCATATGAGGATGCCATTGAAGTCTGCAAGAAATTTATCCCACATACCTAGGTCTTGTTTGACCCCCGCTCCCAGCCTTACGTGATGGTGCTGATGTGTGAGGCCTGCTGTTAACTGCATGAGTCGCCGTGCAAACAACCTACCCACAGGTATAACCCTGGCGGCGAAATTAAGCTTCCCAATCAGCCTTTGCAATTCCCTGAGCGTTGCTTTGTTCTTACCGCACAAGCCTCTCACTTCCGCCCTAAAATCTTCTACCTTGTCTCGGGGGAGCCTAGCTGTTCCGGCCTCGGAGTCCAGCTCTATGCCCAGGAATGTGAGTCGCGTGGAAGGACCCACCGTTTTGTTTGGGGCCAGGGGAATCCCTAGCGCCTCCGTAAGCTCCACAAACGCTGCCAACGTGCTCCCACAGATCGGTGACTGGGCGGGACCCGTGAACATGAAGTCGTCCAGGTAATGGAGCTTCCCCCCTTTTGGGTGTCTATCGTGCAGTGCCCATTCTACAAATGTGGCAAACATCTCAAAGTATGCGCATGATATGGCGCAGCCCATGGGCATGGCTTTGTCAATATACCGGTCCCCTTCCCACCGGAAACCCAGCAGATGAAAACTGGAGCGGTGGACAGGTAACAGCCGAAAGGCGGACTCTATGTCTGCTTTGGCCATCAATGCCCCCCGCCCTGCCATTTTTACCATATCAATAGCGTCGTCTACAGATGCATAGTTCACCGAGCATGCATCCTGGCTTAGGCCATCGTTCACTGAAGACCCCTCTGGGAAGGAAAGGTGGTGGATGAGCCGGAATTGTCCTGGCTCCTTTTTGGGCACGACCCCCAGGGGGGAGATCACCAGGCCCTTTTGAAGGTGCAGTGGTAGGGGGCCCTCTATCCTGCCCAATGACTTTTCCTTCGCCAACTTCTTGGTGACTACCTCTGGGTGCTGTTTAGCGGATTTCAAGTTCTCTGCCCCCCCCAGGGGAGGTGTGCCACTGAACGGTATAACAAAACCCTCTTCAAAACCCTTGACTAATGTTGCTGCGTCTGCTCTATTGTGGTACTTGTTCGCCAGTTTACGCAGCTGCTGAATGTGAATTGGAGACCTGGCTAACTGGCAATCCTCCAGACCCCGCTGCTCTCCAGCACTGTTTACTTTTCTTGTCCTTTTTGTCCCTCTTTTGGTCTTGCTTGCCTCGGCAGCTAGCTGACGGGTGGCCACCCCCGCATTTGGAACATGCGTGCAGGAATTTACATGCTGCGCCCCACGTGCAATCCCCGGCATCAAATCTCCAGCAAATTGCCGACGGGCCATTAGGTGGGTTCGGTTTCCCCCCGCCAAACTTGGGCCTGTGGAACGACTTCCCCTTCCCTCTATAGGAGGTCCGAAAGGACTGGTCACTCTTTCCTGCCCAGGTTTTTACCTCTTTGGCCACTAGCATCTTATGTATGAATCCAGAGACATCCTCCTCGTTCCATTCCATCTCTGGATGCCTCTGCATCTTCAACCTGAACCCTTTATCATACTCTAACCATGCATCACCTGGGAATTGCCTTTGGGCCCAATGAATGTTAGCTTCGTATAGCCATAAATCCGCTGCGCAGCGCGGGAATTTCTCTACAATGATGCATGCCATAATTCGGAATGCATCCAACCAATTATCAAAGTTTTGCTCTTTCCTGGCGCCGCGCCTCTCCTTCCTGTCTTCCTCCTTCCTATCACAGGCAGTGAGATCCAACCCCTCCATTTGAACCTCCAGCAAGGAAAAAATGTCTATGAATTCTTTCCGCCATATCCTTTCTTTAACCGCTACCGGGATAAGACTTGCTAAGCCCGTAGCCCTTGTGGTCAAGGACGCAGGACCAGGAGATGGCCTGCTGTACCCTTCAGTGGCCTGCGGATCGCTCGCTGGGGTGCCTACGCCGCCAGTGTACCCCCATGCTGCCACGGGTGACCCTGCATCGCCCTGGCTGTTCTGCCCACTTTGTCCCTGCAGTCTCGCCTGTCGTGCCCACCCGGGATCTATCAGGTGCCATGGCAAGCCGGTCGTGTCTTCTGCGCGCTGTGTCTGGGCTTCCCCGACCCCCTGCCCAAGACCCTTCAGTAATAAAGGCGCCATTGATTTAACGCATTCCTGCACAATAGTTGCAATATGCTCACCACTGGTCGTTTTGCTGGGCTCTCCTTCGCTGTCGCCTTTTTGTGCGCCTCCTGCCGGTGGATTCCTCTTTTGCGGCTTCCTCCTGGGCACCTTCCTCTGAACCAGCCCTGTTGTGGCAGACGCCGGCGCTGCCGTCCTCAGCTTTTTGGGTGATGGTGGGTCCACGTCCTCCGACACCCGCGGCTCCGTAATCCCCTCTCCTTCTAGGCCCAGATGAGGCTTCAGCCACTCCCTGCCGTGTACCTCCGCCGCATCCTTGATGCGCTTGAGGAGGTCGGCAAGCTCCTCCGGCTGCCCTTCTGCCATTACTGCTAGCGGGGTGCAGCCGCTCACTTATGCACCAAATTGATGTGGTGTCACAGGCTCCCTTTCACCAAGCCTTCTTAGTAGGGTATCGCTCCTTCCGTGCTGCTCGCGCTCAGAAAGGGAGGGGGGGGAGGGCGCGTGGTGCGCACGATGCAAATCAGGCCTGTTGCCGTGGCCTATGACCCCTTTCCGGCGTGCTCGCTCTGCCGCTGGATGCACCCGTGACCCGGCGTGTTAGTTATGGAAAGCGAGCTGCACCGCCCGTTGCTGCAGCTGCACACAATTCACTCTTTGTGACTCGTTATGCCCGCCAGGGCAGATCCTGATTATAAACTCTTCCGAGGCACCTAGTCGCTAAAGGCACTTCCTCTCTGTGGAGCTCCTCCCCTCTTTTCCGGGTTGCTCTGGGGGCCCTTGTCCCGGTTGGCTGCGTTCTCGCGTCCCGCTGGACGCACCGTCGCACAACGTGCCTGCGCTGCAGAGGCGGAGCCGATACCTGCAACAGGACCGCAGCCTCGGTGCGTCGCCAGGTAACCAGCCAGGTGTCTCGTCGCAAGCCAGCCAGGTGACTCGGAAGCTCTTTCCGAGAGCGGTGCCAACAATTAGCCCAACTTCGGGGCTGTGCGCCCGTCCTCCGTCGTCCTGTCCGGTCTCGCTCCCTGGGGTTCCGGTAGGCTCTTCGCCCGGCGGTGGTGCAGGGGTTGCTCTCGGACGTTCTCCTCTCCGGGAGTGCGGGTCAGCCCTTGCCAATCACGCCACTCAGCCGCTTGCTGCCCTGGTCGACGCCGTCCTTCTTTCGCCGGTCCTCTTCTTGCGCTGTATTCCGTCCAGGCAGTACTTCGTCCGTCTTCGTGTCCTATTTGCAGAGACAACGTTGGGGCGCCGCTCTCCCTGCTCCCCGAAGTTAGGAGCCCCTTGGGAGAGCGGCCCCTTATATCCCCCCATCTCTTCCTTCCCGCCGAACAGGCCTACCCCCCCATTGGGGGGTTTGCCTCATGTCTTGCCCCCCTATTGGCTGCGGGGGGGAGTGTTAGCTGCGAAGCCAGCGCGTGGGCAGGAGGGGCTACCACCCGCCGTCTTTGGTCGCCAAGGGCGCCCAAAACCGGTTCCTTCTTGTCCCCCTTCGGCGCGGCGCGGGTTATGGCGCCGGCCCCTTAGCCTCTCCCCCCCTCCGGGGAGGAACGGCGGGCCTCTGCAAGAGTGAGTGGTGTGAGTGCAGGGTGAAAGGAGCGTGGGTGCAGAGTGAGACATGTGTGAGCAATATCTGGAGGACAGGGTAAGTAGTGTTCTTCAGTGCAGGCTGAGCAGTGTCTTGAGTAGAGCAGGGTGAGTGGTTCCTTCAGTGCAATATGGGTGGTATCTGTGTGCAGGGTGAATGGTGCATGAGTGCTGGGTGTGTGATGTCAGTGCAAGGTTAGTGTGCCAAGTGAGCTGTGCCTCAGTGTGGCAGGTGAGTTGTGCCTGACTGCAGGATGAGAGATGTCTGAGTGCAAGGTGAGTAAAGTGTCAATGTGCAGGGTGAGTGGTGAGTGGTGTCTGAATCAGGATGAGTGGACAGTGTGAGTGGTGTGTTAGGGGTGTGTGAGTGCAGGACGAGAGGTATGTGAGCAGGTGGGGAAGTGCAGGATGAGAGATGGGTGAATGTAGTGTGAACATTGTGTGAGCAGAGGGTGTGAGGTGTGTGAGGGCAATTTGTGAGGTGTGCGAGTGTGTAGGGTGAGAGGTGTGTGGGTAAAAGGTGAGTGGTGTGTAAGTAGAGACTGAGGGATATCTAAGTGTGCATTGTGAGCAGGGTGTGTGTGCAGGGTAAGTGATAGGCTAAGTGAGGGATGGGTGAGCTATGGAGGTTAGGAGGTGGGTGAGTGAAGGATGTGGGGTCAGCATAGGTGGTATTTTAATGGTGTGTGAGTGCATGGTGAGGTGGGTTAACGGTGTAAGAGTGTGGGGTGAGTGGTATCAGGGTGAGAGGTAATTAGGTGCAGGGTAGGGTGACCAGATTCTCAAAACAAAAAACGGGGACAGGTCATAGACATAGAAGTAGGACTATGGTTTGCAGTAACCATCGACATAAAGGTAGGACTATTTGACAGCTGCCATGGACATAGAAAAAGGACTATAATGACCGCTCCCTCCACAGACCGAGATGAAGCATTTCAGACGACAAATCAGAGGTCTTTTATTGGCTGTAACCATTAATTCCATTTAAACAGACTTTGCCTCAACATTTGCTATAGTTGGTGACCACGGCTTTAGTGCTGGTGGCGCCCTGTGCGACAGTGTTTGTTGGTGCCCCCCCAAGACCACCTCCACCACGGATTCTCTCACTAGCACCCTTTAACAGTGACCAAGTCTCCATAACCACACTCTCTCAGATGCATTGAATTAGTTATATAGCGCCACTCATACCAGTGTAGGGTGTCCGAGCACTTGGCATCACACACACATTACACAGAGAAAATCAATCATGCATGTGTAATCAGTGTATAGGAAATGTTACATAAGCCAAAGGACTAAAAGTGTAGGGAGTCACATGTCATCCATACTGGTAGGCAGTATAGTTTAAGAGTGCTTGGTGTGGAGAAGCACAAACGCAGAGTTGAAAAAGAAACAGCATAGTTGGGAGTTTTCTTTAATAATAAGAATCGATTTCTAGCCAAATTATCCCTTTTTGCAACATTAATCAATTCTCTAATAATGTATACTTTGCAGTGTGTATGCAGTTCTAGGATGAAAGTTAATAGCTCACTATTCTATATCAGGACTTTAAGTTATAAATTGCAAGTAACAAAAGAATATCTCTTTTGAAAGCAGTAATCTGCTGATCTGTTTACATCATACGCACTCTGTAATCTACTTGGTACAGGTTCTTTGCAGCAGGCATGTTAACCCTCTACACTAACTTCACCGAAGTCAAAACCTCAACTATACAAAATGCTGATCTCTCTCCAGGAAGATTATTAATCACACGAGTTATCTTGACATTTATGTGAGGCCTGGTAATTGCTGGGGGTAAAGAAACGCTGCAGCAGGTGCTTCAAAAGCATAATAAACTTTAAAACACGGCGCCCCCAGGAAGCCAGCACCCGGTGCGGTGGCACCGCTCGCACCGCCCTAAAGCCGGCCCTGGACACGAAGTACAAACAGGTTACTGTTTCTAAACAAGGATATAAGCAGGTCCTGCAAGTAGGCTTTTACAAAATAAAGACATTCAAAGACGCACTGCCATCAGTAGCTGTTGGAGCAGGAGCGCTGCATTAACAAAACAAAGTTATCTCTGGAAGCACCCTAAGTGACCGGCATTTAGGTGTGAATGTATGCAGATTGCATCCTTTGACTTCTCGGCCTGGAGACAGAGGTCACATTCAAAGCGCTGAACCTCGCGCTGTGGAATGAAAGGAGCACCTCTCCCCACCCCCCATCCCATTCAAAGCCCGATTTCCCTTCCTGCTACAACGCTCACCTAAACGTCACGCTTTAATCAGTGCAAAGAGAGCATGCACGCGCATGCTCAAACAACCGAAACAAATGAAAAACCGGGACATTTGTATGTTTAACCCGGACACTGTTTAAAAACCCGGACATTTCATTGAATTGGAGAAAAGTGTCGGGACACTAGGTAGAGGTCAATAACAGAGGCTGTTAGTGGCTAGCTTGTACTGCCTATAAATAGAACCCTACGGCAGTTTCCTAAAGTTGTCAGTATAGGGATGGACCTGACAAAATCATCCCACAATCTTCCAGCTTCTGGCTTCTGCTTATGTCTGGTCTGGGTCATGGAATGTGTAGGGAGCTGGCTCTGTATACACCATATCAAAAAGAGATATAGTGTGTGCAGGATCCAGTAAGTCCCCAAAGGTATAGCAGAGGAAAAGGTAGATAATACCTTAATCTCAATTTAGTGGTAGCTGGGCGTAGCAGTTAGACTTATCAGAGGATAGTGTGAATGAATTGGTTTTACACACTCATACAAGGCAGGAAAACGCGCTCAATGACTAACTCCAGTCCAATGTTTAACAAAATATTACTTTAGGTACTTAGATTTTAGGAACCGAGTTGAACTCAGTTACAGGTAAGTAAACTTTTCAGAAATTTTTTTTATTGGCCTTTTTGTGCAATATGCTGGAGTAGGAGGTATCAGGGGCCCTGATCTTGTCTATTACGACTTAGGTCATCCCCCTATGGAAACAAGATGTTGGGGGAGATCTTTTTATCTGTCCGGCAGGGCCCTCTTTTTTTCACTTCCAAGGTCTACCTTTCGCTTAGGGGAGCTAGCCATTTTAACTACTCGTACAAGCCCATTGCTTGTTGGTTATTGCTATTGCATAATCATTGGACATCCATAAGCCATTCAAAAAATCCAATATACTCAAATTATCTCCGCTCCAAATATCACAAAAATGATATCCCTTGCTTTGTCTCCCACTACCGTCTAACTTAGTTACCCTCGAAATCAATGACAACCATTCCCACTGAGTTGGTGGGTTGGGCATTATCCATTTGATACACGTTTCACATCTGGCCAATAAAATTAAGAGGAAAAGGAGGTTTTCCTGTTTTTTACTTAGTTTGGGAAAACCTTCAATGAAGTTGCGGACCCCAACTATAACAAGATCTATGCTTACCTCTATTTGTTGGCCCAGTAAATCCGTGAGAACCTTACCGACTTCATTCCAAAATTTTGCGAGCTGGAGGCACTGCCGGAACATATGTACGTCATTCGCCCTCTCTTCTCCACATTTTGGGCAGCTTTTCAACTTCTGTTTGTTTAACTTAGACAACCTCTTCGGTCACCAGTACGCTCTATGTATAGTGAACAAATGATTCTTTCTTAAAGAGGCAGATTTGACAATGTACCAACATGTAGCCATAGATACTTGCCATCTGTCTTGTACATCCAGCGTCGGCAGCTCTTTCCCCCAGATCGTGACAGGCAAGGTAAACTCTTCTTCCCCGGCCGATATAAAGACCCAGTTTCAGCTTAAGACCTCCTGTTTTAATGCCCTGTTTCCTTGGAATTTCCTCTCTATCTCTCTCGTTCCTGTTTCGTTATGCCCGAGGCTCGTGACCCAGCTCATTAGCTGATAGTTTTTAAACTTTGATAGTGTGCCTTTAGTCTTGGTTATTAGTTGGTTTCAATTGGAGAGGTGAGTTAAATAGTGGGGGCACCCCGTGGCACCATCAGTTGGGCACTCCAAAGCCTGGGGGTTGCGGGTACAGGGGTGTCTTTGGTCATTGGGTTTCTCTCACCAGATCCGGTCGGGGGACCCTTCAAGATGAGCCTGCCGGTGTTGTGGAAAAGGTCAGGAGAGTTCTTCCAACACTGGATCCCAGGTCAGGATCACCAAGGAGACGTCACTGGATAGATGGGCCACTTGGACTCAGGCCATGGGTGAGGGGTGCAGAGTGGTGCAAGTCGTCACAGATCTGCCTGGATCTGGACTCCTTGGGTGGGTTTCTTTTCTGACAAGTCCAGTGCCTACGGGAGAAAATAGTCTTTGTTGAAGGCAGAATTTTGATACCAAACTTCTCAGTCTTCAGTAAAGCCATCAAGGAGCTGTGGAGTTCGTGTTGACAAACTCCCAGCGCATGTACTCAAAATTGCTTCAATGCACTTGCAGTGTACAAGAATGAACTAAGACACTGTCAGGGCATATTGCTCATGCAGCTATTCCCTCACCTGCCTTAGGACTGTAAGGCCTGCCGGAGAGGTGACTTATCTATACCACAGGCAGTGGTGTGTAGGCATGGTCCTCAGGAAAGTGTGCCATGTCGACTCTTTTAGTTTAGCCACACCACAACACATAGCCTGCAATGGAGGTGTGTACGTGTTAGGTGTGGGGTCCTTTAGGGTGGCACAATACATGCTGCAGCCCTAAGGGACCCTCTCTGGTCACAAGGCCCTTGGTACCACTGGTACCTATTACAAGGGACTTAAAAGTGGACCAAAGGTGTGCCAATTCTGGGAGCAATGGTACTGTTTTGGGAAAGAACACAGACCCTGGGAACCTGATTGGCAGGGACCCAGAGAACACTCAGTCAAAGTGCATCTGATATCTGGCAAAAATGTAGGGTGACCATGCAAAAAGGGGCACTTTCCCCTACAGAAAGAATTTATATTCTTACCCTGCCAGCAATCTCCCAAATGTCGAAAAACAATTCTGCAGAGCACGTAGGTGAAAGAACTCCACAGTGTATTGTATTGTAATTGCATTGCAATCAGTAGCGGTCCGTGGAGGGAGCTTGGTGGGGCAGTGAGGCGGGGCGGGGGAGTGGCAGAGTGGGGAAATGTAAACACCGGAATATGGATGAACGGGGGGGATAAGTACACATTTAAATAAATAAAACGAATTCCTTTGCGCGCGCTGCATCGCAAAATGCCCCACCGAACTCCCTCCACGGACCGCTACTGATTGCAATGCATTTGTGGACAAGTAGCACGCTACACTGATAGAGTGTGCCTGCTTGGAAGCCTGTCGAATTGCAGTGTGGCTTATATTATATGGCTAATATATTGTTAACAATTCTTTAAAATATACATAGAGTGGTCTTTGGCTCCACTCAGAGGAGTATAACTCTGTAGAACTCTTAATTTGAGCCGGTGGGTGCAGATGGGGCCAAATAGCACTTACTTTTTCTCAACTTTGACCCAGAATAAGAGAGAGAAAGCAATAAACGGAGGAAGAGAAAGGCGGGAAAACAATGGCAAAGGTCAATTGCAGGGATTGAAACAGAGTTACAGGAGTGAGACAAGGGGGCAGAGAATTTATGGAGGTGGAAGAAAGAGGCATGAGGTAAAATCCAGTCTACACAGCTTGATATGCAGCAATCCTGACATTTGTCAGTGCGGGTTGCGGCCTTCTCTCAAACACTTTGGGAAACATCATTTATTATTATACAAATTAATCACCGACTTTTAACCGGATGCTGTTGGCTATTCGGCGTATCATTCTGCCTTCCTGCAAATGCATCCATTGAAATACATGGGGACTATTTTACGTCCTAAAAATACAGTCATTCGCCACTTTGCCACATACAATTTCTCACTAAATGCATCCTATAGTTAAAGCAATCCAATCCCATTTTGCTACTTTGGTTTCCACCAATGACAAAGCCAGATGGACAGACATTAATGTGATACATGCCATTTATGCATGCAATGCATGTAAGAAGCATTCGCGAATACCTATGTTTAAATGCGTGGGCACTTTAAAGCTAACACTACTTGCTTTGCCAGTGGTTGTTTATTCTCCTGCCTCTATTTGCCATCGTTCCTCCTTTCGATGCCCTGTTGCTGTTTCTTGTTTGCTTCACCCGCCCCCCTATCCCCTTGCTTCCCTGTACTCTGCGCACTCGCGTGAACACTTGCTTACGCCACCCCAACTTTCTTCTCTCTTTGTAAGAGAGAGTAACAGTGACTCAAATAAATAGCCATAATGTTTCCAACTTCAGCCTCAGGATCCTACGTACGACTGGTAATTGTAACATCAATTATAAACAGAGAATCTAAACCGCAGAAACGTATCGTATCAAGCGCTATATACAAATTCCTATGTTTCTCTCCACTTTTTATTCACCCCACGGCTGTCCATTCTCTCGTGCTGTCATCTCTTGCTCTCTTCGTCTGTCCCCCGGCCCGCGTGCCCCTCCCCCTTCTCTCAGCTGCCACAGGCCTCGTGCCAGCCGTGCCCTCGACAGAAATAGGACGCAGGTGTTAAGTGGGAGGTGGGGGCGCGAGGGCGGCGCCGAGATTCCTCGTGCGGACCCTCACTCAGTCTCAATCTAGCGCCGCGGCAGACTGCTGTGACAGCCCACGAGCGGGAGCGACCTCCACACTTCCAGGTCAGATTAATGCCCTTCGGTGTTTTAACAAGGTGGAATATGTGTAGCGGTTAGTGGGCCAGATTGCGTATTGAAGCACTATAAATCACACCTGTTTTCCATAGTGGGCTCCGTGGTTAGGGCTGTACCTCTGAGAGGTCGGTAGGGTTGGGGTAGAAGAAGCAATGGGGTCAGGTAGAGCATGCCTGTACCTCGCCCAGACCCAAAGGGCTTCTTCCCCGATATCTTGACGGGTCGATCCCCTATCATATAAGACTCCCCAACTCTGAGAGATACTGGCTATGGGGTGAGCGAATCTCTCACACTTGGGTAAGTTAGAGGAGGTTTTCGAGAGGAGTGTGGCCAAGGATACTTTTGGGGTTATGCCCTGCGTTTAAGTTCCTGGTGAACTCTTCGCTAACCTGCAAAAGATTGAGCACCCATTAAGGTTTGCCAGGAAAACACGGAAATCCCTTAGGAAGAGCCAAGAGTGAGTGGTGGGGGCCCGAGGTAAAATGGCCGACATGTTTATTAAATGTTACATGGAAGTTGGATCTGTTCTGAAAGTGGACCAGTTAAATACCACACGCTTGAGGAAAGTATTCATGTGACTGTGTGCTCCTCATCAGGCATGCAACTGGACCCAAACTTTGGGGGAGGGGAGGGAGTGGGGGGTGGGGGAGTGGGGGTTGTCTCCAAAGCCATGTCTACTAACATTGGTAAACAGGGCTTTACAACAACTAAATTTGTGCTGCCTTGAGGAAGACGTAATGTAGTTGAAATGTTTTTATTCCTCCAAACTTAGCATGTCTGCGGCCCTGTACAGCACACATTCCAATGTGGGAAAAGTTTTAAATCAGTCTAAGCATTGTGTATTGCACTGGCAGTGCAAAACCTGTCTCAGAGAACATGTGCACACCTTTGCATGGTGCAAAGGTGGGTGCTGGTGCAAATTAGACAAATTGTGCACAGCACTTGGGAAGAGAGCAGGAGCTCCATATGTCTGTCGACGTGTCACTGTCCTGCCCTCTCCCTTTTACCCAATGCAGTACAGCAACTTCGGCTACTGCTATGCGTTGTTTGAAATAATAGTCCCCAATAGATGTCATCTGCAGAGACTAAAATGACTGATAGAACCAGAATGCAATATTCCACGCCTCGTATCATGAATGGGTCGAAGCACTTTGAAAGTAAAACAAAGCACTACTAATATTTGTTTACTTTTTCATATATTTTTTTTACTTTGAAAAGCAAAATCCCTCACAGATTGTTTGTCTTCTCATTGCCTTGCACATTGTGACAAGCTTGTATCTCTGGCTTTTGTTGTTGTCTGGGTGTGCAGGGCATCCCCTCTGCTCATTTGTCTTTTGCATCCACGCGGACCTATCCTATTCTAATGGTTACCTTGAAGAGGCCTAGATCAGGCACAGAGAGCAGGGCTGAGGGGGCACGGGAGGTATGGGCATTTAAAGGCAGTCTCATCAAACAGTAAATGGCCTCCAGAATGCCAGTCGAATATTTGAGAACTCCAAGTCAGCAGTACACGGAAACAAAAAACCGCTGCACGATCCTTCGCCGGAAACGCGCCCAAAATCTGGAACTCAATCTCAGCAGATATCAGAACTATCTCGTCCTTCACAAAATTAAACAAGCATTGGAAATGCAATAGGCCTCGCCTTTTATTAAGTTAAAGCCATTTGCTTTGCTAATGGTATTGTATAGCAAAGCAAATGGCTTTAACTTAATGAAAGGCGAGACCTATTGCATTTTTAATGCTTGTTAGTCACTGGTTCTGGAGCAGTGACGCTGAATCCGGGGGCGGGGCTTGCGAAGTACGAGTCCCACATAAAGGAGCCGCGGTGGGCGCCAGCTGCTTCCTCTGTGGTTGCGTGTTCCCTACGCCAAGTCCAGTCCGGCTGTTCCTCCTGCTGAGAAGAGAGCAGAGAACCAGACCTGTGAGGTACACTCCACCACTCATGTATCGCATCAGTTCCCTCCCTGGGCACAGGGGACACGGGGGACTCGTGACACACGTGTCCTACCTTTTAAGTACACTGCTCTCTGCCCATGGGCTGTCTGGGGCCTACTCTTGGGGTGTCCTATGTGTAATAAAAGGGAAGGTTTAGGCTTGACATGTAGGTTAACTTGTCAGGTCGAGATGGCATATCAAACTGTGCACACAGGCTCCACAGTGGCAGGTCTGAGACATGTTTAAAAGGCTCCTTGAGTGTGTGGCACAATCAGTGCTGCAGGCCCACTAGTAGCATTTGATTTACAGGCCCTGGGCACATGCAGTGAACTCTACAGAGGACTTATTAGTAAATCAAATATGCCAATCATGGAGAAACCAATTGCCATTACATTTTAGACACAGAACACATGCACTTTAGCACTGGTAGCAGTGAAAAAGCCCACAGAGTCCTAAAGAGAGCAAAAACGAAGTTCACAACATAGTCAGAAGAGGAGGTCAGAAAGCAAAATTTCACGGGAACCCATGACAAAAGACGCCAGGTCGAACAGTCACCTTGTTTGATTGTCTCTGAACTGTGTTCTGCACAGTCCCCTGCTGTTGTATCCTTCCTCCTTTGCTTTGAAGTAGCCTCAGCAACATAATAGTGCATTCCAAAGCAAATGAACAAGCAAAAAACGTTTGCATTAAAATGTTATATGTTCTCACTGAAAATCCATGTTCAGATTTGTAGTATTCATCAAATCAATCTGACACATGGCTGATAGATACGTATTGGCCTTGGAAAAAAGATATATATATCCTTGGAAATGATGTCATGCTGTAGAGACCTTTATGCAGAACTCAGTGTGTGGAATCGCTGTGCAGATTGATTGATGCAAGATAGCTCAGTAGGTTAATATCCTGCTCTGGACATCTGCTTAGAACTTTCAGGCTATGTTCTGGGGTGTTGACCTTTTCCACCTTCTGGGGCCGACGATGTGATTCCCGGTGCTACTAGTGACAATAGTGACATCTGTCATTTACAAAAGCTGAGCTGCTGTAGAACAGTGGACTGAGCACAGCATGAAAGAGGTCTTTAGTTACTCTCTGGGGCGGTCGTAGAATTCAACATGGAGGAAAATGTACATTTTGTAAACATCTGTACAGTATGTTTCTGTAATAATACACACAAGGCCAGTTCAGGGCACATGCATAGTTATTGTTATGTGTCATTTATTTTGCGCACAGTCTTCCACTGTCGTGTTATCTCATGGAACACCACATGACCTTCCGAGGTCATTTACCAATCCTTTTGACCCCGGAAGCACGGAACTCGCTGGAACTGTCTCTAAGGACATTTTCCTGGAGAAAGTCTACTGTATTGGAGCTTGAAAGATTGGCAGAAACCAGTTGAACACATTCTTTGGAGATCTACACGATTCCTCCCCGATGGACACATCACAGCGCTCGACTTGCAGAGTTTTGATGTACACACTCTGCCCCTTTCCTAACTTAACACCTTGCATGGTGGTGGCTGGCAGACAGTGCAGCGGAATGCAGCTCAGAGCACATCGCCTAGGTGCCGCCCTGCCAGGGGCTGCTCTGGGTCCGAATGAAATCGGTTTACGGCAGGTGGAGCCTGCCACCCTTGGCACACGCTCGCCATCACACTGCCAGTCCCCTCCACTGGCACCTGCATGTGTTGTGTCCTGACCCTTCAGTGCAACAGACGAGTTTGAAAAACTGTATTTCCATTATGTGTCGAATGGAGTGGCAGGTTGGCTTTGGTTGGTTGACACTGGGAATGTGTCCGGAATTAAATTCCGGACAGAGTGAAACTGCTGTTTCCAGTACACTAGGATCTGGCCTCTCTGCTGGTGTCAGCACGTGTAATACCCCCCTGTCTCCCGTGCACTGCACTATACCATTGTGCACTGTGGGTAAACGCCCAGCTATGGAGGCATGCGTGTGTTTACGGTTGTTGCACTGTAGATTTTGCTGTCACACGGGCTTTAAATCGCATGAATGTGGTGCTACCAGTTATTAATCCGGTTACAAGAAGCGGCCAATAGGAACGAAGCATTTACCTGGACCGGCAGAGATGACTTCCGGCGTCTGTGAAGAGGAAGTGACAGGTGGATGCAGGACTCAAGAAAGGTGGTCTCTCGCCCCCGGGGTCTTGCAAGAGTTGAGGGGGGCCCAAAGTGGAGGCACAGTCGGGCACCAGTGCCAGCATCGACGAATCTTTCTGAAGTCACAGAGCAAAAGAAAACTGGCTTCAAAATGAGGAAACGGGGCATGTGATCTGACAGAGATTAGGAAGTGTGCACCCTGGGGTTTCCTGCCAGCCCTCAGTGCCACCCAGCCAGAGGGGCTGCGGGTGGAGGTGGGTGGAGGCCACGAGACTGGGTCAGAGTTTGAGCACCGGAGACAAGACCATCCCCCCTCCTTCAAGCGGCAGCGAACATGTCAGAACAAGTGCTCGCTGCACTGGTCCCCTCCCATCACCTCAGCCCTCCTTATCCTCCTACCCCCAACACTTAGTTTCTCTGCCCTGCTCCCCTCCTGATCTCCTCGGCCCTCCTCGCCCCAGCCCTTTATCTCCTTGCCCGCACACCCCCTCAGCCTCTCCGCCCCAGTCCTGATCCTCCTCCTGCTGCTGCCTCTGGCCCGACTCTCTGCTCTCCCCACTCCGGGGTGAGTCCTCGCCACCGGTGCCCAGCCCCCGGGGCACATCTAGTCCCGCAGTCTCACCGGGCTTCGGGCACCGAGGCCTCCTGTGGCCGCCTCACGGAGTCCCTGTGTCAGCACCGGTGACGGTGCACGCGGCCTCAACCTCCGGTTCACCAGCGCGAACCCCGCACGAGGCCTGAAGTGTCGTCCTCGATGGCGCCTGAAACTGGTGGCGGCAGCGCGTGACGTCACGTGCCGTGGGGCAGTGCCCGCCGAGCTACCGCCATCATGCAGCCTGAGATGCGGATAGGGTGAGATCACCTAACATGGCTGCCGACCAAGAAAGACAGAGTACAGCCTAGTGTTACGGGCCCTGAAGACGCGGCCTGGAGTGGAGAAACAGACAGTTGTTGCAATTTAAGGTGTCGAATCGCGACCCTGAGGTTGGACTATTTTAATTAAATATGGCTGCCGGATTCTCGGCACGTGAGTCGGGGGAGGACGCCTTCAGGAAACTGTTCAAGTTTTACCGGCGCCGAAATATGGCACCAGACTTTTCTGCAGTCACCGACTTCTCATCTAATAGAGGTACTGACTGCAAGGTAAGAACCCTCAACGGAAACAAGCAACACCAACAACACCTCCCGCTTTTTTTTCTCTTTTAGAGTCGTTCCAGTTGGACTGGCTCGCGAGCCGTCCCAGTTGGGCTGTCTCGCATGACTGGTTTCTTATCTTTATGGGGCCATGTGCTTGCCCCCATAAAGTTAAAAAAACCTTTTACGCCAGCAGTAAGTCGGGACAGCCAGTCCAACTGGGACGGCTCTAAAAGAGAAAAGTGTACGTCACTAGACGCTCTTTTCCAATGGCTGGCCACCTTTTAGCATAAACGGTGACGCCAGCCAATGGAAAAGAGGGGCGGGGCTTAAAGCCCACTAGAGAAATCTACCCTAAAACGTTAAATCTCGCCAGCGAGACTGCGCATGTCTGCGCAGTCCTACGCCAGGCGAGACCTACAAAACAACTAAAAATACTTTTTCTCAACTGCTCCCTCCGGAAGGGATAGCCCCCGCCTCAACGCAAATCCCTAATCGCCGTTGCGCTCTGACACTGTATCACAATGTCCTACCTGCTCTCTGACCACCTCATGTTCCTTCCCCCGCTAAGGGTTCATCCCAAGACAAAGTGCACTAATTGAGGTTATCTCAGGTCACACGTACTACCTCAATACTGCACAGCACACTTGGACCTCCCTATCCTATATGTATAACACTCCTTTCTAACCTCCCCCTGTTCCTCCCCCCCTTAAAGGTTCATCCCAAGTCAAAGTTCACCAATAGAGGTTATCTCAGGACTCATGTACTACCTCAATACTGCATAAACAACAATTGATGGACAGAATGCAGAACAATATCATACACTCACCCCAGTCCAGAGATCTGGGCCTAAATCCATCGTTTTTTTGCTCACCATGCCATTCCAGTTTGAACCCAGCCATATGCAAATCAGTCTTGACCCTGTGCCCAATGTGAACTGTCCAGCCCAAACTGCCAGGCCACGTCCTCCCTGGACTGGAACCAAGCATCCTAGGACCGGTTTCGGGGTTTCACCCCTCTTCAGCCAGGATAGCTTGACTCCAGTGGCATGGCGAGCACGGGACCCACATCTGGGCATACCCGTCCCACTCGGGGTAACAACTGCAAAAACAACAATTGATGGACAGAATGCAGAACAATGTCATACATTCACGCCAGCACAGAGATCTGGGCCTAAATCCATCGTTTTTTTGCTCACCATGCCATTTCAGTTTGAACCCATCCATATGCAAATCAGTCTTGACCCTGTGCCCAATGGGAACAGTTCAGCCCACAGTGCCAGGTCCTCCCTGGACTGGAACCAAGCATCCTAGGACCGGTTTCGGGGTTTCACCCCTCTTCAGCCAGGATAGCTTGACTCCAGTGGCATGGCGAGCACGGGACCCACGTCTGGGCACACCCGTCCCACTCGGGGTGACAACTGCAAAAACAACAATTGATGGACAGAATGCAAAACAACGTCATGCATTCACCTCAGTACAGAGATCTGGGCCTAAATCCATCATTTTTTTGCTCGCCATTCCAGTTTGAACCCAGCCATATGCAAATCAGTCTTGACCCTGTGCCCAATGGGAACAGTCCAGCCCGCACTGCTAGGTCCTCCCTGGACTGGAACCAAGCCTCCTAGGACCGGTTCCGGGGTTTCACCCCTCTTCAGCCAGGATAGCTTGACTACAGTGGCATGGCGAGCACGGGACCCACGTCTGGGCACACCCGTCCCACTCGGGGTGACAACTGCAAAAACAGCAATTGATGGACAGAATGCAGAACATTGTCATACATTCACCCCAGTACAGGGCCTAAATGGGCCTAAATCCATCGTTTTTTAACACTCCGTCCATCATCCCCTTTGGTTTTGCTTTATTCGGCCTAAGTTGGCAGGATAGGCCCAGACGTGGGTCCCTTGCTCACTTTGTGACTCTATTCAAGCTAGCCTGGCTGATGACGGCTGATTAGCCAGAAACCGGTCCCAGGATGCTTGTTTCCGGTCCAGGGAAGATATGGCTTGGCAGTTCGGGCTGGACTGTTCCTATGAGGCACAGGGTCAGACGGATTTGCATATGGCCATGTGTGAACTTGGGTGGTGGAGTGAGCTAAAGAATGATGATGGATTAAATCCAGATCAGTTGACTGGGGGTGAGTGCTTGCAATGTTCAACACTCCGTCCATCATCCCCTTTGGTTTTGCTTTGTTCGCCCTAAGTTGACAGGGTATGCCCAGATGTGGGTCCCTTGCTCACTTTGCCACTGGATTCAAGCTAGCCTGGCTGATGACGGCTGATTAGCCAGAAATCGGTTCCAGGATGCTTGTTTCCGTTCCTGGGAAGACATGGCTTGGCAGTTCGGGCTGGACTGTTTTTGCATATGGCCATGTCTGAACTGGGGTGGCGGAGTGAGCTAAAGAATGATGATGGATTAAACCCAGATCACTTGACTGGGGGTGAGTGCTTGCAATGTCCAACACTCCGTCCATCATCCCCTTTGGTTTTGCTTTGCTCGCCCTAAGTTGGCAGGGTATGCCCAGACATGGGTCCCTTGCTCACCTTGCCACTGGATTCAAGCTAGCCTGGCTGATGATGGCTGATTAGCCAGAAACCGGTCCCAGGATGCTTGTTTCCGGTCCAGGGAAGACATGGCTTGGCAGTTCGGGGATGGACTGTTCGCATGAGGCACAGGGTCAGACTGATTTGCATATTGCCATGTCTGAACTGGGGTGGCGGAGTGAGCTAAAGAATGATGATGGATTAAACACAGATCAGTTGACTGGGGGTGAGTGCTTGCAATGTTCAACACTCCGTCCATCATCCCCTTTGGTTTTGCTTTACCTCAATACTGCACAGCACACTTGGACCTCCGAACCCATATGTATAACACTGCTCTACGATATGACTCTTGCGAAAAACTGCTGAGGTTCAACCCAAGACAGCGTGCACTAATCGGGGTTATCTCTGGACTCACGTACTACCTCAATACTGCACAGCCCACTTGGACCGCCAAACCTATATGTATAACACTGCTATACTATATGACTCTTGTGAAAAACTGCTGTGGTTCAACCCAAGACAATGTGCACTAATCGAAGCTATCTCAGGACTCACGTACTACCTCAGTACTGCACAGCACACTTGGACTTCCGAACCAATATGTAGAACAAGATAACAGGCTCTATTATATGACTCTTGCGAAAAACTGCTGTAAAGCGCTCCAATACACCCGGGTCCGGCCAGCGCTATATAAAACTCCTTAAATAAATAAATAATAAACATGGGGATAGGGGGCACTAAAGCCCTCTTAGCACAATGGGGTTTGTGCCCCTGCTCCTCACACAGGATACCTTTTATTCTCAGTTTACAAGGCCCAAGCTACATTGCTTCTCATTAACTTGAAAGGCCTAGTCTGCTGCTGTGATTCCAATTATTGTCACCCCACAATGCATTGACAAATGGATGGTAGGTTACATATGTCACATGACAGCACACCTACTGCTTGTAAAATGTATGAAAGAAATTACCAATCTGAAATTGATTATTAATTTATTTTTATAATTCCACTGATTGTCTTTACATTTATAGTAAAGAACCACAATTTCACACAGCATTGGCATGTATTACAATTTGACATAGATACAAATAACGAGATATGCATATATACCGCAGTAGGTCATATCTCGGGTTTTGTGTGTGAATCTTATGTGAAAAAGGTCGTAGGCAAAAAAAGTCCAAATGTAGCCAAAAGGTAAATCTCCACAAGGTAGTTTATTGTTCCAGTTACAGAAGATGACGTTGGTAGATAAGATGGTAAATAAGATGTAAGGTAACCCCACCAGAAGCAGCCTCCCAGCTGCTTAGCCTGGACACACCAACTGTCACTCAGCACATCACCAGGCACGAAAGCATTCCGTGACATCACCACACATTCCAACAGTCATCCTGGCTGAGCAGTAGGGAATATGTGACTAACAGAAAGGAGAGGCGACAATCAAGTCACAACAAAAACCAAAATGCGCTACCCTTTGATGTCATATTTTGGTGCCTCTAGATAGATATACCGGTTTCTCCAGTAATTCAATACTTCCTTAAACTACTAGTCAAGCTGTAGTGATTAGCTGCGTTTGTGACCTGCTACCTATTTTTGTGAGAAGAAGTGGTTTATTTTTTAAGTTGATGTGAGTCGTAGTGATTTGTGTCAAATGTGGATTAATGGTAAAATGACTCTGAGATATCTTGTAGTGAATGGGCTGAGATGCGTTTCAGTGGTTAAGATGATATGTTGTTGATTAAATTTAAATATGGTCTAGTGGATAGGCTCAGATGGGGGTAAGAGACTGGTTCTGGAGCCGGGTTCTAATCTCAGCGTCACTACTTATCCAGATTGTGTGATGCTGAATGGAAGTTGGGAGGAGGTGGGAAGAATCATAGTTTGTTAATAAACAGCTGGGAAAAATGTGTGCCTGCTTGATATGGTTTGTCATACCTAAGGAAAGATGGGTATCAGAGCACTGACCCACCATTTTGACTTGGCTGGCCAAGGAAGAGAAGTCAGAGTCTGGGATTCTGTGAGGAATTTATTCTCACTACCCGTTCTTTCACTATGCCTGCTGGGTTTTGTTTTAATGTTACTGTTTCATTGTTGTGTCATGTTATTGGGTGTAGACTAGATACACGGTGCCTGTTAGATATACGTCAATGAAGAAACAAGTACTAAATGTGCATTGTGCCCTTATTCAGGTGAGAAAGGCTTCCGCTCATTCAGCAATCAGTTGGTTGCTTGAATTTTGGAGTGTTGTTCCTTTATTTCTTATCCCTTTATGTCGGTAATCATATGTACTATCAGTCAGGGCCAACGCAGCATCAGTGCCTGCTGAGCTCCATGCTTTGTGGGAGGAGTATATAAAAAATTAGTTGGAAGATACTGTTTCTGTAAGGAGAGTGAAAGTAGTGTCTCTACCGCATCTGGGTGCAGGGCCGGACTGGGAACCTCAACCAGCCCGTGTTGATTGCTCCTCGAACTGCCCTTGGAGCAGGGGTCATAGAGGGCAGGTGGGGAGGGGGATGTCCCTGCCTGACCGGCCCTGGGAGCAGGGGCCAAAATTGAAGCATTACTGCAAAACTGGCTCCCACATGAGGAAAAACGGCCCTCACAGGCACAAAACCTGCTCCCACCCCTCCGGCTCACCGGGGAACTATCCGGTGCCCGCTACAGCCAGTCAGGCCCTGTCTGGGTATGAAAGGCTTTCATAACCTAACATATTCAATTGGGGGAGCAGTGGTCCAATGCACTCCCAATTTAGACAGATGATTAGAATGTGTCAAAACAAAGATCACCTGACTAATGGAGTATTCCAGTTTCCTTACCTTTAAAGCCCCCATTGACAGAGAACAGCACTTAAAAAGTATATATCTTCCCCACTTCAACCATTGGGTGACCACACTGAGTGATGGCATCATGTCAGGAGTGTTATTTTGCACAGAGATACTGATTTTGACTCATATTGCCTGTGTTCTGACCTTAAGATATCGCAACTTGTAACTATACAACCGTTGGAACCTGCACTGGACATCTATGGCGCCCCCCACTCTTATCCTGCTACATGCCCCTGCAGCTCAGCCCCCTGCGAGTAGGAAAAACTGCTTTAGCGGAAGACCTACTTCCTGCGACATAGGTACGGAGCGGCCGGAGGGGAGGGGCCTGGGATCGTTGCCGAGGTTGCCTGAGGGACTGGGACATCTGTGGGATACTCAGGAGCCCCCGGAGTGGGGCGCGTGTCCTGGGAACTTCCCCTTCACCCGGCGGCTGCTAAATGAATAACAAAGCCGAGAGAGTCCAAAGGGCATGCAGCTCATGGACGAATGCGCTACAGGGACTGACAAGGAAGAACCCCCAGTCGGGGAGACCCTGCTACAATGAGTGCCTCTCTCTTTCCAACCCAACTCCCTAAAATGGCCCCCATAAGTATGCCCTTGTCCAAAGCGCTCCTACTCCCCTTGTTGGGGATGGATCCAGCATCTTTGCCCTGGAGTCTCAGAGACCCCTCTGAGAGAGTCCACAGAGACAAGGGTGTCACACATAGTGGAGATCTGGGATTGATCCCCTTTCCACTGGAAACCGTATCCTACCCTGCCGGATGTCGGACACTGTATTCACACTAGGTTTCCTCCCCCCTCCCCCCACCTTTTCCCTCCTTCAGTCTTCTCAGTGTGCCTGTGACCAAAGCACTCCTCTCCCCTTTTTGGGGAGTGATCCAACATCTATGCCTTGGAGTCTCAGCGACCCCGCTGAGAGAGTCAACCGCGTCAAGGGAATCACACATAACGGAGGACTGGGAATGACCCCTCTACCGCGGGGAACCATTTCCCACCCAGCCGGACGTCAGACACAGTTACTTCCTCGTTTCCATACTGTGTCTTCTACCCCCTCCCCCACCTCTTCCCTCCTTCACTCTTTGCCTACCTTCCCTATTCCTTTCCTCTCTCCCCTGAATTTCTCTTCCCCTGCCTACTTTGTTTATCCTTATGCCTATGCTCCGCTTAATCTCCCTCCCCGCTACCCTTTTACATTACCCCCTTACCCTTCTACATGCCTTGAACCAACGGATGTAACCTGTAACGTATGTACCTTCTGTAACAATGTGTAATTTGTAACCTATGTAACTCGCCTCATGTAAAGCGCTCTGATACCTCCGGGTCTAGCCAGCGCTATATAAAACTCAAGTAAATAAAATATCATTTTACATCCACACACTAAGGGCATGATTACGATGATGGTGGGACCGCCACCGACAGCCCGTCGGTAGTGGTCTCACCGCCAACGCAATACTGATTACCGCCCGCCACTTTAGGATGGTGAGGGGATGGTTGGCGGTCGAAGAGACCGACCGCCACGGATCCAACGGGCTCAAGGAACCCGTTGGTCCGTCGGAGTGACTTGTATCTCCACAAAATTGGCAGGGCATGCCAGGGACCGCCGTAGGGATTACAATGTCCCTTCCCACCGTTTCATGAAAATTTTGTGCTGCAGCATGTGCTGTGGCCCGCAGCACCAATACAAAATATACACTTTGAGACCACTTTGAAGGCAATCGCATCGTGATTCAGGGTGCAGGACCGCCTACAGCTTGTTAGGCAGTCCCGTTTCCCACCAACGTGGCAGTGAGACGTAAGTCCGACCGCCATTCTAATCAGGCCCAAAGTACTTCCCATCAGTGCCAGGGAATACTCTGCAATATGTGCTTTTTAAGACTCCAAAAATATTTATGCTTTTAGCTAATGTTTGTTTTTTACATTGACATGGGCCTGGCAGCTTCCACCTACAGTAACGTATCGCAAAAACCATGGCGAAATCAAAACAAGCATTGGCAAAACCTAAATGCTTGGAACCAACACCAAAACTATTGACTTTGCCAATGCTTGTTTAAATGCAGGACTAATATTGTCAATTCATTTATATCCACATAAAAAACTAAATGTATATGTCACCTGGCTGAGAATGATGCCCCCCATAATAGCAAGCACCATACACTAACATACAACAAAACATGTCTGAACAGAATTTGGTGTTCAGACAAAATATTGAGTTTGAGATATCGCATGCAGAAATATTAGGGGGAAATATCGTGCTGCAACAATATTGTAATGCAGGAATATCATTGTGAAGAATATAGATTTTTTAGGTTAATAATATCGTTTCCAAGAATATAGTTGTTGTAAAAATAGTTTTTAATAATATAGTTGTAAAAAAAACAGTTTTTTAATTATCTTTATGTGTGTTATTTTATATTTACATTTTTGGGGGTTATGATCATTTGCATAATTGTGAATTATATTTTTAAATCTGGTTTGTAATGTTAAGTGGTTTATAATTTGTAATTTAATTATAATAGTAATTTATGTTGTCATAGCGGGTTGCTATGTTTGTAGGGGTGTATGGTGGGAAGTTAATTAAGTATAATTAATTAATAATGGATTATTAATGTATTAATAATTATGTAATTGATTATTAATTATGTAAATTGTGTAATTACATGTTTATGTTATTTGTTAGGTGCAGGTTGCTGTGTTTGTAGCGGTATAGGGTGAAATGTTAATTAATACTTAATTAACAGTTAATTAACAATTTACTAATAATTATGTAATTGATTATTAATTATATACATTTTTTAATAATTTTATTTTTTAAGTTAATTGTTAGATGCGGTATGTAGGGCTTGCAGGGGTATATAGTGTGGGACGATAATAATTAATTAATATGTTAATTAATGCATAATTATTAATTGATTAATTAACTTAACATGAATACTCCATTTATTAATTGTTGATTTAGTATTAATATTTAATTAGCTAATAATTATTTTAATTGTGTTACATTTATTTATTTATCTTATAATTTAAGTGTGGGCTGCTAGGTTTGGGGGGCATAGTGTGGGAAGTTAATTAAGTTATAAATAATTGTCCAATTTGTTTTAATTGATAATTAATTTTAAAAAATTGGTTAATCATTATTTAATTATTTTTGGTTAATTTATAAAGTTTATATTAAGAGTTTTATATTTTTATTAAATGAAAAAGTTTATGTTTCTTGTATGTTATGTGTTTGAAGTGAAGTACTTTTCCTACTGTTATGGGAATAGTACATTTTACCCCTCCGAAGTCCAGCACTTTCTCCACTGTTGCACAGACTGGAGTGGGAATAGTAACTTTTACCTCTCCTGAGTCCAACATTTACCCTACTGTTGCACAGACTGGAGTGGGAATAGTAAATGTTACCCCTCTGACCTCCAATGCTTTCCCTACTGTTGCACAGACTGGAGTGGGTATGATGTATGTATCACTCCCAGATTTTAATAATTGTTAATGATGTTTAAATATATTTATTATGATTATTATTAGTAAATTTTATTACTTGTCTAGTATTTGTGTGTATATAATATCTGTGTATATATATATATATATATATATTGTGGTAAGAACGGAGTTCCAATCGTGCACTCGGAACATTTTACAAAGATCACCAAAAACCACGGATCATTCAAAGGGAGTTATTAATTTCATAAACCCGACGTAACGCGTTTCACCCTCAAGGGGCTTGTTCACACACCGTTCTGCCCACCAACACAGGTTTACATACATTTCCGGTTTCTTCCCCATGGGCATCAACATAGGACTTAAAGGTCCATTTTGGGCGTCATTTTTCAATTTGCATAGTGTTAATACAATGCATACATAAAAGCGTGTTATTGCATTCTTAAGCCAACCAACATTTGCAAAGTTCCACTGCTCGTACTTTTGAGCATGACACAGTGTGACATGATGTTTGCGAAAGTTCTTCGCTTGGTGCCTGGTCGCGTTGTTAGGTTAGCGCATGCGGTGTATTCTGGGATTTGTAGTGCATAAAGGCTGAACTTCCCCGAAGAGTGGCGATAGGTATGTCTACCCATTGTGTTGCGGCATATATGTGTGAGCTAGTGTCATGTTATCCCAAATTAGTGGGAAAGGTGCTTGGCTCCAGGTCTGGTCATGACTCCTGGTGCCCTCGCTCGCCCTACACCTTCTCGATTGCGTTTCTGTGTCTCCTGTGTTTTTAACCCTGGTTAGTGGGTTGAATCATATTTGCCTGTCCCGTAGGGACATGTGGTGCGTCTCAGTCGCAGGGGTGTTCTGTGATATCTGCCTTGTGGCATGTGGTATCTTTCAATGTCGTGTTGCCTGGAATGTGCTTCTTATGTTGTGCTCATTGATAGTACTGATGAATCTCCATGGCAACCTAGCGCTAACCCGATGGACCCCTTGTAGTGGGAGGGACTGTGTTTTTATGCCTCCCATCAGCTGCCTTGTGATACCAGTACGCATATGTTCATGTTCGTCTGCGCGGTGGTGCACCACTTCCTCCCCAAACAAACCAATATGTGATAAATCATTTAATATTCAAAAAAGATTAAAATTGAGTGAGATCTTATCTGCTCCCTGGGAAGCAGCTGAAAAAAAGCGTAGGGATCCTTGTGTCACGGGCCCGATACATAGTCCCTTCCTTTCCTCCTGTGTAGATAAAATAACATAACACAAATAAATTTGTGTGTATGTGCAGAACAGATTGATACCAGCACATCGTTTGCAAGTATATGACTCAAGTTGCCAAGACTTCATACTACCACATGACTGTAAAAATTCATTTGAAATACATTAGCATCTCACTCAGGGGTGATCCTTTCTACATGGACTAATCGGTCTGTAAGTGTATGGCCATCTCCTCATCGAGGTTGTGGCCATTCGGATGTCGAGTCCCCATCCCTATGATGTGTCTTGACTCCCGTTGCCTAAACCTCAATGTCCTGTTGCCCCCTCTCATACTGAAGAATTACTTGTTCGATAGCATAGTAGGAACGTTTCGTACAATCTGAGAAATGTTTGGCCTCAAAATGGCGTGCAATAGGATACGGTTGATCTCTATTAGTAATGGCCCTCATATGTTCGAGAACTCTTTTCTTCGCCATATGTGTTGTGCTCCCTACATACCTTAGTTTACAGGGGCATTCCAGTACATAGATACCGTAGGTGCTGCTACATGTAAGGAATTGCGTAATGCTCACCATTTTGTTGGTGCTACTGTTCCAAAATTCCTTCTGCATGTGGCTGTTCCCGCAGGCCTTGCAGTGGCAAAAGCCCTGAAGATCTATTCGTCTTTCGTCTGTGTCGTTGGAAAGATCACTATGTACTAATAGGTCTTTTAGATTGTGCCCCCTCCTGTAGCTTATCTTAGGTTGTGTGGGTAAAGAGTTCCATATGATCGTGTCACCCCTGAGAATATTCCAGTTGCATGTGAACGTCTTGCGTATTTGGTCAGAGTGCCCATTGTATGTCAAAATCATGCGGGTGTCTGAGTTATCCAGGTCATCAGTACTGCTTGTGTCAGGTGGATTCCGGAGGATCATATCCCTATTGGCTGCTTTAACCCTCTCAACTGCTTTTCTAAGAACCCAAGTGGGGTACCCTCGGTCCTTGAACCTCTGTATCATGGTAGTCTGTTCTCTTAGGTAGCCTGTCTCTGTGCTGCAATTCCTTTTGCCTCGGAGCAATTCCCTATATATATATATATGTGTATATTTTTTGTATAATTTTGTTTTTAATATTTTCAGTAATCTTTTTATATTTATTTAATCTTGTAATTTATTTAATATTTTTCTTTCGATTTTTTTGTATATTTTTATGCTTTATACCTTAAAAATATATATATATAGACACATATATGCTTTTAAAGTAGTGGTCTCTTAATGTAGTTTTATTTATTTTGTATTTGCTATTATAGCCTGTTTAAGCTGGATTGTATCCCTCAGTGTTGCACAGTATTAAATTAATAAATAACAATACAATGTAAATGCAAGTAACCTAAATGTATATTAAGGTCCCAAGGGAAAGCCTACAAACGAAATTTAAAGTGGGGAGGAATAACTGGGGGCAGTGTATTTCGGCTACATTAGAAAAATAGGAGAGAAACACAGCTCACATTGACTAATGCGCTAATTAACTATAACTACAGGTCAGACCGGTTGCAGCACAGCTGAGCAGTGGGTGTGACCTAGCGAGCCCTCGTTGGGAGCCCACCCAGCCAGGGTAATGCATTCAGACAGTGGAGCATTTCTTCTGCTCACTCTCATTGCATTGCATAGAGCTTACTTACCCTCTGTTGCGCACTGAAGTTCATTGCATGTTGTGTGAAATATGGATCATCATATGGTGCGGTTGTGTGAT
Organism: Triturus cristatus; assembly: GCF_964204655.1. NCBI lineage: Eukaryota > Metazoa > Chordata > Amphibia > Caudata > Salamandridae > Triturus > Triturus cristatus. The sequence goes on from NC_140590.1 coordinate 1,258,889,821, forward strand.
CGCATAGTGTAATAATGACACAAATTGTATCAGGTGCAGGAAGGTCCAATTAAAAACCTTAGCTCAGTCCTGGGAGGCTGTGGCTCGGCGCAGGTAGTTACCTGTTAGTTTTAGCAGTCTCCAGTCCAGTTCCAAGTCCTTAGGTCAAACCACCATTGAAGTCAAAGAAGTGGTCCTGATGCAAGGGATACAGTATGCCGAAGGTGCTTGAATATGTTGAGGCTGCTGAACCAGTGCTGTGAGTCTTCCTGTAGCTACCCCATGGTGCTTGACCTGGGTGTGGGAGGGGAGGAGGGAGTTAATTTAGCCTCAGGGGTCGATCGTTCTTGCTGGGTGACCAAACTGCACTCTGACAACTCTCCTGAGTCCAGCAGACTCTGGGTCAACTTTTGAGGGTCAAGACTTGGTCTGATATGCTGCACCTGGGCATTCAGCAGTGGTCAGGCTTCTTGACGCTGGGCCCTCAAGGGTAGAGGCTTGTTAGTGTTTGTGGCCCTGTAACTCTAACAGGGATCAGCTAACTGACTCATGGCGCCACTTTCTCTGTCTGGCAAAGTTTCCACAAGTAGGGTACAACAGGCACAGTCATCTCTTTGCTAATCCACAGGTTCAGCAGGTGTAGTCCAGTCTTTGTTGCAGCCTCTCTTTGCTGGGTCCAGGGAGCAGCAGGGCTGTACTTTTTTACCCTCTTTCCAGTACAGAAATGATCTGATGTCTGGGTGCCACGGATGCTACTTTTATGCCCCCTTTGAGCCTACAGGGTTGTGGGACTAACTAGCCAATGGGCTACAAGTTTGCCTCCAAACTGATGAGGATTTCCTGTGAAGTTTGTCATTTAGATGTCCCTGAGTGCACTATTCTGCCCACTCCAACATGGCGAGGCCGTTCTCGCTCTGTGTAGTGCTCCATAGCCCAACCCAAAGGTGTGGCTACCTGGGGGCAACACTTTCCTTGAACAAATGGTTAGGCAACAGCTTTACCCTCTCTGCTTGAGATTGCGAGCCTGTCTGCCCCTTCCTAGTGTGACTACTATTTACCCTTCAAAGGTGGATTCCCCTGTGAAGCTCGCCTTTTGGGCCCACCCCTACTCCGGCCTTCCTGCCAGGAGGAGTTCACACCTCTTTCCTCGGCACGTCCTTTGCCCTCTTTCTGAAAGTCGTTCACATCTCTCCGCAGGAGGGCAGCAGACTGTCTTGAGGATATCTAGAAGCTGTGTGAACCATAAGCGGCTACTGTACAACTTTGGGCAACAAAGTGGCATCTTTCTAAAGTGCCATTTGTAAAATAGTTACATTCAATTAAATTCAACTTGAGGCAACAATTCAAGTTTAATTCGACGATTAATTTGGTACCTCGAAGTACCAACTTTAGTAGTCTCATTTGATTTGCACTTCTGAGTTTTCAGTGTGTAATTCCATAGTCGCTAATAGGGCTAATAGCCCTTCCACAGTAAAAACAACAATGTGGCGTTTTTACTGTCAGGACCTGGAAAAACCCATGTCTTTCTTCTCAAAATAATGCACTACGCCATTAGGGCTCGTTTGGCCTGCCATAGGGTCTATTATATATATTAAAAAGGAAGGTTTGGGCTTCGCTATTAATTTAAATGACGAAGTTGGGATAGCAATTTAAAACTGTTCTACCAGCCTGCAGTGGCAGACTAAGAGTCATACTTTGCTTTGTCACACTCGTGGTGGCAAAATTCGTGCTTCAGTCCACGAGGGTCACTTAACTTACAGGCCCCTGGATACCACTAATACCATAAACGAGGGATTTATAAGTAGGTTATCTTATGCCAATTGGGGAAGCCAATTAAACATATACTGTAAAGGATCGGAGCAAAGGGACTGGAGCCTGGTTGGCAGGTCTCAGTTCACTTCCAGAACCGAAAACCCAGCAGCATCAGTCCAAATGTTTGGGTGTGACCATGCAAAAAGAGACATTTCCTTACACATGTCAAGCACTTATGTGCCCTTAGGATAATAAATACACAAACGCGGTGTGAGACAAGACATGTGAACGTGCAGACAGCCTGATATCAAACTCAGAGAGTTAAAAGAGGGGCTAAGTGACCAAGGGCATGATTACAATGGCGGTGTGGCAGCGGGCCGCCACGCCAGTGCCCCGCTGCCACACCACCAAACCCCTAATCAGACCGCCGCTCGGTTATGAGTTTAATCCTGGTGGGCGAACCTGTGGTAGTGGTCCCATGGCAGTGCCTTTCAATGGCTCATATCTGAGCCTTAGAAGGGCACTTCAATGAGATTGTCACAGCACGTTCCTACATAGCATGGACTTTTAGGTCCATACCATGCAGGAATTGGGGTGCATATATACGGGGGGCACAACCCTGCATTCCCTGGCACTGAGGGATCAGGTGACCCTGTAGGGCCCCCTTTGTTTCCTCGTTGCCATACTTTTCATGGCGAGCTCACTGCCATAAATACTGTGGCGGTGAAGAAACTTGTAATATGCTTGACTGTGCCACAGTGGTACCGACAGCATATTTCAGGCCTCAGACTACTGCAAGACCACCAGGGATCACAGGTCCTTGGCAGTAGCAGCAGTCCTATGGCGGTCAGACCACCCAACTTATAATACGGTGGTCGGACCGCCGGTGGGGGGTTGGCGGACCGATGGACCGCCAAACTTGCAATTGGCTCCCCTAGATATCATGGTGACCAGTGGGTGGAGGCCTTTGGAAAAATATACACAAAGACACGACGTATTTCACTTAGCTTGCTTTCTTTAAATGCATTTGCCAGTGTTTAAAGTAAATAAATACAGTGAGTGTCTGAGTCCGAGCAGGCTGAGCACCTCTGACTTGCGTACAATCGCGGGTTTGGATCAGACGCCTTGCTCTCTGTCTGGGAACCTCCGTGCCTGACCTCCCCAGTGTGACTTTCACTTCTATATATAGTCACTTTGTGAGGCCCGGCTAGGCAAGTCACGCATTCCTCATGGACGCTCTCCAGGAGCTCTGCCAGCCCCCTCCCACCCATCCCACCGCCAGGTGCCGTTGGAGGGGGACGAGGCAGCTCTCCCACTCCGCCTCCGCAGCAGCATCCAGCAGCACTCTTAACCTCCAGACAGAACCCAGGGAGCAGGGAGTGCTCGGCTGAGGTGGCCCCGCTGACCAACGTAAGCTCATGACCTTTCTGGCAGCGCGCATGGACTCGGGAAGGGTGGGCTGCAGTGCCCCTGTAACTGAATGACCCCATGCGCGCGAGGGACATGCTGGGTGCGCCTACACTTCCGGTGCATGTGTGGTAACATCCTGTGATTCTGGGCAAATCACTTAATCTCCCCGTGCCTGAATGTGTAATGTAAATACGGTGCTATGTAAAGCGCTCCAATACCTTCGGGTCGAGTTCGCGCTATATAAATATGCAACAAAACAAAAAAAGAGAGCGGACAGACTGGCAGTGCCCTGTATCACTATCTGTTTATGGGACAGTGCCTGAGGGGGACAGTAGTGTGCTTGGAAGCGACAGGTTGCTGAAGCAAATTCTCTGCATGTAGTGGGTAGTATATGCCGGGTGTGAGGGGTTGGCGGTCAGGCCATATGGGTTCGATGTTCCTTGTACCTCTAGCACGGTGGGGGGAACATGTCTGTTGGGCCATGAGGTGTGTGTACGGGTGACGCCATGCCTGAGGGTTGGCAAGGGGTGATGCCCCTCTGGGATACTACATCTCTAGAAGAATGCCTTGGAACGGTGTGCTTGGTCCTGTAATGCCAGTGTGCCTGACAGCCGGGATTCCCTTTATTTGTATCATGCATGAGCTCTGAACAAATGGCAAATGAAAACCTGCGGCTCGAGCATTATTGTCTAATAAAAAATATCCCAAATGTTACCTAGCCAAAAACATGCTAATAAGTACGCCGCGCTTCTCCCTCCCGGCCCTGGCCCCTGGCATGTACCATGGGCAGCAGGAAAGGGTGGCTATATCCAGTGTTTAATTTGAGCAGGTGCTTTCCGGTGCTCAGCAGCGGTGCTTATAGCACCAGTTAAGGACACACTCATTTGGAAGGACCGTGATTTTCTACAAAATCACAGTATGTTGAGCAAGCCACGCCAAGAGTAGAACCCATTCCCCAGCTCCGAAACCAGCACCTTTAGCCATTAGGCCAACTCCTCTCCAGAAAAATGAGTGCCAGGGCTCTAGTCAGGAGGCAGTTTGCACCAGCACATTTCTCCTGTTAGCCCCGGCACTTTTTATTTGACAAATTAACCACTGGCTATATCTGTCAATGAGCAGGGGGCGGCTCTGGAGTACTCACCACCCCCCCCCCCCCACACACACACACTCTTCCAATCCGTTTTCTTGCCAGTGGGCATAGTTAAGAGGTGGAAGGGTGGGTCTTCAGGGTCCAAAGGGCCCCTGCTTTGCAACCAGTATTTGCTATAGCACAGTGACAGGGTTAGTGGTACAGCAATATGAGAGAGTCAGGGAGGAGAAAAAGAAAACTGAGAGAGAAAACCATGTCGTAAATGTGAAACAGGGGAGGAAAAATGATACAGTTTGGGAGGAAGAGCGCAGAGAAGATTTAAGGCATGGGCACAGTGGGCCATCCTAATGGGCAGGGACCTGGGAAGCCAGACAAGAAGGACAGGGGGGGAGGGGGGTTGTTAGGGGACATTAGGAATAACGAATGGAAAAAAACCACAATTTGGATAGGACGCAAATGTACATTTCATATTTTTCTATAAAAAAAAAAGAGGACAAAAGCATCGATTCTGTGTGTCTTACACTAGTGGGGGCTGACCCGCAGGCGGCGGGAACCTTTACCTCTGTGCAGCCCACGGTATGAGTTTCTACATTTTCGTGACAAACGAGTAGATAGATATGATTTTGTGGTTAATGTCTGAACAGATATATTAATATATAATTATCTTAGAACTGGGAGGCAAAAGTGGAAAGAAAATGAAAAAACCCAGCAAACCTAAAGAAAACAATGAAGGGTGTTAGCTTTAACTTAGAACACAGCAGACAGGGGTTGACCAGTAGAACAGAAAACATTACAGCAAGAGGAAAACAATAAAAGGTTACATGTGAGCAAAAAACACAAGAAATCAGGGGAAACGTTCAAAGAGGCCAACAGAATTAAAATTAAAGCAACAGCATAAAATAAACTGTTTATGTTATAGTATGTATTCTGAAGACAACTGGTTCTAATTATTGATAGGCAGTTCAGTGAGTCAATGCACTGACCAGAGAGATATGTGACGCAGATTCTAATCTCAGTCAGAGATCTGTGAGTGCATGCACCTAATGCAGACATCTGTGTGTAGCTTGTAATCTAAAGCTTCAAATCTCAAAGAACAAGAGAGCTATGTGTCATTTTGCTCACGTGTTCCAAATACAGCAAGGTTTATCAGTGCATAAACAAACCTACTGCAGAGATCTCAGTGTAACCTGTATATCAAAGGTTCAACTTCTAGTGTAACAGCTCTCTCCCAGCAGTACACTGACAGCATGGAATGTTCGGTGTCTGTAATTGAAAATTGCAAGCTTGTCACATTTTGCTGATTGTTCAAATGGCACAGTCAAACCAAATAAAAACATATCAATTAATTTATGTAGGATGGCGAACTATTTCACAAGAAGTTGCCTTCAGGTGAAAGGGCAGCACAATAGTTGCAATATACTTTGCCTCTTGCCCCACACCTACACCACGTGACACTCTCCCAATTTCACCCAAGATCACAGTTCCTGTACAGTCCTTCATAATTCTACCACTGATAACACGTTCCGGAGTCCTAATCTATGAAGTGGTCAGCAATATTTTGCAGATTGTATCAGCAGCAGTAAATTGAGGCAGTCAGTAGTGGCATGTACTATTAGCATGGATGGGGCGGTCGGGGCACAAACGCACACATAAACACTCACACTCATGCATTCACGCATGCATGCACACACACATCCATTAACAAAATTCTCTCCCATATATTTATGCAGGTACCAAACTTTAAAAATACAATCATACTTGCCTGTGTAGCTCTGCCTCGGAGGTCCGAGTAGGGTTGGGAGTGCTGACTTCCCTAATTGGCAGAACTTAGATCAGCCAATGAGGGAAGGCAGCAGTCCCTCAATCATCACCGAGTGAGATGAGGTCAGTAAGACTGCTGGTCCCACCCTCTCTGTGATGAGGTGTCAGAGATTGACAGTAAACAGTAAGCATTTCAGGGCTTAGAACTGAAGTGTCCAGGTCCAAGGCAATCAGTGACGCAACCCCTCATCATGAGGAGTAAGGCCTCAAGGTGCTTTATAGGCTGAAGATGTCACGCCCAAAGGAGGTGTGACCTCTTCAGCCAGCAAAGATCAGCTCAGGCAGCCAGGAGTCTGCACATTTAGTGCATGTCTAGCTCCCGACTGCCTGGCCTGAAAATAAAGTGTGTCTGTCAGGCTGACCTTTGCTCATCCTGACAGACATTCTTTATGGTGGCCAAAGGTGAGGGGGCGTGACTCCACAGCCAATTAGGATGGGCAGCGGCTGTCAGAATATTGAGTACAAAAATATTGTCCCACAAAAATATTGTAGCCGGCATATCAACTACCGCAATTTCATGTAGGTAATAGAGATGGGTGAGCAAAAAATGTATAGGGAGAGTCGAGTCAGAATCAAGCCAAGGGTCGGCTCTGTCTCTAAGAACCCCTGCACAAACCGAGCATTGGAAAAAATTGGCAGGTAAATCATGCAAAAACATCAATGAAAATAAGTTAGCCTTATCATTGCTTTAACACACAGAAGTGTTTCACCTGAATACATTAGATCATTTATCTACAGCGCACACCCTCAACTCACATATTGGTGCTCTTATATGTGATCACGAAGAAAATGGAGGCTTTGTGTTGTATACGAATAAACAATTTGGTCAAGTAGGGGGGGCAGGACTGGTCGCAGGTTTTCTGTATTCACATTATGCAATCTCCCCCCAGATGGCGGCCTATTTCTCTCCTTTTTAACACTAAAGGTTCACGCTTTGTTTATAATTCTTGGTGCATCATGGCAAACTCGTTTTCGACTTGAGGGGCCAAGAAGACCTCGAGCCAAGCCAGGCCTGCTCCAGCCTATATAAATACATAAATATCAATAAGATGCCTATATGTGGAGTACTTATCGTTATACTTACATTCATGGTTTACTGTTAGTTAATACTATGGCTATGTTCTTTTTTAGGACGATACTTGAAAAATAGTATTCAGGTACAATACTCTTGATTGGGCCTTGAATTCCATACATCTGTCTGATGCTATCACGCCTGGAACTGAACATGCCCCCTTCTTCCGACAGGAAGGATGGATTAGTTTGCTGTGTGTGTCATGCGTTAATACATGTTCTTGATTATTTAAAGTACTGAGTGAGTCATTGAGAACTTCTTCTCTTTGAGGAGACTGAAGGCTATCTCCGAGGGCGGGCTCCTACATTCTAGTGTGACCACCTCACCCCATGCCATTTTGGAACTTGTTTTCAGCCCTGTGCTTTAAACTTTTAAATCATCAATTTCAGGTGTGTTAGTCTCATTAGCAGAAGCGAAGCACAACGTCACTGTAAGGCCTAAAGTGCATTAGGTTGTTACATGAAGGTCCATGAATAGAAACAATGTCTGTAATGACATGGGGTGACGCGTCCACTCTGCTACATACTGTCTCATGTTGTGGTGCACATGGACACTTCCTGATTCCTTTGCTGACCTGTCCTCCTTGATCTTTCCCTTCCCAGATTGACGGCTCCCAGGTGACACCGCCACCATGTCAAAGCCCCTTCTGATCCAGGGCATGCACCAGGACCTGAGCTGCCCCATCTGCCTGGAGCTCTTCCGCTCGCCGGTGACCTCAGAGTGCGGCCACACTTTCTGCCAGATGTGCCTGGACGGTCTGCCCAAGGAGGAGGATGGCCAAACCACCGCCTGCCCCACCTGCCATGCCCTGACCCGGGCTGAGTCCCTGAAGATCAACCGCCAACTGCAGCACCTGGTGGAGAGCTTCCAGCAGGTGCCCCGGGACCACTGCGAGGAGCACATGGACCCCCTGAGCGTCTTCTGCGAGCAGGACAAACAGGTCATCTGCGGGGTGTGTGCCTCGCTGGGAAAACACAAGGGCCACAACATCATCAAGGCAGCGGAAGCCCATCAGAAGATGAAGGTATTACTCTTTCGGAGCTCCAGTGCTTAATTTGTGCCTGTCTTTGCCAGTGCTTAGCAATGGAACTTGTTTCTAAACACCAGCACTTATTTATGGCAGTCTACCACATGATAGCGCTGCGTAAATCAGAGCAGAGCTCAAAAATAAGAAAAGGTGTTCAATATAATTAAGAAAATAATAAACCCTCAGGAGGGAAGCGTGAGGTGACCCGTTAATACCTCGGATCCTGGCATTTATAATTTTACAAATTAAGCACTGCGGAGCTCTTTGTTTTTATTGCTTCCTCATGAAAGCAAAGGCTGTTTAATCAAATGCTAGAACGTTGACTGAGGGCTGTGAATGCAGTGCATTCATAGTAAAAAAATACCTAACGGATGTAAAACTGTTGTAAAAAAAAGTCACTATGTTCCTGTTTGTTTGTGCTCCCCTTCATTCTTCCTTTCTGCTTTTCTCTTGCCTGCTCGGTGTCAATGCTCGAAAAGGAAAAATTAGTACCGGTTCCAAAAATATGAGTGCCACCACCTGCAGACACCTTCTCAAATTAAGCACTGGGTTTATACATTCCGTTTTAGGTTGTTAAGTGGATATACATTTACGATAGATTACGAACACACGTGGGCACCCCATTATTACCCATGTGTCAAAATATGAATTAAATCATTTTAGTTAGAAAAAAATTTTATTGGCATTTTACCCAAGAATACATTTCAACCTTTGTGATGCACGTCCCCGCCCTCCCACCCATAGAACCACAGCGCACAAGCTATTTCAATCTTGGTAAATCTTATCAAGTTTCTGAATGAAGTCCACATCCCCACTCTCCAGAGGCTCCTTTTCCTGAATTCATGGTGCCTTTCAGTTGGGAGACTTGCAGTCTGTTTGGCCAAATAATACTGAAGCAGTCCTGCATAAATAACCGAAGAACACCTCGACAAAATCTCTGATATTATTTCGCATTGTCCTCCATTTCAGAAGCCTTTTTCTTACCAAAAAGGAAACAAGCTTTTGGTAACCACATGTTATATTCAGACTCTTCTTTTCCCCCAGAGTGTGAGAATTGTCTGCTTTGCTGCCAAGAGAAAGAAGGAGATTGTTTTTCCCTTTAGCACCATGCTAAGGACAGGTCTTCTCAGAAGGTGCTTCTAACAGTATGACTCAAGGGCATCTGGCCAAATCTTATCTGGTTATTCTGCGGATGTTGCTCAGAACTTCTTTCTAGTAATTCTTTTGCAAAGGCCCATCCCACAAGATATGAACGACTGATCCGTTTTCCCTAGACCCCTTCCAGCATGTGTCTGGCGGTGTCAAATCTATTTGGGGTAGTCTGTAGGCTGTGTGGTGCCATATATACAGCATCTTATGAAGTAATTCCTTGCGTTGTGCCTGTTTTGAAAAATTGTGTCCTTTCAGTATCTGATCCCATTGATCATCATATAAAGTAATTGACAGTTCTATGGGTCGAGCCTGCACCTCACATGCGCTGTGTGTTTGTGAGGTTCTTGTTTACAATAAAGGGCTTGGAGCCTGCCCGTTGCTTACTATTCATTTTCATCATTGTCACTCTACTATGCTGCCTCCTAATTGGCCAACATATGCTGGACGTCACTTCCATTTCTTTCTGTTGAGCATGGACCAAGCACAGGTTTATTCAACTTAATCAGTGTGTGCCTGCTGCACGTGATTGAGGGACTATTTCTTTCACTGCCCCCTCGCCCACTAGCCCCTCCCGGTATAAAAAGCAAGTCTGTTTCTGATCAGTGTTTCTTGGCTGTCATTCTGACACAAATCATTGCCATTCAGTTCAGATTTGGAATCAAATTTCCTTGGCTCCTTCTCAATGCGTAGTCTAATCCACCTTCTCCTTCCATTGGTAGTATTAATATAAATAATATTTTTATTATTATTTTGAAAAAAGACACAAATCAATTTGAATTTTCTGTTAGTGCCTACATCAAGGTCTTGCTGGCACAAAACTCAGCGGTGCTACTTTCTTCGACCTTGCAACGATAAAAGGCTGATTGAGCCATAATTATGACCTGCGAACTGCAAGTTAAAAGAATATCTTCGCAAAAGCCACATAACCCCACTGAGCTATCTCACTGAGATTGACGCCCAGTACTTGAAGGTTACGGATAGATCTCTAGAATAGTCAAGTTCATCCCCTGAGCGGTCTGAGTCAGATTCAAGCACGTGACCTGCAGGGTTTGCTTAGATCTGCACTTCAATGGCATTAACCAGATGAACTATATTAGTGTGATTTAAACTTTTGATCTGCTGCTTAGCAGTTGTCTCTGCAACAGTCTCTTAACCCCACTGAGTTATTTTACTCAGGTTCAAATCTAGGACCTTTGGCTTACAGAAAGTTCTCAGCGACTGGAACATGAATCCTCTCAGCTATCTTTCTAAAAACACACACACAAATTCACTCTCTCTGTCTCTCTCTCTCTCCTTGCATTGTTCTTGAAGGTGGGCGAGACAACCAATTACAGGAAAATCAAATCCTAAACTCTAAGAGCCCGTGCACAAGCCAAATTGCGAGAATATTTGAGTGTATGTCGTACACCAAACATCATGTAAAAGAGCAAAAATATAATACATTCCCTTCAAAATTCAAAAGGTGGTTCTTTCGCATGGTGAAGCGACTCAGCTTAGTACATTAGAATATATCACAGCATTGAGAGTTATTTATGAAAAGTAATAGTTATTAAATATGGAATGAAACCCACTCCTGTGCCATTAGTGAACAAAGGGACAAGTCAGCTGTCAAATGTATCATACATGTGGCTTACATTCTTATTATACATGGAGCAATATTATTGTCTGTTAAATCAAAAACGAGGTGAGGTTGCCACTATGACACTTCACTCTACCTCATTCCTATTTGTGCCACTTCCCTCCACTCTATTCCACTCCACTCTACTTTATGCCACTCCACTCTATAGCACTCCCATCTACTGTATTCCACTCCACTCTATGCCATTCCACTCTACTCTGTCACTCTGTACTATGCCGCTCTGCTCCACTCTACTGTACACTCCTATTCGTTACACACTCCAACCTTCTCTACGCCATTCCACTCTATACCACTCCACTTTACGCCACTCTACTCTGCACCACTCCATTCCAATCTATGGCACTCTAGGCCATTATAGTCTACTCTACTCAACCCCTTTCCATTCTACTCTCTGACACTTTTATCCACTCTACTGTGTTCCATTTTATGCTATTCCACTCTCCGCCTCCACTCTATTCTACTCCCCTCCACTCTGCTCCACTCCACCGTACTTTACGACTCCACTATACTCCACTCTATGCAATTCTAATCTACTCCAGTCTACTCTAAGCCACTTCACTCTACGCCCCTCCAGTCCACTCTACAGAATTCCACTCTACACTATGCCACTCTATGTCACTCTACTCTATCCTATACTATGCCACCCTATGACACTCCACTCCACTTCTCTCCACACCACTCTATGCCACTCTTCTCTATGCCACTCTACTCTATGCCAATCCACTCTATGCTACTCCATGCCACATCACTCCACTCTATGCCACTCCTCTCTTCACCAGTCCACTCTACGGCATACCACTCTGTGCTACTGTACTTTACTCCACTATACTACACGCCACTCTACGCCAATACTCTACGCTACTGTATTCCACTCTAGCCTGCGCTACTCTACTCTATTCCGCTACACTCTACTCTACACCACCATATTATATGCCACTCTAGGCCACTTTATTCTACTCTACACTACTCTATGCCACTCTATTCCACTGTACTTTATGTCACTCAAGCCTACACAACTCTACTTCACTCTACTATATGCCACTCTATGCCATTCCACGCTATGCCACTCCACTCCACGCCACACTGTGCTACTCTAAACCACTGCACGCTATGCCACTCAACCATATGGCATTCTATGCCACTCTACTCTGCGCCATGCCACTAACTTTTAGCCATGCTGAGCAGCAGCATACACAGCAACATTTTAGACCAGAAAAGTGAGAGATTTTTTAAAAAGAAATCTGGGAATGCATGTTCCCCTTTAACTTCTATTGAAGCAGAGGCAATTTCAAGCAGGAGACAGACAGCTATAATTATTATAATAAAGCCATTTTTGGTTTAAAAATCGTGAGTCTCCCACCTAAATTGGGTCTGTTAGCATGTATGCAGCCATGCTGCTATACAACATGTCTAAAAGACATAGCCAAAACCAATAGCTCTTGCATAGGAGAGACCTATTGGATTTACCAGTGCTTGTCTTCCCATTGTTTTTAGAATGGGAAGCATGCATTGTCCCTCACCTCCATCAGTAGTTTGTATTGAAGAGATGTCATGAGTCTGGACCAAATTGGCCTTATTCTGTTTTTTTAATCGGGTCAGCGATTCAGAGCTGCCTTCCCTGATTCCAAAAGACACACAATTGATTGACGGAATGCAAAACAAATCAAAACATTTGCCCCCAGTCAAGAGATCTGGATTAAATCCATCATTCTTTTGCTCACCACGCCACCCCAGTTTAGACATGGCCATATGCAAATCAGTCTTGACCCTGTGCCTCATGGGAACAGTCCAGCCCGAACTGCCAAGCCAGGTCCTCCCTGGACCGGAAACAAGCATCCTAAGACCGCTTTTGGGTTTCATGCTGCCTTTTTGATGTAATTTATCACCATCTAGGAACTTTCTTCATTTATTGCCCCTTGAGACCAACCAACGGTGGTCCATTCCCTGAAGACCTTTCCTCCATTAATTCTGGCTGTCCCTTGTATCGCCTTGTCCAGAGGAAGACCTTCTGTGCCTATTAGTAAATCACACACATTATGGGGTCGAAACGTCAACGTACTTGCGATAATCCTGACCCTACTCTCTCCGCCCCACATGAAATGAAAATTTAAATCTCAAGAGGTTCAGAGCTTCATGTACCTAGGGATGGATGTCCTCTGAATGATCAGTTTCAACAATTCTTACAGCACTGTATATATCCTGTTCACATTTAGCACATTTTGTTAGCACTTTTTTCAGTAAAGCACTTGCGCCGTTGGAACAAAGTGTATGTTCACGAACTCTGACAGCCTTTCAATGTCAGTTCGACACCATAAAATGTAAAAATATATGATTTTTCCTTAAATATAGACTCTAATTGATTCACATTTGGTGTGTCTTTGATTCATGTTTTTTGTCCATTCTCTTTTTTCCTTTTCATTGATTATTACTGAAAGGTTTGAGTACTGTTGTTTTGTATTGGTTATTATTGAGTACACCTAGAATCAATTCTGTTACCCGACAGAAATAACTTTCTCCACATTCTTGCACACTCAGGTTTTGAGAGGCACTAGGTCACCCCATTATTTTAAATGTACCTCATGTTGGTAAAGCGCAAAATCTGCCATGGGGAACATTTTGCCCACGGAAACGATTTGTCACTTTTTCACAAATTTATTGCAAACACGATTTTGTAGAATTGTGCAGTGGTTGCAGATTTTTTGGTCTTTTCTACCCTCAATGCTGCTTTGAAAGGTGGCAAAGAACCCCAAACCACCATGATACACCAAAAACTACAAATGGGCAAAATTTCAGCAATCCAGGAAAAAAGCATTTTGTTGAATTTGTTTTCTTCCACATTTTTGCAAAAATAGAATAATTTACACAGGCCTAGGCACTATTATGATGTGGGCATTTGAAGATGGATGCAGCAATATGGATAGTCGCAGAAGGTGAACAGGAGCCTGGGGAATGTGTCCTAGGTCCGCACAATGGATCATGCCTTCAGCCTTCCTATCCTTATCCATCCGTATCCTGTCATTAGTCCCCACTGGCAGGGAGGGTGGCCGGTAAAAGCAGTAGGGCACTGGAAGGTGCTCTTTGGGTGGATATCTTTAGCAATTCAGCTTGTCTTTGTTTATTCTTATGCTGTAGATCACTCTGTAGCCTGGTGCTATCAACACTAGCTTGTCGTTATTTGAGATTGTTCGAGGGCTGAGCGGACATGGATTGAAGCGTGTGCTTGCCATGAGCCGTTATCTGCCATACTTGGGCCACTTGAGCAGCATCCACCGAATTATCAGTTTTCATTGGGTGTTGATGCAGTTCAGGTGCTAGTAGTTGGGATTCAGGCATTGGAATAATAAGGCTAGATAGGTAGGTAGGTAGGTTAGGTACAGCGATGGCTGGCATAGCTGGGCTAATTGCAATGCGTGCTGTTCAATTTAAGAGTATAGTTTAGGATACTAGGGTTCTGCCTAGGTCTGTCATCTCTCTACTCCAAGAAAATCACATATTTACTTTTTCATCCATGAACTGTCACATTTGTATAATGCCACATACTCCTGAGAATGTCACAAATGGCTGCTGAGTGCCCTAGTGAGGAGCCTTGCTATTTGTAGAGCAGGACTAGTTGACTGTGGGTAAATAAAATGGCTAATGTAGGTAGCATGTTGAATCATGGTAGGAGCTTACTTTCAGTCTTCCCTGTAATGAAAACATAGATAGTTTCTACTGGTAGGACACCATGAGTGAGGAATACGTCTGGCATAGGTGATGCATAAATCTAGAATGTCAGCTTATGCGGCAAGCCAATACCAAGTAGATACTTTGAGGGGCATTTTGGTTTGTGAGTCTTCCACCATTATCGGCATTTCAAAGGGTTGGAGATTTTAGGCTCATCTTTGTGGTAGACTCTTCTTTTTCTGTAGGGCCATGGTGATGTTCCCTAGATGAGGTCACCAGGGTAAAGGGAAATTGATCTGTTGTTATGGATTTATCCTCTGGTTTAGCAGCATGGCAAATGACAAGGACCAGATACAAGAGAGAACACAATGCTCTTCTCAGAGACTTTACCTCCCTTTTCAGCAAAGACATTGGACCTAATGAGAGAAACATTGGAATAAGTTCTAAAGTAACAAGAATCACAGAAGACGGAGAAGAAAAGCAGCATAGTCCTCTCCAGGTACACTGAAGAAAGACATGCCTGTGATATTGAAATATTTGTATTTGAAAAAGAATTTTGACTTGACAGTTGAAGAAGCTCAACCTAACACCAGTGACTTGCTATTCTTCCACCCACGTAATCTCAATTTTTCAGCTAAGCTCCCAGTTTACACCAAAAAGAAAGATCTGACTTTTCTTGAATGGAGCGTCCAGGACAAAGGGCTCGTCTTAAAGTGGATGTCCCACTTATCTACAGGGGGACCAAGTTCTCCTATCTAGCTCTAGCCAGTTACATTACTTACAGCAGTGTCTTCCTCTCTAATAACAAAGAGACCAAGTGCAACAATACTCTGCAGAAGTCCCATGCTGAAATGCACATACTCTCTATCTTGGGATTATGCTAATTAACATCTCTCAGTATTTGGCAAAAGCCAGAAGTTGTCGATGACTTTGGAGGAAGGGTAAGAATTATGTGGACCTTTCTGGACAAGATGGAGGCTCAGACTTACTTTCTTTTGGATGAACCTTTGATAGTGTGAGTTTGGTGGTCATGGGTATGGTGTCGTTGATGGTGATGAGATTCCATATAAGGATGAGAGACATAAGGTGGATTGCAGTCAGAAGGAACATTCGTTAAAACCTCCTGTCTTCTGGAAGCGATGGAGCATAATCTGCATGCTGCACAAAGCCTTCAAGCTTAGGAATCACATCCTGCCAAAACCTTCGCCTGCTTCTGAGACCCCTTTGATTCTTCTTCCACTCACATATTGCTGTAGTTTGCCTTTGTCAAATCCTACAAATATTCCAGGGGAACTTTTAGTGGAAATCATCAAACTCTCTTGTGAAAGATGCACAGTCTCAATTCCATTCCATATGATATCACAATCTTCATGACACAGCACTGTTTTAGCAGCAGCACAAGGACACCACAACGAAGTTCTGTCAAGTCCCACTGTGCTGCTCCTTAACAATACCTGAGATTGCTCCTCACTATGTAAGTCAGGAAGAAGTTCAGATCCCTACGTTGGAGGTAGGCTGGCTTATGCTTGGGAAGGCTCAGTGACTGACGTTCAAGTGCAGGTATTCTGAGAAGTTCTTCCTGACGGAACAAAATAGTGAAAAAGAAATACGAGTATAATAAAATACTCAGTGACAGACCAGGGATATGGATAGTAAACAAAAGAGCATCAAGCTTTGTGAGTCCAACAAGGCAGAGAAGAGCTTAGCTTCATACTTAAAGTTTAAATTACAGAAGAATACGATTAAGAACCTAATAGAGCAAAAAGGTTTAGCTCACTCGGATCCTGACAGAATTGCAGACATTTTAAAGGATTTTTATAGCACTCTGTATAGCAAGAACCAGGATTTGGACAGCACAAAAACACAAGAATATCTAAAAGAATGGACATTTCCTGCACTCTCAGATCAAGAACAAATCAAAATCAATAGCCCAATCACCGCCTCAGAAATCGAAAGCTCAATTAAGTCCCTCAAAATTGGGAAAGCTCTGGGCCCTGATGGGTTTAATGCTAAGTTTTACAAATGCTTGTCCTCAACACTTACTCTCCCACTTTTAAACTTGTTACACAAATTTAGTAACTCTGGACAAATTAATGGGATGCCAGCAGAAGCCATTATAGCAGTAATCCCCAAAGAGGGGAAGGATCCAACACTCCCCAAAAATTATAGGCTGATATCTCTAATTAACTTAGACTTCAAAATTTATGCAATGATCCTCGCCAAACGCCTCCAAATTTTTTTCCCAAACTTATCCATCCCTCACAAGTTGTTTTTTTTAAAAACAGACTATCTAGTGATAATGCCTGCATCCTAGCTCATGTCCTGGAGAAAGCCAAACTTACTGACTCACCAACAGTTGCTATCACTTTGGATGCCAAAAAGGCTTTCGACAAAGTAGATTGGGCCTATCTGAAAGCAACGCTGGATAAATCGAACTTCGGTGAGAATTTTACGAGTATGGTAATGCCACTATATTTTAATCCCTTGGCCAGGGTACGCGCAGGAGGCAGCCTCTCATCTTCCTTCAAACTAGAACAAGGAACAAGACAAGGCTGCCCTCTTTCCTCTCCCTATTTCTACTTGCAATTGAACCCTTCCTATAGGAATAATAACCAGATCTCAGGGATACGTTTCAGTAATTGTACATTCAAAATAACTGCTTATTCTGACGACGTATTAGTTGTCTCCGAGAATGCGGAAGCTGCTATCCCTGTTCTCATGGCCTCAAGAGAAGACTTTGCTGCAGTATCCGGGTATAAATTAAATAAAGGCAAGACTAAGGTAAAACTCCTGAACAACCTTGGTGGTAAAGAAATTATTGGTGACTCGGGTCGCCTGTGGAAACCTAAGTGCTTCAAATACCTGGGATTGGACTTCACAGGAGATCTGATCACCACCCTCCAAACCAATGAGAATGCCCTCCCCAAGAAAATCTCTTCATTGTTAAATGGTTGGTCACCTACATTTTTATCTTGGTGGGGAAGAGCTGAGACTTTAAAAATGATGATTACTCCTCTTGTTAACTATCTAGCTAGCATACTACCTATGACGTTTTCAAATGACTTCCTGAATAGAATCCATAAACTTTTCAACACGTTCCTTTGGCAAGGCAAGAAACCCAGAATATCAGTGAAGAAACTCCAATTACCGAAAGAGAAAGGTGGTCTGGGCCTTCCGAGCTTTAGGAACTATCAAACAGCGTATCTTTGCAAACAAGATTCTAACTGGCTAATCCCTCAGACTGACTACTCCCCAGTCTGGATAGATATAGAAAGGTCAATCATCAACGATATGCCTCTACCTGCTCTCCTCACCATGGATATATCCTATCTCCCACACTCAAAATACATTTTGCTTAATACTAAGAGAGCCCTATTACGGCTGGAACACTTCTCCACACTAAAAATCAAGAGGTCCAATTTGTCCTCTCTCTGGTGCAACCCGAGCCTGAAGATTGATGGAGAGACACTCCATTGGGAACATTGGTCTAAAAACGGTATAAATCTAGTCAAAAACCTTTTTATAGGGACACTCCCATTACCTTTTTCCGCCCTCCAGGCTCGCCATGGGCTAAAACCGATGGATTTTCATAAATTCCTAAAGCTAAAATCTCTCCTCTTGATGCGCTCCATTAAACCCTTTGATCCGTGGATAGTCTCAAAGATGTCACAGCTACTAAAGTCAGGACACACGTCTCTAAAATATATAAACTTCTTTCCCCTAAACCTCGCAAATCTCACATGAAATGTGAGGAAAAATGGGAATCGGAACCCAACTCCAGCAATATCCAAAATGATTGGGAGAAAATACATATCACACCATTTTCTAATAAAATATCTCCAATATTGTCGCAAACCAAACTTATGCTAATAAATAGGACATACTGGACACCCGAGAAAATCTTTAAACTTAATCTCAGTGAGAGCCCGGCATGCCGGAACTGTAAATCTCACGTCGGTAATCTCGCCCACATGCTCTTCTGTTGCCCTACCTTACAAACATACTGGGATAAGGTTTACGAGTGTATAAGCAATACTTTCAACATAGCTCCTCCAAAGGAATTTTTCTATATTATACTAGGTGCTTTGGACCCTAAGATCGAAGATGTAAATGACCGATGCTTGATAGATCTCATGCTCACTTTAGCATGTAAAATTGTACTGTGTAAGTGGAAAAGCTCCAAAGAAGTTTCTTTTAGAATGTGGCAAGAATAGTTATCTTTCCTTAGAGGAGCAGATAATGTCGCACTTCATACCTCTCCCTAGCGTAAATCACACAGGAAGTCCCTTGATGCATCATCTTTCTCATATGACCCCCAGTGAAAATCGACCTAAGTTCCCAGACTGTAATGCATATTGTATGCTACATTTGCGGTGATACTCCTGTACTGCATTGTATTTCCTGCCTCCACAACTTTGAAAATGTACCTGCTTGACACACTTGTTCTACATATTGTATTGTATCTTTTTTGAACTCTCGTGGGGGAACTATGCTTGTTTGCCCACCTGTACGCCACTGCGGGTTTACTGCGACTACCATGGCTTGGCACTTGAGTAACTTGTAGTTTTCTATTTATTTATTTATTTTGATTTTGCATGATTTGTACTTATTATTATTGTTATTATTATTAGGATCTGTCAGTACTTCTCATTTTCGCTCTTGTGTTTTCGTTAATGTATTTCTATTAGTTATTTGTTCGTTTCTTGAAACTCAATAAAAATGATTTGAAATAAAAATAAAAAAAGAAAGTAAGGCCTGCTGTATCCTATTTCCACTTCTTAGTCCAGAATGGTAACTGGATGAAGAGTGGAAATGGTGACACAATGACGAAAGCCTCAACTCTTAGAGAAAAATAAACAATAGCTAAAACCCTCTAGGAATACAAACACATAAATAGCAGCTGCCAGAGCTTCATAGCAGAAGTGGGAAGTAAACTGAAATCTATCTAGAGTGAGCAATGAGTTAAGAATGAAGTGCAGTTGTGACACGCCAAACAAACTGACTAGTTCCCTTCTATACTCAGAATTGATTTGGAACAGAGAATGAAAGGGAAGTAACATTTAACCATATGGGACTGAGTAGATTACACTGGAAAAAGACAATAAAATAATTAAACCCATCAATAACATATCTGGCATGAAACAGCTACACTATAATGAAAGACTCTCAATTCTCAGCAGAGTCTGAACTAAATTGCAGCATTGTCCAACTAATACAGTTAAAAAAGGATAGAGTTAACTAAATCCTTCAGTCTGAGTAGACCCAACTCTTTTGTTAGAACCAAGGTTCTCTTTATCCTCTTTGATTCTGGAGCAACCTGACCCCTCAGTCCTGGGAACACATCAAAGAATTAGCCATGAGGGAATAGTGTATCCCTTCATGTCCACAAAGTGCAGAGCAACTTCCGTATGATTATTAACAGGAGGCGTGGCATCCTGCACATACAAAGATGCACTGCAAGAAGGACTTTCTCTGGAGCATATCACTTCCCAGGAAACTAAAGACATAGCATGGAAAATAAGACATTGCAAGGAATCAAATCAAGATACAGCAGCAAATCAAAGTCATGGCAGGCAAACAAATCTAGACAGCACAGGGAACCAAAGTCATGACAGTCAACCTAATCAAGAAACAGCAGGAAGCAAAGTCATAGCAGGGGAACCTAATAAATACAATCCAGGGATTTAAAGTTGTAGCCGGGGAAGATAATGGATACATAGCAGTAAATCAAAGTCGTTGCAGGGGAACCTATTCAATACATAGCAGGGAATCAAAGTTGTATCAAGGATCCACAAAGGCATTGATGACGCAACGTCATAGCAGGCAGCCAAAGTCATAGAAGGGAAACCTATTCAATACATAGCAGGGAATCAAAGTCGTATCAAGGATCCACAAAGGCATTGATGACGCAACGTCATAGCAGGCAGCCAAAGTCATAGCAGGGGAACCTAATCAATACATTCCAGGGATTTAAAGTTGTAGCTGGGGAACATAATCAATAGATAGCAGTAAATCAAAGTCGTTGCAGGGGAACCTATTAAATACATAGCAGGGAATCAGTCGTATCAAGGATCCACAAAGGCATTGATGACGCAACGTCATAGCAGGCAGCCAGAGACATAGAAGGGAAACCTAATCAATATATAGCAGGGAATCAAAGTTGTATCAAGAATCCACATGAAGTTATTGATGACCCAATGTCATAGCAGGCAACCAAATTAAGACGGGAAGTGAAATCACAGTGAGGATATGAGGTTTTATTTCATGCTGATTATTAAGTGATGCTGTTAGTTTAAGTTCCGAGATGAAACATTGGGCGAGCGGTGACCGGCTAAGGTAGGTCTAGATGCTTGGTTTCTCTGGTGCTGTACTGCTTGAGTCATAGTCATGGCCCAAGGCATGGTCGTTCACTGTTCTCTGGAGAGGTCTATGTTTGGTTGAGAGTAATGTCCAGCCTAAGGACCCATCCAGTTGTTGACCAATTGAGACAGACAGTTGGCTTTTAGATCCTTCGAGATACGTTTAGCTGGCATACCCATGCATTGTCAGACCTCTCAGCTGCGTGCACTTACCCCTGCTAAGGTTTCTTCTAATCTTTCCTGTATTTTAACTGACCTTTCAGTAGCAGGGGTCGTGTTGTGTCTTCTCTGAGAGCTGGAATGGGTAGGGGTTAGTCTGTTAAATCTGTGGCAAGGCATCTGAAGATGTCTAGGGCTGGTCCTTCCCTAAGAGCGGAGACCTTCTCCTCATATCAATTGTTTTTACTCCTGTGTAGCCTCCTAGACACCCTCTTCTGCTCACCTCTTCCTATCCTTATCTCTTGTATTAGCTCTCTAGCCTCCTCTGTTTACCCTAATTCCTTTTGTTGAATTTGCCACCTGCTGTGCTCTCGTTTTCCTGTCTATTTCCCCTCTCTCTTTACTCTCTTTTCCACCTCCACCCCTCCCTTCTGGAATGCACTAGAATCCTTTTTAAATTTTTTTATTTCGTTTCAGAAACAATTGCCTCAGCAACAGGTGCTCCTGCAGGAGGCGCGCGTGCGCAAAGAGAAAACCATCGCCCTGCTGGACCGGCAGCTCAACGAGGTGGAGGTGAGTCCATGGGTGGGGCAGCTTCCCCATGTCCCCTGGCAACCCGACTTTAACCCACCCGCTGACAGCCGCCACCAATACCAAACATCGGCAGAACAGGCCTTTGTTGGCATTTAACTTAACAATACTAAATTAAATGTACTTTTATGTTTTATGCATGCTGTTTGGGCTTTCACAGGCTGCAGACAGTAATAGCCCACTCTTCAGAAAACTGTAACTTTCTCACTATTTGACCAACGGTATTATTATTTATTTACTTATGTTTATGGCAGGGACACCACCGGTCAGAGTTTCTGGGCTTTGGAAAAGCGATTTACAATAACAATAATAAAAAGATATAGCTAGCAACATAATTTCAGATAACTGTATAAAGCGCTACAGTCACAGGACTCGAATAATCATGCAAACAATTTGGAGGATAACATGAGAATGGAAGGAGAAACAATAAAAACAAATAAAATCATAAAGGTACATATGTTTACAGTAACAAAAGCACAAGTAAAAGGACAGGTTTTAAAGAATCATCCAGTGCAACAATTCCAGAATACTTAACAATAGGTTTGTTGGAGATGGGCCAATTAGATTTGATTCCTTGGACTATCAAGGGTGTCTTGTGAAGCTTCCTTGGCGTTGCATTGTACTGCAGCATTGCATCGCGTTTCATACCGCTATGTAAGAAACAGAGGTGCATTTTCAAATGGGAGCTATCCTACACTTTGGGGTAGGGCATGGTTGTAGTGCTGTGTTTGTTGTAATCCCATGTCGGAAGCGTTTCGGGTAATGCCTGAGTGACCAGAGAAGTGCTTTTATCTTATCTCAACACACAGCGCCTAGCAGTGTGATAGAGGAGATATAAGAGATAGGTACGCAAAATATGACGGCATCTAGCTGGCGGGCACAATTTATTCTGCAGGTCCTGTGCAATATATCATGGCTTCTATTATGTTTGAGGAAGGGAAAAAAGTATGGATTTACCTTGATGCTCTGTATTATAGGTAGTTTAGTTAGAGGGGATTGCGTGGGACTAAAACATATATACAGCAGCTCTACACTAAGTTATTGAGAGGGGCAGAGCGGTGCTGTAGGCTTGTACATCAAAAAGGCAGGGGATTATTGCAGAAGGCCCAGTAATCCATATGGCAACATGCACATGACAGAGATGCTGTCTAGTGAGTAAAATGATGCCAAACTGGCAATTTTGGAAGCTGGTGATGAGTAGAAGTCATACACCTTTTTAGGTCTCGGCTAGACAGCGGATGCGCTATCTCTTCAAGACATTTTTTTTACTCACCGTGGGCTTATAGCCTGCCCACAGCTTTTCATTGGTTTGCTGCAACATCGCTCTTATTTCCTTCTTTCCGGTTTTTGAAAATATGCCTATGTCATGTCCTCTCCTTGTGCTTGGCCCTCCTCTGGAGAATAGACCAAGTACCTGTGTCCGTCAGCTGCTCCCGTTTTTGGAGCTACTTTTCTTTTTGTGTGTTTGTGTTTCCTCTCTGCCACAGTCTGCTTCTTCACCTGCCCACTTCCTTTTTCATAAACTCCACCGCCTTCCCCCGCTCAAACAACCTATGCCCTCCCTAAAATTTTCACCTAACTATAACGTCAGTTTATCATTTTTTTCAGTGAATATATATATACATATATACATACACACACACCCTGACGCTCCTTCTGGAACTCAGGACCCTTGGGAAGTGGCATGCATGCCAGCTGTCCAAACATTCACCAAAAGTTCAATAGGTGCGCTCACAGGACGAGTACAATCCACACCAAATTGTTGCAGGAAACTGTATATTCACACAACGCGTTTCGGCTGCCCAGCAGCTTCGGTCACATGAGGTGACATGAGGTTCTTAGTGTGCCCATAGTGTAATATTAACAGATGTGGTCACTATTTTACATTGCTAGTTTTTGCTATGAGTTTGAGAGGATGTTTCTTGAGCAGACATAGCTCTCACTGAAGAAAAGGTTGGAGGCCCTATATAATAAAATGCATTTTTTGAAAAGCCTTTCAGTATCCTGTAACTTGAGTAACTATTGGGGAAAGCATTAAAATACTATGGGCTTATTTACAAGCCCCTGGGGCCGTCGGTATGTCACTTTTTCCCATATTAAAAGTGATGCGTCGGCGGCGCAAGGGGCTTGTAAATAAGCCCCTATGAGTTCATAATGCGTTGTGTAAACTGTCCTATCGTATTTGGTAGGCTAAATGTTTTTTTGTGAAAATTAATCCACAGTTGTGCAGACAAAATGTGTTTCTGTGAGAAGTCTTCCAGCAGTGTTTGGATATTTTGTGAAAAAGCTTTCAGTATTGGGTGAATGAAACACATTTTGTGAAAGGGCTTGAAGTATTGGGTGAATGAAATACATTTTGTGAAAGGGCTTTCAGTATTGGGTGAATGAAATACATTTTGTGAAAGGGCTTGAAGTATTGGGTGAATGAAATACATTTTGTGAAAAGGCTTTCAGTATTGGGTGAATGAAATACATTTTGTGAAAGGGCTTGAAGTATTGGGTGAATGAAATACATTTTGTGAAAGGGCTTCAAGTATTGGGTGAATGAAATACATTTTGTGAAAAGGCTTTCAGTATTGGGTGAATGAAATACATTTTGTGAAAGGGCTTGAAGTATTGGGTGAATGAAATACATTTTGTGAAAGGGCTTGAAGTATTGGGTGAATGAAATACATTTTGTGAAAGGGCTTGACGTATTGAATGAATGAATGAAATGAATGAAACGGAACTTATAACGCGCAGACTTAGCCCAATGGGCGTCAAGGCGCCTAACATAAAAGCTGACTGGAAAAAACACATGAGAGCTTACTGATATGCCTTTATAAAAAACCAGGTTTTAAGAGCTTTTCTAAACAAGGCCAAAGAGGGAAGCGCCTTAATCTCTAGAGGAAGGCCATTCCAGAGTAGAGGCGCAACGGTGGAGAAAGCTCTGCTCCCCCATCTGGCTTTTTTAGAGCGGGGGACCACAAGCTTGTTAGCGACTGCAGAACGCAAAGACCGGCCAGGGACATATCGTGTAAGTAGAGACCCCAACGCATTTGAGGGGCCAGCCTGCACGGCCCTGTAAGTGAGACAGAGAAGTTTGAAAGAGATTCTGAATCTGACAGGGAGCCAATGCAGGTTCCTCCTGGCCATCGTCGCCGAAGAGTCCCTGGGGAGTCCTAGAACAAATCTAGCGGCAGCGTTCTGTACTACCTGCAGACGTTGTATCAGATATTTATTAGACTCCGCATATAGTGCATTGCAGTAGTCTAATCTGGAGCCCACGAGGGCCGTGACTGTCTGTTTTCGTGCCTGCGGGGACAGATAATGAATAATGCGTTTAAGAATTTTAATAATTCCCCAGCAAGTAGCCACGGTTCTGTTAGTCTGGCTGTTCATGGCAAGTGAGGTGTCAAAAATGACCCCAAGGTTCCTAGCCGTAGAGGAGGGAGTAGGGCAAGTTCCTAGGGAAGGAGGCCACCACTCATTGGACCAGATGTTTTGATCTTTGCCGAACACAAGGACCTCCGTTTTGTCGGCATTAAGCTTTAGGGAGTTAAGCACCATCCACTCAGCCACCATCTGCATACAGGCCCTAAAGTTCGCGGCAGAGACACTCAGAGAATGGTTAAGAGACACCATAATCTGAGTGTCATCTGCATAGGATACAACCTCCATCCCCTGCGATCTAACTAATCTTGCAAGGGGGGCCACGTACAGATTAAATAGGGTAGGGCTCAAGGCCGAGCCCTGGGGCACTCCACATTGCAAAGATTTGGGAGGGGAGAGGTAATCCCCCAGCAGAACTCTTTGCTCTCTCTGGTGCAGGAAGGAGTCCAAAAGGCTGAGAGCCTGTCCTGCGACCCCTGCCTCTCTCAACCGAGATGTAAGGGTGGAGGGAGACAGGGTATCGAATGCTGCAGTCAGATCCAGCAAAACAAGAATCGTAGACTGACCCAGATCAACTTTACGCCGGATGTTATCCACTACCATAGTCAGAGCAGATTCGGTACTGTGAAGTTTCCTGAAACCATGCTGTGAACTATCTAAGAACCCAGAGGAATCAAGGAAAGCAGAAAGGTGAAAGTTTAAATGGGCTTCAAGCATCTTTGCAGGAGCAGGCAAGAGGGAGATGGGCCTAAAATTCTTCATCACTCCCGGATCCAAGGAGGATTTCTTTAAGAGGGGTCTCACTATGGCCTTTTTCCAGACCACTGGAAAGCTGCCCTGAGTCAAGGCCGCGTTCATGACTGCCAGTAGTGGAGGCAGAAGTGATTCCCGACAGTCCTTAAGAACTTTCAACGGGCAAGGATCGGCCGGGGAGGCTGACTTAATCCGATCCAACAGTAGGTTGAGATCCTCGAGAGAGAGAGGCGGAAAGTAGGAAAGAGAGATGAGTGGATCTTTCCCCCAGCATTCCGAGACCTTAATGTTATTCAGAGAATGCTCATTCAGCAACTTCTTCTGATTGTCAAGGGCCGAGTGAATATCCGAGATTTTATTATAGAAAAAATCGGAAAGATTGTTGCAGAGCTCCTGCGAAGCCACCACAGGGTCAGGGGTCTGAAGCGAGCACAATGAGTCCACAATCTTAAAAAGCTCCTTAGATGAAGGAAGCGCCATTGTCAACTTGGCAAAATATTCCTGCTTCTCCTTGGTAACTTGAGATTTATATTCGCGCAGTGTCCGTTTGTGATCATCTCTGTCAGAAGGCGCCCATGACTTACGCCATTTCCGCTCCTTAGTCCTGCAGGATTGTCTTAAGAGTCTAAGTGGCTCCGTAAACCATGGTGCAGATGGTTTCCGCCGCGCGACATAGCGTAGAGAGGCGGGAGCTAGCGTATCAACCGCAACGGTGATAGAGTTAACCAGCTCCTGAGCGGCCCCATCCGCATCTCTTGAGCCGGAAATACCACAGTCTTTTAGGAAAGGAACAAGGGCATAATTATTAATATTCCTATAACCTCTTTTCAAAGTTTTATTGCAAGGCGCGGCAGCGAGAAGATCCTTAGTGGCGCATAAAAAACCTAAGGGAACCGCAAAGTGGTCCGACCAGACCAAGGGGAGGGGGGAGCCAACAGAGAGTCTGGGATCATTGGTAAACACCCCGTCCAAGGTGTGGCCAGCCCTGTGCGTCGGATGTTTTACACGCTGAATAAACTCGCAAGCTTCCAGCGCATCAATGAGCTGGGCAGAATCCCTGGAAACCACATCATCTAAATGAAAGTTGAAATCCCCCAGAATAGAAAAATGAGGTTTATCAAAGTAAGGTTCCAGGATACGGAACAGCTCAGAGCAGAAGCTGGTTCTAGGGCCCGGTGGTCTATAGACCAGGATACCCGTAAAGGACTCTGTCGGAGAGCAAGTTATACAGAAGTATAAGGCCTCGAATGCGTCTTCAGGGTCAGACAGTGTTTTAGTGGAGCACAGGAGTGGGGCCCTACAAATAATTGCCAACCCCCCCCCTCTCCGACCCACTCTATCCAGTCTATGTAGGGTATAGCCCTCTGGGATTGCCAACACCAGATCATGGCCCGACGAGGCAGATGCCCAAGTTCCAGTTACGA
The DNA here is from genome assembly GCF_964204655.1 of Triturus cristatus. Classification (NCBI taxonomy): domain Eukaryota; kingdom Metazoa; phylum Chordata; class Amphibia; order Caudata; family Salamandridae; genus Triturus; species Triturus cristatus. The sequence goes on from NC_140590.1 coordinate 1,258,917,084, forward strand.
ATACCCAGTCGGGTTGCCTGTCATTGACAAACTCGTGGAAGGCGATGTTGTTTTTTATGAGCGACCGAGCATTAATCAGAAAGCCGGTTCTAGGGGGTAAGGGAGTCAGAGGTGACGGGAATTTAGCACGTACCTTACCTCGAAAAGCCAAGGGACAGAGCACCACATGACACCGTGAACAGGAAGAGTAGCGTGTAAGCTCATCTGGCGACCAACTGTAATGACAGTGTCGAGGCGGGGGTCTCAGAGCTAAGAGCTCATGTACTAGGTAACATCTCCTTGTAAGTGCGGGAGGCACGGAGGTGCTAGAGTCGAGCCCAGCCTGCAGCCCGTCCTCAGCGCGGACGGGCGCAGACGGGCTGAACTCAGGCGTAACTCCGGCGGAATTACGGCGGTCCCGCTGCGCGTATCCGCTGCGCGCCATCTTCCGTCTAAAATAGGCGCCTAGTGTCCTTGTGACAACTAGCGCGTCACCCTCCAAAATGGCGCCGGCAGGCGTCTCGGAGTTCCCCCAATATGGCCGGCAAGCGCGAGCTGTCAGGGAAGAGGAGCCGCTCCAACGCGGTGAAAAACCAATTTAAAATGCAGGTAAGGGGCTTACATTAAAAACAGGGTAGACACTAAACTAAAATAAACAAAAATACAGAACAGGGAGAATTAAAAAAGCGCACCAGCAGTTCTGCGCGTGTCAAGCCACTCGTCAGCAAAGCGCGAGATACGCGCGTTAAAATGTCAGGCAGCACACCTAAACTGTTCCCCTTAAATAGGCGCCTAGTGTCCTTGTGACAACTAGCGCGTCACCCTCCAAAATGGCGCCGGCAGGCGTCTCGGAGTTCCCCCAATATGGCCGGCAAGCGCGAGCTGTCAGGGAAGAGGAGCCGCTCCAACGCGGTGAAAAACCAATTTAAAATGCAGGTAAGGGGCTTACATTAAAAACAGGGTAGACACTAAACTAAAATAAACAAAAATACAGAACAGGGAGAATTAAAAAAGCGCACCAGCAGTTCTGCGCGTGTCAAGCCACTCGTCAGCAAAGCGCGAGATACGCGCGTTAAAATGTCAGGCAGCACACCTAAACTGTTCCCCTTAAATAGGCGCCTAGTGTCCTTGTGACAACTAGCGCGTCACCCTCCAAAATGGCGCCGGCAGGCGTCTCGGAGTTCCCCCAATATGGCCGGCAAGCGCGAGCTGTCAGGGAAGAGGAGCCGCTCCAACGCGGTGAAAAACCAATTTAAAATGCAGGTAAGGGGCTTACATTAAAAACAGGGTAGACACTAAACTAAAATAAACAAAAATACAGAACAGGGAGAATTAAAAAAGCGCACCAGCAGTTCTGCGCGTGTCAAGCCACTCGTCAGCAAAGCGCGAGATACGCGCGTTAAAATGTCAGGCAGCACACCTAAACTGTTCCCCTTAAATAGGCGCCTAGTGTCCTTGTGACAACTAGCGCGTCACCCTCCAAAATGGCGCCGGCAGGCGTCTCGGAGTTCCCCCAATATGGCCGGCAAGCGCGAGCTGTCAGGGAAGAGGAGCCGCTCCAACGCGGTGAAAAACCAATTTAAAATGCAGGTAAGGGGCTTACATTAAAAACAGGGTAGACACTAAACTAAAATAAACAAAAATACAGAACAGGGAGAATTAAAAAAGCGCACCAGCAGTTCTGCGCGTGTCAAGCCACTCGTCAGCAAAGCGCGAGATACGCGCGTTAAAATGTCAGGCAGCACACCTAAACTGTTCCCCTTAAATAGGCGCCTAGTGTCCTTGTGACAACTAGCGCGTCACCCTCCAAAATGGCGCCGGCAGGCGTCTCGGAGTTCCCCCAATATGGCCGGCAAGCGCGAGCTGTCAGGGAAGAGGAGCCGCTCCAACGCGGTGAAAAACCAATTTAAAATGCAGGTAAGGGGCTTACATTAAAAACAGGGTAGACACTAAACTAAAATAAACAAAAATACAGAACAGGGAGAATTAAAAAAGCGCACCAGCAGTTCTGCGCGTGTCAAGCCACTCGTCAGCAAAGCGCGAGATACGCGCGTTAAAATGTCAGGCAGCACACCTAAACTGTTCCCCTTAAATAGGCGCCTAGTGTCCTTGTGACAACTAGCGCGTCACCCTCCAAAATGGCGCCGGCAGGCGTCTCGGAGTTCCCCCAATATGGCCGGCAAGCGCGAGCTGTCAGGGAAGAGGAGCCGCTCCAACGCGGTGAAAAACCAATTTAAAATGCAGGTAAGGGGCTTACATTAAAAACAGGGTAGACACTAAACTAAAATAAACAAAAATACAGAACAGGGAGAATTAAAAAAGCGCACCAGCAGTTCTGCGCGTGTCAAGCCACTCGTCAGCAAAGCGCGAGATACGCGCGTTAAAATGTCAGGCAGCACACCTAAACTGTTCCCCTTAAATAGGCGCCTAGTGTCCTTGTGACAACTAGCGCGTCACCCTCCAAAATGGCGCCGGCAGGCGTCTCGGAGTTCCCCCAATATGGCCGGCAAGCGCGAGCTGTCAGGGAAGAGGAGCCGCTCCAACGCGGTGAAAAACCAATTTAAAATGCAGGTAAGGGGCTTACATTAAAAACAGGGTAGACACTAAACTAAAATAAACAAAAATACAGAACAGGGAGAATTAAAAAAGCGCACCAGCAGTTCTGCGCGTGTCAAGCCACTCGTCAGCAAAGCGCGAGATACGCGCGTTAAAATGTCAGGCAGCACACCTAAACTGTTCCCCTTAAATAGGCGCCTAGTGTCCTTGTGACAACTAGCGCGTCACCCTCCAAAATGGCGCCGGCAGGCGTCTCGGAGTTCCCCCAATATGGCCGGCAAGCGCGAGCTGTCAGGGAAGAGGAGCCGCTCCAACGCGGTGAAAAACCAATTTAAAATGCAGGTAAGGGGCTTACATTAAAAACAGGGTAGACACTAAACTAAAATAAACAAAAATACAGAACAGGGAGAATTAAAAAAGCGCACCAGCAGTTCTGCGCGTGTCAAGCCACTCGTCAGCAAAGCGCGAGATACGCGCGTTAAAATGTCAGGCAGCACACCTAAACTGTTCCCCTTAAATAGGCGCCTAGTGTCCTTGTGACAACTAGCGCGTCACCCTCCAAAATGGCGCCGGCAGGCGTCTCGGAGTTCCCCCAATATGGCCGGCAAGCGCGAGCTGTCAGGGAAGAGGAGCCGCTCCAACGCGGTGAAAAACCAATTTAAAATGCAGGTAAGGGGCTTACATTAAAAACAGGGTAGACACTAAACTAAAATAAACAAAAATACAGAACAGGGAGAATTAAAAAAGCGCACCAGCAGTTCTGCGCGTGTCAAGCCACTCGTCAGCAAAGCGCGAGATACGCGCGTTAAAATGTCAGGCAGCACACCTAAACTGTTCCCCTTAAATAGGCGCCTAGTGTCCTTGTGACAACTAGCGCGTCACCCTCCAAAATGGCGCCGGCAGGCGTCTCGGAGTTCCCCCAATATGGCCGGCAAGCGCGAGCTGTCAGGGAAGAGGAGCCGCTCCAACGCGGTGAAAAACCAATTTAAAATGCAGGTAAGGGGCTTACATTAAAAACAGGGTAGACACTAAACTAAAATAAACAAAAATACAGAACAGGGAGAATTAAAAAAGCGCACCAGCAGTTCTGCGCGTGTCAAGCCACTCGTCAGCAAAGCGCGAGATACGCGCGTTAAAATGTCAGGCAGCACACCTAAACTGTTCCCCTTAAATAGGCGCCTAGTGTCCTTGTGACAACTAGCGCGTCACCCTCCAAAATGGCGCCGGCAGGCGTCTCGGAGTTCCCCCAATATGGCCGGCAAGCGCGAGCTGTCAGGGAAGAGGAGCCGCTCCAACGCGGTGAAAAACCAATTTAAAATGCAGGTAAGGGGCTTACATTAAAAACAGGGTAGACACTAAACTAAAATAAACAAAAATACAGAACAGGGAGAATTAAAAAAGCGCACCAGCAGTTCTGCGCGTGTCAAGCCACTCGTCAGCAAAGCGCGAGATACGCGCGTTAAAATGTCAGGCAGCACACCTAAACTGTTCCCCTTAAATAGGCGCCTAGTGTCCTTGTGACAACTAGCGCGTCACCCTCCAAAATGGCGCCGGCAGGCGTCTCGGAGTTCCCCCAATATGGCCGGCAAGCGCGAGCTGTCAGGGAAGAGGAGCCGCTCCAACGCGGTGAAAAACCAATTTAAAATGCAGGTAAGGGGCTTACATTAAAAACAGGGTAGACACTAAACTAAAATAAACAAAAATACAGAACAGGGAGAATTAAAAAAGCGCACCAGCAGTTCTGCGCGTGTCAAGCCACTCGTCAGCAAAGCGCGAGATACGCGCGTTAAAATGTCAGGCAGCACACCTAAACTGTTCCCCTTAAATAGGCGCCTAGTGTCCTTGTGACAACTAGCGCGTCACCCTCCAAAATGGCGCCGGCAGGCGTCTCGGAGTTCCCCCAATATGGCCGGCAAGCGCGAGCTGTCAGGGAAGAGGAGCCGCTCCAACGCGGTGAAAAACCAATTTAAAATGCAGGTAAGGGGCTTACATTAAAAACAGGGTAGACACTAAACTAAAATAAACAAAAATACAGAACAGGGAGAATTAAAAAAGCGCACCAGCAGTTCTGCGCGTGTCAAGCCACTCGTCAGCAAAGCGCGAGATACGCGCGTTAAAATGTCAGGCAGCACACCTAAACTGTTCCCCTTAAATAGGCGCCTAGTGTCCTTGTGACAACTAGCGCGTCACCCTCCAAAATGGCGCCGGCAGGCGTCTCGGAGTTCCCCCAATATGGCCGGCAAGCGCGAGCTGTCAGGGAAGAGGAGCCGCTCCAACGCGGTGAAAAACCAATTTAAAATGCAGGTAAGGGGCTTACATTAAAAACAGGGTAGACACTAAACTAAAATAAACAAAAATACAGAACAGGGAGAATTAAAAAAGCGCACCAGCAGTTCTGCGCGTGTCAAGCCACTCGTCAGCAAAGCGCGAGATACGCGCGTTAAAATGTCAGGCAGCACACCTAAACTGTTCCCCTTAAATAGGCGCCTAGTGTCCTTGTGACAACTAGCGCGTCACCCTCCAAAATGGCGCCGGCAGGCGTCTCGGAGTTCCCCCAATATGGCCGGCAAGCGCGAGCTGTCAGGGAAGAGGAGCCGCTCCAACGCGGTGAAAAACCAATTTAAAATGCAGGTAAGGGGCTTACATTAAAAACAGGGTAGACACTAAACTAAAATAAACAAAAATACAGAACAGGGAGAATTAAAAAAGCGCACCAGCAGTTCTGCGCGTGTCAAGCCACTCGTCAGCAAAGCGCGAGATACGCGCGTTAAAATGTCAGGCAGCACACCTAAACTGTTCCCCTTAAATAGGCGCCTAGTGTCCTTGTGACAACTAGCGCGTCACCCTCCAAAATGGCGCCGGCAGGCGTCTCGGAGTTCCCCCAATATGGCCGGCAAGCGCGAGCTGTCAGGGAAGAGGAGCCGCTCCAACGCGGTGAAAAACCAATTTAAAATGCAGGTAAGGGGCTTACATTAAAAACAGGGTAGACACTAAACTAAAATAAACAAAAATACAGAACAGGGAGAATTAAAAAAGCGCACCAGCAGTTCTGCGCGTGTCAAGCCACTCGTCAGCAAAGCGCGAGATACGCGCGTTAAAATGTCAGGCAGCACACCTAAACTGTTCCCCTTAAATAGGCGCCTAGTGTCCTTGTGACAACTAGCGCGTCACCCTCCAAAATGGCGCCGGCAGGCGTCTCGGAGTTCCCCCAATATGGCCGGCAAGCGCGAGCTGTCAGGGAAGAGGAGCCGCTCCAACGCGGTGAAAAACCAATTTAAAATGCAGGTAAGGGGCTTACATTAAAAACAGGGTAGACACTAAACTAAAATAAACAAAAATACAGAACAGGGAGAATTAAAAAAGCGCACCAGCAGTTCTGCGCGTGTCAAGCCACTCGTCAGCAAAGCGCGAGATACGCGCGTTAAAATGTCAGGCAGCACACCTAAACTGTTCCCCTTAAATAGGCGCCTAGTGTCCTTGTGACAACTAGCGCGTCACCCTCCAAAATGGCGCCGGCAGGCGTCTCGGAGTTCCCCCAATATGGCCGGCAAGCGCGAGCTGTCAGGGAAGAGGAGCCGCTCCAACGCGGTGAAAAACCAATTTAAAATGCAGGTAAGGGGCTTACATTAAAAACAGGGTAGACACTAAACTAAAATAAACAAAAATACAGAACAGGGAGAATTAAAAAAGCGCACCAGCAGTTCTGCGCGTGTCAAGCCACTCGTCAGCAAAGCGCGAGATACGCGCGTTAAAATGTCAGGCAGCACACCTAAACTGTTCCCCTTAAATAGGCGCCTAGTGTCCTTGTGACAACTAGCGCGTCACCCTCCAAAATGGCGCCGGCAGGCGTCTCGGAGTTCCCCCAATATGGCCGGCAAGCGCGAGCTGTCAGGGAAGAGGAGCCGCTCCAACGCGGTGAAAAACCAATTTAAAATGCAGGTAAGGGGCTTACATTAAAAACAGGGTAGACACTAAACTAAAATAAACAAAAATACAGAACAGGGAGAATTAAAAAAGCGCACCAGCAGTTCTGCGCGTGTCAAGCCACTCGTCAGCAAAGCGCGAGATACGCGCGTTAAAATGTCAGGCAGCACACCTAAACTGTTCCCCTTAAATAGGCGCCTAGTGTCCTTGTGACAACTAGCGCGTCACCCTCCAAAATGGCGCCGGCAGGCGTCTCGGAGTTCCCCCAATATGGCCGGCAAGCGCGAGCTGTCAGGGAAGAGGAGCCGCTCCAACGCGGTGAAAAACCAATTTAAAATGCAGGTAAGGGGCTTACATTAAAAACAGGGTAGACACTAAACTAAAATAAACAAAAATACAGAACAGGGAGAATTAAAAAAGCGCACCAGCAGTTCTGCGCGTGTCAAGCCACTCGTCAGCAAAGCGCGAGATACGCGCGTTAAAATGTCAGGCAGCACACCTAAACTGTTCCCCTTAAATAGGCGCCTAGTGTCCTTGTGACAACTAGCGCGTCACCCTCCAAAATGGCGCCGGCAGGCGTCTCGGAGTTCCCCCAATATGGCCGGCAAGCGCGAGCTGTCAGGGAAGAGGAGCCGCTCCAACGCGGTGAAAAACCAATTTAAAATGCAGGTAAGGGGCTTACATTAAAAACAGGGTAGACACTAAACTAAAATAAACAAAAATACAGAACAGGGAGAATTAAAAAAGCGCACCAGCAGTTCTGCGCGTGTCAAGCCACTCGTCAGCAAAGCGCGAGATACGCGCGTTAAAATGTCAGGCAGCACACCTAAACTGTTCCCCTTAAATAGGCGCCTAGTGTCCTTGTGACAACTAGCGCGTCACCCTCCAAAATGGCGCCGGCAGGCGTCTCGGAGTTCCCCCAATATGGCCGGCAAGCGCGAGCTGTCAGGGAAGAGGAGCCGCTCCAACGCGGTGAAAAACCAATTTAAAATGCAGGTAAGGGGCTTACATTAAAAACAGGGTAGACACTAAACTAAAATAAACAAAAATACAGAACAGGGAGAATTAAAAAAGCGCACCAGCAGTTCTGCGCGTGTCAAGCCACTCGTCAGCAAAGCGCGAGATACGCGCGTTAAAATGTCAGGCAGCACACCTAAACTGTTCCCCTTAAATAGGCGCCTAGTGTCCTTGTGACAACTAGCGCGTCACCCTCCAAAATGGCGCCGGCAGGCGTCTCGGAGTTCCCCCAATATGGCCGGCAAGCGCGAGCTGTCAGGGAAGAGGAGCCGCTCCAACGCGGTGAAAAACCAATTTAAAATGCAGGTAAGGGGCTTACATTAAAAACAGGGTAGACACTAAACTAAAATAAACAAAAATACAGAACAGGGAGAATTAAAAAAGCGCACCAGCAGTTCTGCGCGTGTCAAGCCACTCGTCAGCAAAGCGCGAGATACGCGCGTTAAAATGTCAGGTTGGGTGAATGAAATACATTTTGTGAAAAGGCTTTCAGTATTGGGTGAATTAAATACATTTTGTGAAAAGGCTTTCAGTATTGGGTGAATGAAATACATTTTGTGAAAGGGCTTGAAGTATTGTGCAGATAATGCATTGTTTGTTGAAACCCGGCATTTTGCTTTTAACCTTTCACTAGTCAGAGCCTGAAATTACACAGCCTTTTGGGGCCAACATATCCACCAAATGCACCAAAGTCTTGAAGAGCTGCAATCATTCACCCACTCCAATGTTTCTAGGAATGTTGGAACATACATGCCAAGGCACTGATAATCACATGGCAGACTCCAATTTTTATAAACATATGGGGCCTCATGTAGGTAGCCAAATACCGGTCGGTAACGGCCGATTTTCGGTAAATATGCCGTTACCGACCGGTATTCAGACAAGTGAGATGTAGGAGTCCAAAAACGACTTTTCGGTAAATATGAGGCGGTAAATACCGAATCATATTTACCGAATTCTAAAATACCGAATCAGAGTTACCGAATACATACTTAACGAATCGGTAAATATGAAGTGGTAAATATGAAGTGGTAAAAATTATAATGACATGTAGGAGCACTCGGTAATTAAGAAATCCAAGAAAATCGGTAAATAAGAGTCGGTAATTAACACGGATTGAAAGCAGGTGGTAACCATCAACAGTGCATATTAGCAATCCCAAAATGCAACAGCGTGGACAACATGGCCGCTATGTATGTCATTGCAAGGCGCCTACGTCTACAGGCAGCAGGACTGAGGGTTTGGCGACGGGAGGAACGCATCTACAGACAGCGCATCACACTATTCCACCTGACTGATGCAGAGATACATGAGAGGTACAGGCTACACCCCCAAACCATCATGGACTTAATCAGGGACCTTCACCCACTCCTGGACCAGCCAATAAGAAGGGCGCACGCCATACCCCCACATGTGCAGGTGCTCTGCAGCCTACATCTGCTGGCATCCGGCAGTTATCAGGTGGTGATAGCTGCGGTGGGTGGTGTATCCCAGAGTTGCCTGTCACGTTTCTTCAGGAAGTTCCTGGATGCCATGATGCAGAGAATGCACCACTACATCAGCTTCCCCAACACACAGGCTGCACTGCAGAAAACAAAAACAGACTTTTATCACATGGCACAGTTCCCCCATGTCATCGGCTGTATTGATGGTACACACATCCCAATCTGTCCACCAGCTGACACAGAGCACATCTACAGGAACAGGAAGTCCACCCACTCCATCAATGTGCAGGTGATCTGTGATGCAGGGAACATCATCACAGATATTGTTGCAAAGTTTCCTGGGAGCACCCACGACTCGTACATCTTCCAGAATAGTGGGATCTACACACGACTGAGTGCCGGAGAATTTGGAGAGGGATACCTGCTAGGTGAGTAACAGTGACGCCCCTTGCAACCTGCAAATCATAGTGTAAAGAGGCATGTGACTGATGTTTCCCTTCAACTCATATAGGCGACAGTGCATATGCATGCCGGTCATTCATCCTCACTCCCTACCTACACCCAGCAACCCAGAGTGAGAGACGATACAACGTGGCACACAAAACAACACGCAATGTGGTGGAGCGCACGTTTGGACTACTGAAGAGCAGGTTCCGCTGCCTCCACAAGAGCGGAGGTGCACGCCAGTACACACCCATCACCTGCTGCAAGATTATTGCCACTTGTGCAATGCTGCACAACCTTGCCACGAAAAAAGGTACAGATGTGGAACTAACATATTTTGAGGACAACGAGGATGAGTCAGGCCAGCCACAGGGCAACGCAGCTAGAGTGCCAACTGCAATCGATGGGAGAGAGAGACGGGCAGAGATCACATGCAACTATTTCTGAGTAAGTAAGGGGACACAGCCAGTTGTGATTAGTCATGACGTGGTTTTAATGTGGCACCACGCCATGAACACATGAACAAGCCAATCTGGCAATATAACATCTATACAAGGAGTATGTCCAGGGTTACGTCACCCATTGGGAAGTGGCTAAGCAGGGCCACATCAATGTTTGCGCATACGCGCTGCAGTGGTGGATGGCACGGCCTGTGCATCCTCAGTAGAGCCAACCCCAAGCCGCCTGCTGCTCCTGCGTGCTTCTGGGATGGGGGGTGTGATGCTGCTCCTGCTGCTGGTGTCGATGCTCTCCGCAGCATCCCCTGCAGCAGTTGTCGACGCCTGACTAGTCAATAGCACCCCTAGTGCACTTGTCACCTGCACCATCCCCCGAGACAGGTCGCTGCAGCAGTGTGTTAGGCCCTCCTGCATCGTCACAGAGCGCCGGCACAGTAGAGAAGTCGCAGTTGCCAGACGGTTGAGTGCCCTGTTGGTAGTGTCCCTTCTCTGCCGTTCCCGGCGCCGTGCCTCGATGTCAGCATCCAATTTGCTGCACAACTGCTGGACTGACTGGGACATGTCCCGAATGCCCGCAGCCATGCCGCTGATGTTATTGTCCATGTTGAGTAATGTAGTTTTCATCACCCGCATGTGCCTCTGGACTGTCATGACTGCCTTTGTTTGCAGGCGCTGTTGTTTCAACATTTGGCCCTCGAGACCCAAGAAGACACCATGGCCGTCAATGGGTGCTGGTGGACTCTGGACACGCGACCTGCGGCGCCCTCTTGCTCCCGTCTGTGCTGCCTGTGAGGTGTGGGGCACAGTGGCATGGCTCCCTTCCTGGGGCCTGGTGAGTTCTTCAGGGCCCATGCTGTCGTCTGACGAGGTGTCTAAGGCTCGTAGCCTGGCTGCTGGACACCTCCTCATTCCCACACCTGCAAGCGGAGATGTGGCCGGTGATTCAAACATGAGTGGCGATGCTGGCTCTGGGTGAGGTGATGCTGGCTCTGGGTGAGGTGATGCTGGCTCTGGGTGAGGTGATGCTGGCTCTGGCTGCGGCGAGGCTGCCTGTGTTGGTGGTGCGGCTGCCAGTGGGCCTGCTCCCTGGTCTGAACTTGTGCTGGCTAGAGGTGATATTTGTGGCCGGTGTGCCGTCTCTCCTGCAGCATGCCCTGTCCTGCATGATGTCACATCTGTGGACAGAAATACAACATTGGCTCAGTGTCCCCGAAGGGCTGCATTGCAAGCGTCACAATTAATAATTTCACATTCCAAAATGTCCTCTGTCTCCTTGTGCCTCGAGTGCGTGACATGCCTTGTTGCCCTGTAACATTTACGTCATGGTTGGTGTTTCCCTGACTACATCTCCCGGAATGCATTGCCTGTCTGCACTGACACGTGTGGACTGCAGTGTGATTCTCGTTTCACATTGGGGGATGTGGGATAGGGATAGGGGGTGCTACATTGCTGTGCTTTCGTCTTACCTTGTTGTGTGGCGGCTCTGGCAGAGCTGTCGGCGTCCCCAAGACCCACGACGCTCTCTTGCTCGATTGTGGCCCCCACCAGCTCCTCCAGTTCGGTGAGGGCAGGTGCCCTGTTGGTTCCACCTCCAGTCTGGCTGGCCTCCTTCTGGATGTCGCCCATCTTCCTCTTGGTTACAATCCTCAGGTCATACCAGCGCTTCTTTAGGACCTCTATGTCCCTGTGGGTCACTCCCACGGCATTCACATGGGCCTGGATGGCCAGCCATATGTTGCGCTTTTCAGCCTCAGGCACTTGCAGGGATTGCCTTCCAAACAGCTTCTGGTGCTGCTTCACCACCTCCTCCACCAGCACCTGGAGTTCCTTGGGGCTGAATTTCAGCTTCCTCCTCCTTTCCCCTCCGTCTCTCTGTGTTCTCTGGCTGGACATGATGTTCGTTTTCCCGCTCGCACAGGCACCGGCTCCCTGCCTCTCCTCTGCACTCCAAGCCTCTCCAGGGTCGGCTAATTATGTACACCTGCCTGGGTGTGGCCACTTCCTGGTTGGGTGGGCTGTGGTTGCACGGGATTAGCTGTTTCGTCAAGTCATGTGATTTTATTTACCGATTCCGTACATACCGATTCAGTATTTTCCGATTCGGTAAATACCACCTCGGTATTTTCCGATTCGGTAATTACCACCTCGGTATTTTCCGATTCGGTAAATACCACCTCGGTATTTACCGATTCATTGAATTCCGATTCGTGATTACCGAATGTTACCGAATCGGTAACTGTTACCGAATTTTTACCTACATATAACTTACCGATTCTAATTTACCGATTCGGTACGGCTCGGTATTTAAGAACCGGTAAAATGTATTTACCTACATGAGGCCCATGATGCCTTTATTTTAGTTATATTTCCACTTAGAATTACCTCAACTTCAATGCAAGTTAAATGGGAAAATACATCTCCCCTCCCAATGACATACTCTCCATCTTTCCTGTTTTCAGTGGCATGTCTGTGTGACCTGCAGTCTGACATATATCTACGGGAAGATGCATTGATAAAGGAGCGATCCTAAGAAGAGAAAAGTAACAGTACGCTATAACCAACCCTGCGTCTCTAATATTCACTAATATTAGGCATTCTAGAATGTTCCTTGCCTTGGTGATGTCTTTTTAGGGGGAAAAAGCCTTAACAACGCAGACAGAGCCACGTTTGCTGTTTCCCCACATGCGGAACCACACTTGCCTTAACCACGCATATGTGTGGTTAAGGCAGTGTGCATTCTCGATGCTGAGATGGGTGGGCACAGAAGAGGAAGGATGGAGAGAGGACGCAGACTGGTAAGTGGAGCCGGGGCCGCATTTTGGGGGGTGGGGGTAGTTTATAAGGGTTGGGGTGTTTTTTAGGGCTAGGGGGTCAGGGTTGCTTTTAGGGTCGGGGGGAGGTCATGATTATTTTTAGGGTGGGGGTTGGGGTAGTTTTTAGGGGTCGGGGTTGTTTTAAGGGCTCGGGGGTTGGGGTACTTTTTGGGGCTCAGGGGGGTGTTGGGGTACTTTTTAGGGCTCAAGAGGAAGGCTGGGGAAGTTTTTAGAGCTTGGGGGGTCGGGTAATTTTAGGGCTCAGAGTGGGGTCAGAATCGTTTTTAGGGCTGGGGCGGGTCGGGTAGTTTTTAGGGTTAAGGGTGGGTGGCCTCATGTGTGATCTTTACCACACATCCCTTTACCAGTCATGCCTTTACCTCGAAATTGCATGGTAAAAGCATGCGTGGTAAAGGAATGCGTTGTTCAGACGCATTCGTTGTTTAGGCATGGTAGTAGAGGCATGCATGGTGTAGCCATGCCTGCCTCTGTCATACAACCCTGTTTAGGTTTTGCAGCCAATTGTAACCTTATTTACCTGATTGTCCCTTCATCTGAGTGACCTGTTTAATTTCAGCTTAGGGTGGCGGTTAAACTCTTTTATTTTAATTATATTTAGTGTTTTGTGAGGAAATTTGAAGAATCCTGGCCTCCTCACATTCTGCAGCTCTCCCAGCCCCTCACACCGGCTCATCCTCATTCCAAGACGCGCTCGTGACACATTCTTTCATTCATTCCATAAGTCCTGGCAGCAGCAGCTGCCCTGGGCAGACACAGCTCTGAGCTGCCGGCTCCTGGAGGTCACTTGCAGACGCTGTCATTGGTCGGGGCGGTGGCTCGAGGGTCCATCACTGGCTGGGTCCTAGAGTCAGCAGCTGCTCTGTGGAATGGCGGGGTGTGGACTGATATTTATGGGGCAACTGCTTCCAAGCTGACACGCCCCTCACCTGACGGTCTGTCTAGGCTATTTTTAAATTTAAAAAGCAACCGTCTCTAGAATTGGTCATGGTTTTTTTGTTGCTTTTTTATGGTATTGATTTACGTTTAAGGAAGAGTATGTTCTGTTATGTTCTTATTTGCATAGAACCTGAAGAACCTCCATTCAAAGAGTGAGTAACGTTGGTTTTAGTGTGAAGAAGGTATGAAAAGACGCAGCGCTTGGAAAAGCATGGTGCAATTTGCGCTCAGATAAAAAATTATGGGTTATGGCTTGTGAATCTGCACTTTCTGGGATCCACCTTTTGTTCTGTACAAACAGGGCCCTCAGCAGCTTTGGTTGTGGGTAGATCATAATGCAGGGGTAGAAAAAAGGAGAAGTTCATGGAGTATGAATTCCTAAGAAGCAACATGGTAAAGGAAAATCTTACAGGACACGAGTGACAAAGATTTTGCTGTCACATACTCTTGACTACTTCTTCTCAGAACTGAATTGCAGGAGTAAGAAAAGGAGTAATACAAGAATTACCGCCCCTTCTTATAGAAAATTCTTTGTGAATCAGGCTCTCTGTGTTTTTATTGTTTCACATGAGTGGACAGTTACAACAGGGAAATGGTGAAAGAAGGCAAGAGTTGACTCCCATGGAGAAGGTTTTGGCGAAGCATGATTACGGATGGGAATTGGGGACTTATATATGAAAAGTGTCGCATCGCTGGGGCATCCTTGCGACACCATGAATGCGCCGTATTTACTGTACGGCGCTCCATTTCGCAACGATTTACAGATACGTCAGGAATCCTGACGTACCTATTGGCGCAAAAATGGTGCATTGCTGGAGTGTGTCTGGAAACAGACGCAACTCCAGCAATGTGTCATTTCACATGGGGCAAGCCCCACGTGAAAAGGCCTGCATCTCCCCTTAAGCCTGCTTCAAGGGCGTAAGGTTTTGATGCAGTGATGCTGTAGAAGTGACGCAGTGAAATCTCATAGATTTCACAGCGCCACTTCTATGAGGCTTTTCTGCGTCGGAACACCCACCCTGCATACATTATACCTGTCGCAGGTATAATGTAGTGCAGGGGTTTACAAATGACACATCTGCCTAGATGTGTTACTTTGTAAATATGGCGTAGTGTGGCGCTTTTTTTACACCACCACTGCGTCACAAAAAGTGACAGAACAGAGGCGTGAATTAGGCCGTGAGTTCTTGCCTGTGTAACTGTGTGAGCTCAACACAAAAAAAGGATCCATGCGAAATTCAGACAAGAATATGAAAGGAAATTAGGTCAATAGATTCTCAATAAGTTATGGAATGAAGTGCCTGATGACAGAACTTCTCCCTGCCAACATAGGTTTTGATTGCCTCGATAGAATGCCCCGGTGAAATTCCCATTACAATGGAACAGTCTCAAGAAATTTTGTTAATTTTGAGTTAAGCTTGTTACACAATCATTCCAAAAATGATGCCATTACATCATGTGGCAATTTCAGCAGGGATCCATGAAACAACACGATTGACCAAAATACGAGCGGCTGTTGTTCGCAGCACTGTGTTTTTTGTGTTACTTTTGTAGCGTAAAATGTGTCCTCAAGTCTAGTCTGGATGTGAAGACATGTTTCCTGCTAAAATGTAGTGCTAAATGCTAATTTTGCATTTCAAGTAATTATGTGTAATTTTGCATAAATATAGGTGACACTACTCCAAGGATAAATAGTCAAAGATATATGAAGGGCTCTCCAACATGTGTTGGAAATTGTGTTGGGCGGAAGTGAATTGTGGCTATGCCTTAACAAAATGGAGAAACACTGGACGAATGTGCTGAGCTGGATCAGGACGATCACTGGAGCCATTTTGCTGAGACACAAGCTATTAGTGCTTTTTAGCGTCCCATTGAAGGAGACAAGGTTTATAACAAACTTATTATTATGTAGCAACTGCAAGTTGGCAAGTAAGTTGAAGGCGTGGGGGCTCTCCATAAAACCGATTGAATCTTTAGCTGATGAGATTTCTTTGTCTTAGAAGAGTAGATATCTGTGGTAAATGATAAAGAAAGGCTATGGTGCACTGGGTCAAATACATTCATTAAGATAATTTTATTCACACCTGAGGTCCAAAAGGCTCATAAGTGTGCGAGAATTATAAGAGAGCTGCTGAGTGCAATTAAGTTGAGAGTAGGCATCAATGACAGTGGTAAATTTGAAATTCCTACCATGCCAGGTATCCCAAGTATTCCAGCTACCCAAACATACCCAAGTATTGCATCTTGACTTAATTTACTGCCTGTACCTCTCTCATATAAGCTTACTGCAAATATTCCAGCAATTATAACTATTTCAATAATAGCAGCTGAATGCAATTACTCCCCCGTTACCAACTATCCCGGACTATTCCAAACATTTCAGTCATCCAGTTTTTCTCGACTATGCTAACTATTCTATAACCCAACTATCCCAGTAGTTCTGTTATTACAACTTTACCAAGTATCCAAAATATCCAGTCAATTCACAGTATTCATAGTATTCAAATAATTGGACTATTCCAAGTAATGTCACTTGCCTATCCCTCACAAGTATTCCAACTATTCCAGCCACCCAGCCTATTCTATCTAATCCAACCACTTCAAATAATCAAACAAACCCAGCTGTCCATCCATTTCAGCAAAGGGTATTACATCTACCCAACTATTCCAGCTATTCCAAATATTGAAACTATCCCAACTATTCAAACATCACATCTATCCCCAGTAATACACAAGGTTAGATAGAGTATCCACCGGAAAGAGAGTAACCGAAGGTAAGCAACTTGTTCTTTAGGGCCTGATGTAGGACATGCTAGGATTAACAAAGTGATGACTACACTGAAGGAAGGTGAGGCAAGGAAGAAAAGAGGGAGTGTAAAGAAAGCATGGCAGGCGGGGGCAAAGAGTGGAGAGAGAGAGAAAGTAAAGGAGGGAGGATGATGAAATTATAGAGGTGAAAGCAAAACAAGAGAGGAAGAGGAAGTGGAGCAAGCAGCATGTGCCAACATCTGCCACTTCCTGTCCTCATGCACACCCCTGCCTGCTTCCTGCAGCTCTGCCTCTCATGCACATTCTTAGCTCAAAACAGCCAATGGGGGACTGTTCAGGAGCCCAGGGCGTTGCCCTGGGAGAGAGGATTGATGCAGTGCCATACACCCCTTCCTACTAATCTGCTTCCAAAGTAGAGGTGGGTAAGTCAACAAGTTCTTCAAGGCAGCCACGCCAGACGTGAGACAGGCATCTTGCGTATCTCTAAGAGCCTAAGAAAGAGCAGAGGCATCAAAAGATTAGGCATGTTAAGCAAGCAACACGTCACACAGAAACATAATAAAAACTCTTTAACACTCTTTAAAATTCAAGTAAGGGTTATTTGTTTAATATGTGCTTTTCAATTTAAAGTATATGATTATATGACGGCCTCAGCGACATGTATTTGTAAATAATACTTTATAAACAAAACTCCATTAGGGAGGAATGGGGACTGTGATGGAGCAGGATCAGCTGTGACTGAAGTACTTGGCCGTGCTCTATTTTGGCTCGTCAGTCCCCAGGGACCAAGAGCTGAGTCAGATCCAGACACTTGTCTTGAGCCAGGCGCGAGGCTTGATTGTATTGTTCACCTCTGTTATGTTCCCCGGCTGTGTACCATAGATGCCTGTAAGCCCACCACCACTTTGTTTTTGAATAAATTAAAGTGGATGTGTTCATTAATTTAAATTTAATAAAGGCCATGCAGACATTACTCCACACAAGTCTACTGTTCTTTGGAGAACTTACCTGGAAGTGCGCTAAGCCTATCCAGCCCTGATGGTCTTTAACATAAATCCTGGTTTCCCAGAGATATTATTTTCTTGCGTCTCCCGTGGGCAAAAATCTATTAATTTGCCGTTTTTTCTCTTGACTGTGTCTGTGAACGGATAGTGGATGGGGTTGTTCCATGTACCCATGAGCAGGGGTGTATCTTAGTCAATGCTGTTAGGAGGGTGTGTGCAGTAATGATGACACGCTGGTATGTTGTAATCCAAGTAGGTTTATTCAGGTAAGTAGACAAATCATCATTAACAGGTATATAAGTCTTGTAAGGCAGCCTGTAAGCCGATATCAACAACCCCACCAGGAGCAGCCTGCTAGCTGCTCAGCCCCTCTCACCAACTGTCATCACTCATCCGGTCACACAGGCATTCCACTCATGGCCCACATACCAACATTCCACTCAGAACACCCACACAGGCTCAGCAGCTAGAGAACAGGATAACATAGGAGAGAAACCATAACATCAGAATACTACAGTGTGAGTCTGAGATTTCCCAACAAGAAGCCTGCTGCAACCAGCTATAAAGACCCAGGTGATCTGTAGTGCACATGGAGGAGCAGTGAGTGGAGTTACGGGTATTTGTTGTTAATTATCAGTAATTTGAAACCATACCCCCAGAAAGGCCCCACGCATCCCTCTGCTTCATTTCAAAGATTCACTAGACCTAGAAAAGAAACATCTCCCAAGGTGTTGAAGTCTACATGCACCATCTGAGCTCCTATCCTCCAAACCAGCTAAAGAAGACACCGTCCTTGTCCCCACTGTTTTATCTCAGCTAAGATTCTCTACCAAAAACCCCACTCTGTTGTAGCTGCCATGTTCCCCTTCTTCATCTTATAACTCATGCTCTCCTCCTCCAAATCTGTGAGGAGCTCCCCAACTCTTCCTCTTAGGAGCCATTTCAAGGCATGTACAAAGTTGCCAGTTAGAAAGTGTCCCCAACTTCCAAGGGGTTAAGTGATCAAAACAGTCAGACGACTCATGCTTTCTGAAACCCCTGTCTCTCTCTACCTATCCCTACCTCTATGTATACCGATTTTACCCTATTGTTCTCTACCTTTCTTTATCCCTCTCTTTCTCTACCTTACGTATCTCCTAATCCTATCGTCTCTTTCACTCGCTATGTCTTTCTATCCTGCTCATCCCCTTTTACCTCTCTCTGTTCTTCTCTGCATACATTTAACTTATTCTAACCTCTCTCAGTCTTCCTCTCACTCTATGTCTCCCTTCTGATTTTACAGTGCATGTCTTGTGTTCATCTATCTCGTTCTCCATTATATATCTCAGCTTTCAACTCACCAATCCCTAAATCCTCACTCATCTCTCAATCTAACATTTTTAATACACTCTCCTCTTTCTGACTACCTCTATTTCACCTGGACCATGGAGAGAGAGGTCCATTGGGGCAGCCTCCAGGGCGCCACCGCAATGATCACTGACCCTTTAAGAAACCCCGAAGATTGAACCTACATTTGTACACAGTACACCTACTCAGATGTGTACCGACATCTGCAGCCACTGCGTAAAGACTCTTTTCCTGCTCTTCTGTCTGTATTGCACCTTCACGCTGGTAAAAAGAGGCCTCTTTTATTAAATGTGAAATGTGCAGGAATATATGAAGTTGGCACACAAGACCCTTCTTAATTGTGTCTTGGGCTTGAGGAAGAAGGGGAAAAGTAACGATAATGATGCGCACTGACAGCGCAAATTCTCCTACCAAGGAGTGCTGGGAGCAGGCAGTACCATGAGCTGGGTTATGGTACACGTATGTTGGAAAGCACATTGAAAACCTACGGAGTTGGTTGGAGCTGGACCTGGCAAAGCTTTTTCCATGGTGTGCACACAGCAGGATTCAATCTGAATAGAGCAAACAGTCAAGTAACCCCCGGAAATGTCTAGGCATATTTAGGGCAGAGCATTGGCTGCAGGGGTCATTTGACTTTTTGCGCATGGTCAGTTCTGGGTGGAAGAATTGTCCCGGTGCCTCTTCAGTGGGGAGAAGAATTCCCCCATGTGCATTTGTGTGTGAGCTGAGGACAGGTGGTCGGCATGTATGGGATTAGTGCTGTGTGTGCATTTTGTGATCTGTACAGAGGGTGAGGAAAATTAAGAATTGGTAGACATTTGTTTTAGTCACTAAAACCAGGGCCGGCTTTAGCGCTGGTGGCGCCGGATGCGACAATCACTTTTGGAGCCCCACATCCAATGACCGCCTCCTCGGATTCTATCCCTACCACCTGCAAAAGTGCCCCTCATCTCTCTTTTCATAAGATATTGATAAATACAGTGCCCCCTGAGGTCCCAGCGCCCCCCACACAGGTCAGCGCCCAGTACGGCCGCACCAGTCGCACTGCCCTAAAGCCGGCCCTGACTAAAACCAGGTAAGGTAAATGGGGTGGCAGAGAATCAGAGATTAAGCACTGAGCTCTGGAACACAGTTCATCTCCGTCTTCACAGCTGAAATGTATCACTTATCTTTAAACCCACTTGGCAGATAGAGATATGTAATGCTGGACTCTGTCCTATCACCTTCTAACAAGCCATATTTTACTGTGCCAAAAGCCCTAGTGGGTGAATATCATACTTTGTAAATGCTGAGCCACCTAATCATACACTGCACTTTGTAGCCTTTGAGTAGAGCTACACTAATAGTACTACAGTGGTAATGCTGATGAAGTACAAAACCTACACAAAACTGCGTCCGAAGAGCTCTGCCTCTCAAAACTATACTTCTGTGGCTGAGACCTCCACATATGTAATTATATGTTTAAGTAGTAAAAGTGGGAGGGACAGATGGGAGTTGATGGGAAAAGGGAAAGACTTGCACATACATGGGAGGGGTTTAGGAAGGAGTAAGAATGGTTCTAGAGAGGGCTAAAAAAGGGGTTTAGGGAGCGATAAACACACACCCACCCACAAAAGAGCAAACCCATTGCTGTTCACATTACTGTTCGTAGACTGCACTTCTAAAGTTTTTATGACCCAAAAGTTCCTAAAACAGTACTAAATATACTCCAGCTCAGCCTTGGAGTTAGTCCAGCACCAAACATGTATTGATGTGCTGTAACATTTTTTAGGTCTCGCCTGACTCAGCGCATGCGCTGGTCTGGCGAGACTTATTGAGAGGGCTCCAAAAAGTGCTACCAGGCCAGCCTAGAGCTACAGTGCATGTGCGCGGGCGCGCGCGCCACGTTTTACCGCCATTACTTTCACTTTCGACAACACGGCCGCTTTGATGTTTGATCGTGATTGCGATCGCAATCCCTTACACTTTTGCTGCCGCACGGCAACTTTGTATAGCCAAAAGGTCTCGCTTTTGGGACCTTATAAGTATTTAGTTACGCAACTGTTGCATGGCTAAACACTTATAAGGTCCCACAGGCGAGACCTATTGGCTAAGCCAATGCTTGTTTTTATTGCACTAGGTTTCAAAAACATTTTTGTAAACTATTTTGTACTCATATTTTACAATGAAATAGTTGTCTGTTTTTATCTTTATTATTTTTCCCTATACTTTACCATGGGAAGACCTCCACCCCGGTGGCGAAGACCTCTGCCAATGAGTAAAAAAAGCTATAAGTATTAACTTGACACTCAAGAATCCTGGTACAGGAGGCTCCACCAGGGGGCTGATACATGTAATTTTGCACCCAGGAGTATCTTTACAATGATAAATGATGAAAAGAAGAAGTTACTTTTAAGTGTAGTAGTACATTTCACACGAGTAAATCTACACATGTAAATGTAACTTTGTTAATTGACCCCTGAGGGTTAATGAGTGGGTTAAAGGTGGTTAAAGGAGGTAGCAGAAAGGTCAGGGTTCTGGGTGAATGGCACCTTGGACACAGACCCTAGGAAGGAGTGCTAGGGAGTGTGAGACCAGCACAGGTGAAGAGCTATGCCTCAGTGACAGGATGCATTGTAAAGAAGTAAGGTTCACGCAATCGGAGCCCTGCAGCTTAACAAAGGCACAGACTGCGTGAACAGCAAAAAGTACTCTGCAGAGGTAAATTGCAGAGTAACTTCATCCTATCAGTGACGTTACACAATATGATGTCCCCCCTGCAGAATGTGAAAAAGGGCTCCCGAGTCTCTTATATTTCACAGATATTCAGGGCCTTGGGCTATTTGTGACCCCCCCCCCCCCCTGTGGGGGGGCATGAAGTGTTGGGGCCCAGTGTTACGATCATGCATTCTAGAGTCATAATGTCCACACCATTAGCTATGTAAATGATTGTCACATTTAAAAGCATCTTAAAGGCAGTGCTTAATTTGAGCCACTGGTTTCCGGTGCTCGGCACCAGTACTCAATTGTTAACACTGTCACATGGTGGCACTGTTTGTTTTATTTAGAGATGAGCATAACAACAGTTGTTTTTTAATTCAATATAGTTGAAAAAAAACAATACCTGCCACGAAGCCATTCTTATAGCGTTGGGGGCCTGGAATAGTCTGAAGAGTCACTCTTTTAGGAGTGTGATGGTCAGTAGCTGTGTTTGTACTGTCATTGGCAGCAATGTCACGGGCAATGGGTGTTGCAAGCTGCAGTTCCCTCCTGACGTGGTCCCTGGCACTCATTTTTTTAATAAATTAAGCACGGCTTACAGGCCTTAGAGAGAGCGATACAGACTGCACAGCTTGCAGTGTGTACAGAGACATAAGACACCACAGATATTGGCCCCTAGCACCTCAGCTACCCTACAAGCTGCAGAATAATTATACAAATTATTCGCCAACATTACATGCAATACAGGCATTAATAGAAAAAATTGACTTGTCTGGGTCAGTGCTACACTGAGGTGATCATAGCCTCTCTGCCACATCTGCAAAGCCCCTTCTTACTACAAAATCACACTGTAGAGATGACTGCGTAACACATGTCTCGAGGCCATAGGAAAGAGTTGTAATGCAGTGCGCTGTCTCAAGCCGAACCCCACCAGAGATCACATGCGATGTCCATCAGCAAGGTTCCATAAGCAAGAGTGCAGTAGAGGACTACAAGTGATGCTGTAGGGACTTAGAGTCCAGCTAAGATCTGACTTTACTAGCTGGAGGGAGCCTCCAAATCCAAAATCCATGAAGTATGATGTCTGTCCTTGTGCATCGGGTCACTGGGGTCAAATATGTGCTTTAGCCCCTTGCACTAACCCTGACAGTCGCAGGTTAATGTGACCCAGCAGAGAAATTATTGGGGGAGAAGTTCCATCCCTGCCCCTCCCCCAAGATACACCCTTGCCTCTCTCCATTTATTTATTACCCCTTGGGGGTGACTGGTCCCACCCAAGAACCCCATGTGTTCCCAGCATTGGGGGCAGCTCAGGGAGTCCACCCCTGGTTGCCCCACCGTCTCCCGTACGGTTTCCTCTCTCAAACTGGTAGACCTCTTAACCAAGGGATTTATTACACTGTCCTTGCAACATTGTGGACTACCCCAATAGACAAGGAGGTGTCCAACAAGCAGGAACTCCAGTAGGGGCCAAAGCCTACAAGAAAGTGACCAAATATATAGGGGACCTGAGGGTAGCAGAGCCTGACGTTATAAATATAGGACTATAAATTAGAGGGACTGACCCGTAGATGGAGGGATGGATGAATGGATGCTTCCTTACTTCTTGGAATATTTCAGCTTCATGTCTTCTTACTATTTGAATCATATGGAGAGCAAATTTAGTTAAAGATAGAGGGCACAAGTCAGGATGGACTTGGGTGTAAAGAGTCCCCTACTGTTCTTTACAGAGGGAACTCTATTTCCCTTACCCGAGGCCAGAGGAACCTCAGAGGTGTCACCACATTGTGTTTCGGCACTGCAACCGATTGCATTTAAAACAAGCATTGGCATAGCCAATAGGTCTCGCCTTTGGGACCTTATAAGTGTTTAGCCATGCAACAATTGCATAACTAAATACTTATAAGGTCCCAAAAGCGAGACCTATTGGCTATGCCAAGCGGCCGTGCGGCCGCGAAAGTGATCGCGATTGCGATCAAACATCAAAGTGGCCGTGCAGCCGCCAAATTAAAAGTAATCGCGGTCAAGCGCGGCACGCGCACCCGTGCACATGCACTGTATCTCTAGGCTGGCCTGGTAGCACTTTTTGGAGCCCTCTCAAAAAGTTTGGGTCAGGCGAAACCTAAACACTGTGTAACCTAGTTATTAAACCCTCCTTCCCACTGGCAGAATACCCTTCATTGGGGTTATCCTTGAATCTCTTATCTGAGAAGTAACAGAGAACTTCACTCTATTAATTCTTCCATCAACTAATGAACTGTAAATGTGCAGCGCTTTTGTGCCTTGAAGGTGGCACAGAACACCAGCAGAAACCAAACATGCCTTAACACCAGGTTTATTGTTAAAAATACACCCAGTACATTATATTGATTGTCTAAATGCAACTTAAAGAGGTTATAAAAAGTTCCACACCTCTGTTTAAAAATAGTGTCCCCTTCTAACATTTCTCAGCTCAATTAGGCATTGATATGTGAAAAATCTACATTTAATTTATAAAAAGTTAAACAAAACAAAAAAAATGTGTGTCACATGTCTGTGTCATTAAGTTAAATTACTTTAATATTATAAGGCTATAACATTTCTTATTATTACGTCACTTTCTGTAACGTCGTTCTGAATTAAACATGCTAATTAGCCGCCCCCCCACTATTATTTTTGAGACTAGCCTTGAGCCACCGCAATTTAGTACCTGCAACTCTTTAAGACTTACGTAAAATCACATGTAGGAATGCCAGTTCTCTCCAATATCAACAAGTATACAGTCCTGGGCTAAGTTATAAAATATTTTTTGTTCAGAACGTTAGTCCATTTGGGTAAGATGACGCAAATAAAGATAACATATCCCATGTGCACTGAACCACTCTAGAAACATGGAGACCAATTTACAAAGCCAAAAGGGTCTCAAAACAGTAGTAGATGTACTTCATTTTAGCCTTTGACTAACTCAAGCACCACACATGGTCATTCACAGGTACTGCAACTCACTCCCATTAAAAAAATGAAAATGATGGAGGCAGGAACTACACCCCAAAGTAAGTATTAATAAATTAAAGGAGTTCAACTTTTAAATTAAATATATATGAAATAGTTTTGAGTGTTAGAAAGTGGAATTAGATAAAAAAAATATTTTATCATTAAAAAAATCAATAACTAACTTAATGAAATTAAAAAAGACAGTAAACGTCAAAAAATATTTGAGATTAGTTTAAAACAGATAATTATTATTTCAATTTACTAAAAGTTGATTAAGTTATAAAATATTAGTATCTGGATTTTTTTACATTTGGATTAAAAATATGTATACATTAATTTAAAATATTTAAATATTTAACTATTTTGTAAACATGTATTTGATTAGTTAATGTGAGGTAACATTTTATTTTACTCAGTATAGGTTAATATTAATTATTTTACATTACTTTACTTCGAAATATTTTGAATCCTTTAATAAAAATGAATAAACATTTTTAGATTTCCCTATGCTTTACCATATGGAGATCTCCACCTACACGTGAAAAGTTAGTAGTAGCAGTAACTTTACTCTCATAAATTCATCCCCCAACAGCTGAACTGAGGAGGTGGAGATGTCTAAATCTGCACTTAGAAGTAAATTGTGAAGAGAGAAAAAAAGTAGACTTACACATAATTGCAACAGTAAATTTACACATGAGTAAATCTACATGCATAAACTTGCCTTTGTGAATAGGGTCCATGGTGTTTTAAAGCACATGAATGCATTTTTCAAGTTTTAGCCACACACACTAAAGCTCTACATGTTGGCTACCACTTTCAATTCTCTTCACTCAACATTCAGGCCCTGATTACGAGTCTGGCGGTACACGGACCGCCAGACTTGTAGGGGCGGTGGAAGTCTCCCGACTGCTCTGATACGATATTGGTTGTGCAGCTGCCAGGAAACTGCCATTCCATGGCTGAGTGGCGGTGGTCAGGAGGCAGTAATATGCTTGGCGGGACCACCGCGGTCCCCCCAAGAATGTTACAAGTTTCTTCTCTGTCACAGTTTCATGGCACTTCCATCACCATGAAATCCGTGGCAGAGAGGAAACAAAGGGAGCCCTTCAGGACCCGCTGGTGTCTCACACCCTGTGGATGCACACCAGTTTCTGCATGGCATGGACTTTTCAGTCCATGCCATGCAGGACCTTTTTTTGGCATTCTTATTGCGGTGCCCATTTTCAGGGCACCGCTGTGGAAACGTCAAAAACAAAGCCGGTCTTACAAGAGGAAACTCCTTTTCTGGCGGGTGGTCTGACCACAGCTTTGGCAGTACTCGGAGGGGCGGACCCAGCGCCCCGTGGCCAAGGTCATAGCCGTGCCTGTGGTGTTTACCATTTGGAAACATTGATTTACTTTTGTGATTGTGGTTCTTTCAAAGGAGTAAATGTGTTTTGCCACTTTGCAACAATGCAGATTAAAGGAGTTCATTCTTTTTTGATGAGCAATACTTGTGATCATGGTGAGGCAATTACAGTATGTGAAGAGCATGGCTCGGGTGCTTACTTCCATGCATGCATATCTGGTGCTCAACTCATTTCAAATTCAGCAATTGCATTTGGAATGCTGCAACTTATATTATTGCCTCCATGAGGCTTTTGCATATGAAAGCCGTAAGGGAAGTTGTTAACGCTGATCCTGAATCTGTACCATATTTTGGAATGAGGAACCCAAATGACTGAAAATCTAAATAATGTCTGTGCCCTTACTGATAATGCTTTGTAAGACTAAAAGTCAGAGACACACGCTGCAGAAGTATCATTTCCTCCATTTTGTCTTTGTCTCTGAAAATTGGCATGTGTTTGCGCCTGTTGGCATAGGTCTGTGTGGCTCGTGATCCTGAGGAACACAATCTACAAACCGAAGCTCTCTGATACCTCTTATTTTCCCATGAAATGGTACAACAATGAGTTGATCTCCTCCCCTTGTAGATCTGAGAGCTGTACCCTGATGTACCCCTTTCTGCAAAGAGCTGTGGCTGCTGATAGCATTTTATAGACTTTGGGGTGCAATAAGTATACCCAAGAGAGATTCCTCCTTAAGCCCAGTGGCCTGGAGCCTATGTGGTGCCTTCATATTCATTTTTTTGTGCTTGAATTGATTGCCAATGCTGTGAGCATAACTTTTGAAATATTGCTTGGAAAAATCAGAATGTGTATGTAGATAAATGTTTTGCCGTTACTAGCAGTGCACCTTTTGTTAGGATTACCCTTGGTTGATTGCAAAAATGTCTTTGAAATCATGGTGGTTGCAAGATGTAGGATGGATGCTGACCACAGAAGACAACCAGAGCACTTCAAAAATTAGCTTTCTTTCCTTTCCTGTTCTTAATGGCGAATTACATTTTCCCATGAAAGCAGTCTCCTGTAGTACTCTGCTCTTTGGCGGTGGCCATCCTGCTACTTTATGGGAGTAGGTCAATGGGAGCACTAGCCAGAACCTCTTCCCCCTTTAAATGGGAATCTGCACCAGCCTGGTAGGCAGCATTTGGAACTTTCACTGTGTGCGGAGGGGCAGGGCCTTGAAGTGTGCAAGGATTTGCGTAGAGAACCACCTAAGAGGCACTCTGCCCTCCAACAATCTCCCCACCCCCTCCCAAAAGGAAAAAAAAGGTTTCTGGAGGTGTCACCGATGTCCTGGGGTGTTTTCACACCCCTTGGTGGACATATGCTGCTTACAGCCCCCACACACAAGCTGGAAAGCCACTTTGTGCAGTGGTTACTAGCTCTTCTTCTCTGCCACAGTGTGATATCAGCTCCTCACCAGGTAACCATGTGAAGGGAGCCATCATCGTATGACACACTGTGACACTGTGTGAGTTGGCAGGTATTTTTCTAGGCGCTTAATACTCCCATGATTAGGGTATGCACTCAGCAAAGAGTGGAGTGTCTATCTGTAAGGATAGGTACTCAGTCTTCATTAATCACCTAATGCTTGTACATTGACACCAATGTTTCTGAATTGGTGATCCCAGTAAATAATAGCATTACTCATAAACCCAATCCAAACATTTTCCAACTAAAGGTTTACACTTAGAGGTATGTCTGTAGTCGTTTCTTTCGTAGGGGCAGCCGATGTGCTAAACATCTGCCATCAATTATGAATTATGACTCTGAGGACTCTTTGGCCACTCCTGGTGTTAAAACTTCTCATCCTGTCATTGATGCACAACAAACAGCACCATGAAGTGGTTGCCATTGGCGGATGCATCACTCCCTTAGCCTCATCCTTATTCTCTCCTCCTCAGGACACTGTAGCAAAGTTCAAGGCGAATGTGCGTGACCAGCTGAACATGATGCGAGCCTACCTGAACGTCCTGGAGTCATCACTGGGCCAAGAGGCGGAGAAGGTGCAACGCGCAGCCTCGTCCGCACTGCTGGAGGAACGCAAGACCATGTCACGCTACCTGGAGCAGCTGAAGCAAATGGAGGGGGTGCTGAACGAAGTGGAGGGCGAGCCACAGACCGAGTTCCTCAGGGTACGGCGGCATATCAGAGGGGAGGAGGGGATGAAGAGGGAGAGATGGGTGAGATGGATGCATATTTCTGGCTGAGGTGGGAAGGAGGGTAGATTAGTTATTGTGGGTGTTGGTGTAGCTCAGACAGTGGGCTCGATTCACAAAGGTAAACTGAGACAAAAGTCTAACTTTACAACTTTCAGTATTCACAATGGGCATTTGTGAGTAGTAAAGTTAACTTTACAACTTTCAGTATTCACAATGGGCCTTTATGAGTAGTAAAGTTAACTTTACAACTTTCAGTATTCACAATGGGCATTTGTGAGTAGTAAAGTTAACTTTACAACTTTCAGTATTCACAATGGGCATTTATGAGTAGTAAAGTTAGACTTTTGTCTCAATTAAACGTAAGCTTTGGCCTTAAGCTTAAATGAGAGCAAAGGTTTGATCTCAGTTAAACTTAAGACCAAAACTTATGTTTAACTGAGACAAAAGTCTAACGTTACTACTCGTAAATCCCCTTTGTGAATACTGAAAGTCGTAAAGTTAGACTTTTGTCTCAGTTTACCTTTGTGAATCAGGCCCAGGGTTTGTCTATTTTCTATGCCCTGATCCATGCTTCTAGCTCCTACATAGAGGCTGGTCAGCATACTTGAAAACTGGACAATTTGTAGCTTTAAATGGCCACCTGCCCTGGGGATAGTCTCCGTCACATGTCAGGCTTAGATGCCTTGTAACTGACCCTTCCCCGACACTGCAAGGATTTCCAAGCCAAGCCATACATGTTACTAACACTGCCCAGGCTGTACTAGCGTTTGGTTGGTAGTGTTCTGTTGGAGTTTCTATCAGCTGTGTATGCACCTGGCACTGATTTCATTCTGACCACTGCTGGTTGATCATCTGCCTTGTGATCTGTATCTAGCTCTTCATGTACGTGAGTAAATTAAGTGTGTATTAAGACAGTATTTATCTCGTGATATCACATTCACTCATTTACCCTTTTCTTCTTTTTTGTCCTCACAGAAATATTGCCTGGTTGCGCACAGGTACAGTACAGCGTTCTTCTATATTATCCACTCTAGATTGGAACTGTCTGAACTCTAATTGCCAATTCGTGTACGCTGATAGAGGTCACACACTTAAAATGAATTGCTGAGGTTCACCCAGAATATTGAGATTTATCTGAAGTTTACAAACGGGGATAGAGCCTCCTGGACATTCAGCCGCATTGAGGATAGGAATTGATGGGTTGAAACAGACTTTTCTTTAGGTCCTGAGCAAATTAGTAACTAGTGGATAGCATAGTTGGTCACAACCATTGTTTGTCATTAGTATTCCAGGGTATTGAGTATTGTGCTGTGGTTAATTAACGAATACGTCATTATTATATCTGATTTTTCAATGGTTGCTTGATCGAGTCTTGGCTTTCTCTCATTGAGGTTATAGGTTTGTAGGTAAACTATGAGATGGTCATGTATTAAAGAGATCACTGCCCATTTGGTGCTATTCCTTCATTAAAGAAAAAGGGCCTTCTATATGGTACGGCAGCCAGCCTGGCAGGTCAGTGCAGAGATGTCCTCCTCTGACCTGGCGGAGGTCCGCCCGCCATACAGCGCCAAGAAACCGTTTAGTGATAGAGCGGTATATAAATTCTTTTCAACTTCAACTTCAACTTCATACTTGATCTCCAGCAGGCGGGTGGGGATGTCTGTGCCTTCAGCAGAGCCTCCGTCGGTTATCATGTTAAACTATTTAATGCAGAAAGGTTTTTTTGTATTACAAATACAATGGCTTGAAGCAGGGGCTTATTAAAACAATACACAATGGCTGTGACCTGCTGGGAGTTTTCTCCGAGCGCTTGGGGGGTCATTTCTTCGCTTTTCTCTTTGGGACTGCCAGGCTTTCCCTGGCAGTCTCCAACAGGAAACATGTACCTCTGATTGTCTGCCCTAAATAGGAGAGATGGTCTGAGGTAAATTGACTGTTTAACCAATGTTAGACGGGCTGGTGGTATAAGGTTTCCGCTGGTAAATCAGACATACCCTCTGCTGTCAGTAAATGATGCTTTCTGTGACTCTAAACAGAGTGCGTAAACTGCACATTTGGTGGCCAGGACACCCACCACTTTATTGGCAGATTTTCTGCGTCCTGTTTGTTGTGCTTAACGAGTGGGACGAAGTTTTGTTGAAAAGTATATTCTACATTAATATATTCGAGTTTTGATACCTAATTATTTAACCTGTTGTTGCATTTAAATGTTTCCTCCTAGGATTCCAGGGACGCACAGTGACCATAATTACGTTGCAGTCTGTCTTTCGAATTTCACGTAGTGAAGGATTATTAGCATAGCCAGTGCATAGATAGGATGCCCCATGGTGCATTTGACTCAATGAAAGGACTGCATCCCTTTGACCTTAGTAGGATAACGAGGGAGGGTATTATCAATTTCTCACCCACTCCTCCGTTGTTTTTAACGTTGCACAAGATAGGATAGCAAATGCATACTATTAAAATAGTTTTTTTAGGTCTCGCCTGACCCAGCGCATGCGCTGGTCTGGCGAGACTTATTGAGAGGGCTCCAAAAAGTGCTACCAGGCCAGCCTAGAGCTACAGTGCATGTGCGCAAGTGCACGCGCCGCGCTATACCGCGATTACTTTCACTTTCGCGGCCGCTTTGATGTTTGATCGGGATTGCGATCACTTTTGCGGCCGCTTGGCATAGCCAATAGGTCTCGCTTTTGGGACCTTATAAGTATTTAGTTATGCAACTGTTGCATGGCTAAACACTTATAAGGTCCCAAAGGCGAGACCTATTGGCTATGCCAATGCTTGTTTTTTTTACCTATCATTGCAATTTTAGCATTTCCACGGGAGACCCCCCCCCCCTTTCCTTTCATAAACAAATGATTCCAAGAGCTCGGAAAAAACCCGCCATGCACCATGTTGGTTGGTGCTGAAGGAGCAACCTCTAAGATGTAGCATGCCATCTAGTGTGAGTGAGGAGTTACATCCTTTAAAAAATATATATATAACTAGCAAAAACAGCTGTAAGAATCAGTATGATCTAGACACCCTAAAGACCTGAAGCACCCATGGTTACCCTCACTTAATCAGAGCCTAACCATTTTTTAAATGAATATAGTATATTAGGAGGCTGAACTGTTGTGGGCTCTATAATTTGGCCTCTCCCCCCTCTGTGCAGTTAGTTTCTCATGTTCTGCATCTGCCAAACTCTAAGGTGCGCTGACAAAAAAAGAAAAACACAAATCTGAATTTCTGTTCACGGACATAGGTGGAGATATAAGACCAAACAAGTTCTTGTTCCCGCATGCTTCATTATCAACAACCCACGGACCCATGACCTTGTAGTCGTTTCGTTTGAAAAACTTTATTAGATTCTTGTGAATCATAAAAGTACATAGTTACAGTAGTAAAACATTGCTTAAAATCTTCCATATTACATTTTGCACATACTAAATATAACCAAAACAACATAAAAAATGTCATAGCAGGGTTTTCTATAAGCTACCATTTTCTTTATATCAATCCAAGGGTGTAAAAATAAATAAGTAATAAAAAATTGCATAAGGCCCTATTTCCCAATTTCCCTATCACATTTCATATCTTTTTCTGATTCGCAAGACAGTTCTACTAAAATTGAACACAGCACAACATGTGACGGCATTGGACAAAGAACGTAAATAATTAAAACCATCCTGGTTTGAACAAGGGACAATTTCTCTCAGGATGGGCCTAATAGTCAGTCTAGCTAGATATTCATTCATTGGGCCCTAATGCAAGTCGGTCGGGCAGTGATTTTGAAGCCCCACCAATCTCCAGATCAACAGAGGTACTTGGAAGCCTATTGTGCTTCTGAGTAGAAGTGTTGGGAAGGGGGGTAGGAAAAACCAAAGTTAGGGAGGTCATTTGTGAGACTGGTATACAAGTTCTAAGAATGGTTCACATCCTGCTAGGGACAACACATTGCAATGTTAATCAATACGCTTATGGGCCAATGATTCTGCAAGGGTTTCTGGGTACTGTGGCGAAGATGAGAGTGGAAGGTACCAGAATCATTACATGGCACGGCACATGCATATATGTCTAACTGAGGAAGGGTAAACATGTTAAGGAACATGGACATTAAACAATAAGGTGGAAAAACATCTATAAGCCTAAAGTTATTGATCGTAAGGCAAAAACGATGTTATGCAATACCGCTGGGTTTGTAAGGAATGTTTTTTCTAGTATTATCAAATTTGTGGGTCTATGTTTTTGTCTTTAGCAGAAGACCTGCTGTGTGGCCTTGTTGGTGATGCCTCCATGTGATAGCTTTTCAATTGACTTCTGACGTTCTCTAGGGACAAAGTCTCAAATGTGGTTTGGAAGTTGCAGAATGCAACAGTGCCAAGTTAGAATATGCACACGTGGTTCTGCACACTGAATAGGCACACTGAATATGCACACTGTGTGTCAGAGTGAGGCCTGGTGGTACATCTGTGAGCATTGGGCGACATTCTTTTCTATGTTTTTTTTTAGACTCCCAACATGATGATGCATGCTTAAGTTAGAAGAATTGAATAATTATGTATCTCATTATGATGCAGCAGGACAAACCATATGGTTGCATCCACCGTCCCTCGAATAGGAAGGTGCTTCTTGTAGTGGAACAATGGCAAGGCGGGAGAGCAAGCTCAGAAGGCACACTTACCTCCATGTGGTCTGTATGGCATATCTTCAGTCCAGACCATTGGACATTGGTCCTTATGACTTCTGTGGTTAGCTCTTCTTCAAGTCGGCACTTCACAACAGTCTGTTGCAGTTCAACAATGGTCTCTGATGTTTGAGGGACAGGGCACCTCCTTTTTCCAAAGCAAGACATGGTTCAGAAGAGCCTTTAGAGTTGTTCCTAACACTGTGGAGATCAGTGACAGAGTCCTAGTCCAGACAGGCACTAACTCACAGCCCTCATGTAGAGCTCCTTCTGAAGTTTTAACTTTTAGTTATCTTATCTAAAGACCAAAGTATGGCATAAGCTGGTCCTGGTTGATTCAAAAACCTATGCCCTCACCCAACCACGGTAATGTTCACATTTGCAGGCTTCTTCCCAGCTAGGGCTTATTATTTTATTATAATATTCTCTCTGCTGCTTCTAAACTATGTTTACGCTATCTATTATTATTATTATTATTATTATTAGTGAGTTTTATAACGCGCCTGGTTACCCTTGGGCATCCCCGCGCTTATCCAGAATGAAACGCCATGACATGAGGCACCGGTATTAAGCAGGAAACAGGTGAGTTTTTAACAACTTACGGAAGCGGAGGAAATTTGATTCCAAGCGTAGGTGCAGTGGAAGGGAATTCCATAGAATGGCCACATTGATGGAAAACCTTCTACCCCCAGTTCTTGCCTTCCTAGCTCTCATGACCTGCAGCAGATGTTGATGCTCTGAACGAAGGGAACGAGAGGTCTTATAAGGTTGCACCATATCCCGGAGGATAGGAGGGCCTTTCCCCTGCAAGATTTTATGGGCTATACAGAGTGCCTTAAATTTCACCCTCTCCCTAACGGGAAGCCAGTGCAGCGCCTTCAGCGCAGGGCGGGCAGACTGACGCTTGGGGAGATCCATCAGGAGCCTGGCGGCCGCGTTCTGCACTTGCTGTAATTTATTTAGGGTGGACTCTGGAGCCCCCAGAAACAGCGCATTACTGAAGTCCAGCCGGGAGATGATAAGACCCTGAACAAGTAATCTCCTAGAGACAACAGGGAGAAGAGGTAAGATCTTACGGGCTGAACGGAGCAGACCAAAACACACGCCTACGATCTTTTTAGCGTGAGTCTTAAAGGTAAGGTCCTGCTCCAACCACACCCCCAGACTCTTGATCTCCTGTTTGGGGGTGGGAGCCGCTCCCAGGCAACTAGGCCAGCTACTCGGAGACAGGATGGGAGGGGAGTTTCCCAATATCATCAGTTCCGTTTTGGAGCCGTTAAGCTTGAGTGCTGAGCTACACATCCACTTGAAGATCTTGTCCAAGCAGGTGTGCAGCTGGTCGGGATGGTAAGACGACTGGGGGAGGCCTACCACCAGCTGGGTATCATCAGCATAGCTGATAATCTTGATACCCAGGGGCAGTATCTCATTCTCCAGGGGAGCCATATAAATGTTAAATAGGGTAGGGCTCAACGATGAGCCCTGTGGCACACCACACTGGAGAGAGACCGATGAAGATTTCGAATGGCCTTCCCACACCTCAAACGTACGGCCAACCAAAAAGGAAGAGAACCACTTCAGGGCCAGCCCGGAGACCCCCACCCTCGACAGTCGTTGGAGAAGCACTTGATGATCCACAGTGTCAAATGCCGCACTGAGGTCAAGGAGGATCACTGCCACTGATCCCCCTGTGTCCAAAATGCTCCTGGCATTCTCCACGACTGCCAACAGGGCAGTATCGGTCCCCTGACCGGGACGAAAGCCCGTTTGGGAATCACCCAAAAGGGAGTTGGACTCCAGGAAGCCCGAGAGGCGCCGATTGACCAACTTCTCCGCTACCTTGCTAACACCGGGGAGCAGGGAGATAGGCCTAAAGCTGGCAAGGTCAGCGGGGTCCAAGTTGGGCTTCTTTAAGAGAGCCTTGACAACCGCTCCCTTCCAGCTTGGAGGCACTATTCCTTGGGTGAAGGATAAATTTATCAAATCCGTCACTGGACCACCGATGATAGAGGCCACCTGCTTAAGATATTTCAGTGGTGCAGGGTCTTTAGGCGATCCACTTTTCATGGTCGTCAACACTGTGAGCACTTCTTCCTCGGTGACCGATCCAAAGGAAGCCAACTCTGCTGTCCGCGCCCTGGGCAGAAACTCCAACTTACCATCAGAGGAAGTCTC
This sequence comes from Triturus cristatus, assembly GCF_964204655.1. Classification (NCBI taxonomy): domain Eukaryota; kingdom Metazoa; phylum Chordata; class Amphibia; order Caudata; family Salamandridae; genus Triturus; species Triturus cristatus. The sequence goes on from NC_140590.1 coordinate 1,258,951,858, forward strand.
CTCGTCTAACCGAGGGAGTGATGAAAGGATGTTATCTATTTTAGATTTAAAGAAGGAGGCAAGTTCGGAGCATTTCCCAGTGGGGTCAGCATGGAGGACTGGGGGTTCGGGGGCTTTTAGAAGTTCCTTGATGACCCTAAAAGATTCTTTTGAGGAGTTGGCCGCCAAGCCTATTCTCTCCTCAAAGAATACAGATTTAGCCACCCGAATGGCGGATTTATAAATACTTAAAGCCGCCCGGTATTCTCTCCGGATTGCTTCGCTCCAATCTTTCCTCCAAGAACGTTCCAATCTCTTGCAACCCCTTCTCAAAGTTCTCAACTCTGATGTATACCAGGGCGCCGATCCCACTCTTTTACCCATAGAGAGTTGTTTCTTCTTAGGGAGGAGAGCATCAAGCGAGTTGGTCAGCCAGATATTTAGCCTCTCATCGGCAACTAACGGATTAGACCCAAGGGAAGGCCGGGACGCCTCCAGATGGCCCGCCCAGCTGTCTACTGAGAGTCTCGACCAAGCTCTTTCCACCGTGTATACCCTGGGAGCCGATGTGACTGGAACCTCACACTGCCACTGGGCAGGCACCATAAAATGATCCGTCCAAGGCAAGGCCAGCGCTGGAAAGGCCTTGAGGCAGACCGAATTCGAAAATATGGGATCCAACAAATGGCCCTTCCTGTGTGTGGCACCGGAATTAGTCAAGTTGATCCCCAAGGCTTGAAGATCACTTTGTAGGTCTACTCCCAAGGAGTTTTGAGAATCATCAAAGTGGATGTTAAAATCACCCAGGGCGATAAAGTTGCCAGTGGAAGAGGCAAGAAGCGCCACAGATTCCAAAAAGGAATTAGAGAAATTTCTCAGGGGCCCAGGGGGACGATAAATTAGAAGGCCTGTCAACGACGCCGTAGGTGACAGTCGAAGAGAGAACTGGCAACTCTCGCAGTCACTCATCCCTCCGTCCTGCACCTTACAGCCTAACGCGTCCCTATAAAGGATAGCAAGCCCTCCTCCCCTCCCCACAGGCCTATCCAGATGAGCCATTAGAAAACCGGAAGGGAGAGCTCTGACTATGTCAGGACCCGAACAGGAAGAGATCCAGGTCTCGGTTAAAAATAGCACATCTAAATGCCCATTATTCCATTGTAAATGCTTTGCTCCCTTGTGTTCTGTATTTTCTAGTTCTCCAAAGTTACCGTAGGATGAGAATTGACATGTAATAAAATACGCAAATAAATAAATACAATTGATTATTATAATGCAATGATGGTAACGCTTTCACAATGATCATACTTACATTCTAATAGAAAGTAACTTTAAAAAAAAGAATTTGTAGAAGTCAAGTATGGAAGATGAAACAGTTTGAAAAACGTTCGCTTCTTTTTAAAATCGTTTTATAGCTTTAAATTAGGTAGCTTGGTATGCCTCAGTTGCATTTTATAGTTTTTATATTTGACTTCCAACTCATTCAAAACTGCAATACCTTTACAACTTTGAAAACATATTAGAAACATAGCAGGGGCCTGATTTAGGGTTTGGAGGCCAGAGTAAAGGTAGACAGGGACTTTGTGTCTTCCACCCTGCCTTTATTCCACCTGCCAGATTTGGAGATGTCCACTGGCCCACGGACATCTCTATACATTGGCAGGAACTGCCGTAGTTGCAGTTTCTGTCAATGTAGGACAAGTTTGAATGGATCTGTCAAACATCACAGATGGCTTCAAACTTTTCCATAGTTTTTTTTTCAAAAACAAACTACCAAAGCAGGGTATGTTTTTATAAAATAAAAAACTAACGTCCCCCCCCAAACTCTGGCAAATCACTCCCTTGGTGGTAGTGGGGGCATGTTTCTGTTTTTTACTGTCCCTCACCACCAGGATATACCTGGCGCTGATGGATAGTAAAAGAAAGCCATCCAACCGTTCATTCTAAATATGGTGGATGGTCGGATGGCTTACTCCAACAGCTCCTACTCTTTCGGGCCAATGGGGGAAGGTTTACATTGATGGAGTACATTTTTCTCCCTCAGCGTAAACCTGAAGGTCCACCCACCTCTAAACCAGTCATGCAGACAAAGAGTTTGGTGAAGAGGGTACTCCCTTGTAATGGTGACAGAGTACCCTCTTCCCAAACTCTAAATTGGTCCCCAAGTTTCTTTTAATTTATACCATTTTATGCCAACTGAACACTACAACTATACTAGAAAACCTAATGTTTTTAAATGTATACATCTTTAGTTTCTATTTGATTTATATGCATGAAATATTATCTTGAAAAATGTAGAGAAGTGACGAAAAAACCCAAGAAAAATTCCATGAAGAAGAGTTTGAAAATATTCGGAATTGGAAGATGTGCGTTTTTAGGCGAAATTCATCTAGTCAGATAAAATATGTCCCATGTTCATAGGAACATGCACATGCCACTATCATAAACACATGCTGCTTTGACTCGTTTTAAAATCCTCTTAGTTGAGGCGGTTATGAGAAAATGGCTGACAAGCAGGAAACATTTAAAGCAGCATCTTAATAAAACAGTAATGCAGATCTGAAGCTTTGCACTGATGAAGTATTTTCTTTTTTGCAGGTTGAATAAAGTCCTGGGGGAATCACCCCCTCTGGGACGCCTAGACATCCAGCTGCCAATCATTTCAGATGAGTTCAAGTTCCAGGTGTGGAGGAAGATGTACCGTTCCCTGATGCCACGTTAGTATCTAAGAGCATAAGGTTGGATGAAGGCGTTTGTGTCTGAGAATTGGGGGAACAATTGTGATTTTTAGGGAGGCCACAGTAATTCATGTGCAAGCTACCAAGTACGAGGCCTGATCCTTAACTTGAAAAGGAAAGTCTAAAATCTCCCAGTCATAATCGCCTGCCAACAATTTATGTACATTTTCAAATTTTCTATAAAATCCTAAACATTCACAGCACACAAGTAAATCTGCAAATTGTAGATATCCATTTAAATGCTCCATCCACTAAACAAACTCCTTTGCTAGTCCAAAGGTTGGACAAGTCCCTTAAGTACATTTTGCAGAAATGTGCAAAACACATCATTTTTTGTCCAGATGGAAATTTGTATCCAGTGGGGAAATCCCCTTCTGTCACACCTGCATGAAATCTGCAGATGTTTCTTTCTCAGTGCCACCCTCGAATACATCTATCTAAAAATTGCTGGTTAGACCCACAAATATATGGGTTCTCCCTCTAAATAAAACGTAATACTGGGAATATCTGCTGTGCTGGTGGTTTGCTACAACACTAAATTCAAACTCCTGGCATTGGTTCTATGCCAGCTGATTGACACACCCACTCTTTTGAGCACCTAACTTTATACCTATACTGAAAAACTATGGTTCTGGCCCTATATATCTCTAAAGAATAATTGATTCTGATGTTCCCCTTCATCAAAGAGAAGGCACAATCTGACCTATGTCCTTATGGGTATGTTTTCTCAATTGCATTGCTCTATCCAGTTCATATTTTGACTTCAATTATTTCCTGCCAAAGTTGAGTAAGAAGTTAAAAGCAATATCAAAGGAAATGGGTTTCAGACACAACTTTTTTTCAGTGTACAGCAGCTGGTCATTTGCAAACCAAGTTGGATGCAAAACATAAACTAGTGCTGTTGCAAGGACCTTTAGGGCCTGATGCATCATTGTGGAGATTGCGTAAGGAGGTGCAAATTGAGCAGTGACGTTTTCTACCTGCTCAGCATTTTGCGATGTAACTGATGCACTAATGTGTTGCATCCCAAAATGTATATTTGTTGAGGGTCCAAAACCTCCTGGCTCATGAATAATAATGAGGTAATTCATATTTTGTGAGCCTTTTTCCATGGCTGAGATCACAAGGGAGGAGGCCTGTGAGGGACAGCAGACCTCCGTCCCTGTGTTCTGATTCCCAACATATCAACATTTTTTAAAAGCGAACCATGGGGCTTATTTACAAGCCCCTTGCGCAGCTGGTGCGTCACTTTTAATATGGGAAAAAGTGACGTATCGGTGGGGCAAGGGGCTTTTAGAAAATCCTCCATGTCACTTAGAGGGGCATGTGCTACTTAAAAACATATAGTTGTGTTGATACAACAGAGAGGAGAGCTGGTAGTCGTTCCCTAGATGAATGTCTGCTCACTTGAAACCACCTATCACAATTACCAAAAGCAAACCTTCCCCAAAGGGAGAGCTTCCCCTTCTCAAGTCAGTTACCACACCAACCTGGAGTCAGTAACAGATCAATGGTTTGAGACCCCAATTGTGGCCACAAACAATAGACACATTCCACTGTGCTGCTGTTTAAGAAATGTTGGCTTTATAGAAAGATATTGAGAAGGCTTGGAGAGGGCAGGTAGTGTTCTTTGAACCTCTACCTCCCCCCCGCCACTGACGTGATTCCCAAATGGGAAGCTTTCAGTTAATTACTTTCCCAGCTTGGCAGCTGGTAACAGTTGTGGCTTGTAACAAACCATTGATACATACCTGCCCAACTCATCCATAGGAGATGGACATGCCTTTCACGCCCCCTCATACTTGTGATTTGGAAATGTCCAAAAAAGCTTTTTACAAGTCAAAAACATTTTGTTACTCGTAGAAGGGCCTATGCATGTTGCAAAATGGTATGTCGTGGTACATACTCTTGATTTTGTGAATCGAAGCCTTTGCAGCTGCAAAAGTTCCTTATAAACCAGGCCTCTAGTTCTCCTGATGCAGATTCCAAGTTCAACATTTGCTGGTGGTTGTCTTGAGTACAGCCCAAAATGATTTTGATGAAGGAGGCATCTCATGTGCTTGGATTATGTTGTTGGATAATCAACTGAAGTCCACTAAAACCAGCACCAATTCTGTTCGATGCATGCAGAAAAAGTTCCAGTCATGTGCATCAGTGTAGTGAGCTATGCGTGACTAAGGGTGGTTGGGCAAGAAGTTACTTTCTCGGTTATTGTAGTTGCCACTGGGTTCCCATAGTTTCCAAAATGGCTTCCAAGAGTACACTTGCCATTGCTACATTGAATGAATAAAACTAAATGTGCCCAGGGACGTTAGACGTCACCGGCCTCTATAGTGCTCACAAATGTGATGAAAAAGAGATAAGACCTGTTTCACAAAAACAGGTGCAAGTTATAGCATGGACATTAGGCATGCAGATTTCCATAATTTATATCTGTTTACATTATTCACAAAATGTTTTTTTCTGATTCCCAATGCTTAAGTTGATGAAATGTGATAAAAGCAGACTTACCTATGTTGTTCAGCTACTGTATGCGTGCCCTTCTTGATTTCTAGATTCAAAACTATACAATTTATTTTTTGATGTTAATTTTTACAGTGTAAAGCATTTGTACTAAAAGGTTCTCACTACCTAAACCCCACTTCTGAAAACCAGGCACGTTACACTGCTTTAGAATATCATTAGTTGAGTAGTGTGGCTCACTGGTTAGAGGCGGCAGACCCGGAAGCAGAGGTCGGTCAGGGACCAGGGTTTGATTCCCGACGCGGCAGGGTCTTGGGCCAAGGTCAGCGGACTCGATAATTCTCACCTTGGTGCCTACTCTAATCATGGATCACACTCAGCAACTCTGGGCAATAGCTTACTTAATCTCAACTTACGGCCCCATCAGTGCCGGGGATGCTTGGTCTTCACCTTGGAGATGCCCAGTAACGGACCATCTCACAGGGAAAGCCAGGATGGGTTCCCCAGCAGTACACAGCGCCGGGACACTCTGCTTGAGTAGCTGAGCGCTCAATAAAACACCAGATAACATTACTGAGAGAGCTATGTCCCTACCAACCCCACCCCTTAGCTGCACCAACCCTCCCCCACCCTTGTAGCAACAATAGCTACTAGTGTGAGCCTTTGCCTGCTACAGAAGGTCTACTTATTTCAATATGTCTTTTTTTCTCAGCACTGGAAAATTTGACCTTAGACCCCGAGACAGCCCAGCAGCACCTTGTGGTCTCAGAAGACGGGCGGTCTGTGGAGTGCACAGACCACAAGCAGCAAGTGTCGGACGAGCCTTGTCGCTTTGATAAATCCAACTGCCTGGTGACCAAGGAGAGCTTTGATAGTGGTGAACACTACTGGGAGGTGGTTGTTGCTGATAAACCCCGCTGGAGCCTGGGAGTGATCTCGGAGACAGCCAGCCGTAAAGGCAGGCTGCACGCCAGCCCCTCCAACGGTTTCTGGCTCATAGGGTTCAAGGACGGTAAGGTATATGAGGCCTATCTAGAGCAGAAGGAGCCCCGGCAGCTGCGGGTAGAAGAGAAGCCAGAGAAGATCGGCATCTATCTCAGCTTCAGTGATGGAGTGGTGGCCTTCTACAATGCTGACGATGAGGACAACCTACGCCCACTTTACACGTTTCATGAGAAGTTCTCCGGGAAGCTGTACCCATTCTTTGATGTTTGCTGGCATGACAAGGGCAAAAACACCCAGCCCCTGAAGATCTTCGTTCCAGCCTCGGATTAGTGAAGACCTCTTTATCTCTATTTTTTTCTGCTCTTTCTTCCTTTCTCCTTATCTTAATCTTTGCATTTTCTTTATTTAATCTCTTTCATGTTACCTATCTCTTTTCTTTCTTCCTTCATTCACCTTTGTTTTCCGTCTGGCTTAGCGATGTCAAGATCTGCCAATAGGTACACAAATAAAAGTAATTTTAAAATGGATGTTGTGGATGGGTTATTAATGTAGCATTGAGTTCTCAAATTCTCCAGTCCGAGGTCATATGTAGAATTTAGAGGGCGATTACTTCTTGCCTCACAACACTTTTTAAGGATTTCTTTATGCTAATTTGTCATTCTGGAAATGTTGCCCCTTGATGAATAATTCCAAAAGCTCCAGGCTCCAGTAGCCATCTTAAATTTCTCCTTTTTTCTTCTTCACAGGGAAATCTCTGTTTATGTTGTCATTTTTCCGAGCCAATCTGAAGTTTTTCAATTAGCTTTCTATGTTTTTTTTATGTGTTCAGTGACATAATTTTAAATCTTATACAAGAGTACATTTTAGTAACCAATGTCTATTTTTTGTTTGATCTATTGCTTTTTGATTGTGCTTTTAAGCTGTGATCCATTTTTTCCAATCCTCCCCCCCCCCCATCCACTTAGGCTGTACCTTTTATGTGGTGCATTCCCTTATAAGTGAAAATTCTGGTTGTAGGCGAGCACTGAAATATCCAAACACAGCTGTTACAATTATTGCATATCACAACACGTTTAAGGGTTGTATCTAACCACTTTATCACACTGTTCTATAAACAGCTATTGTTTTCTTTGTAGTGGAGGCAAAGAAAGAAAGAAATACATAAATAAATAAAGCATCTTTGTGTCTCCTGTCATCTCTAAGGAGGAAATGGAGCCCAACTAATAAGATCTCCTCTTTGCCTGTGCCATGTTACTGGTCTTATGGCTAAATAAGTAACATGGTGGCGGTGTATTCTTTCTAAACATCATCTTTTGGGGACAGACCCCCAAATCAACCACAGAGTCTTCTATTTACAGCAGGTCACCTTAAAAGCAGATCTTTTTCATCGATTGAGGTCAGTGGTTCTCCTGCCCTCTTACTGTCAGACTCAGGCTCTTTGCAGCTAGCTCCAACTCTTTGTTTTAGTTATCAAGACCAATGGGGTGGGCATCTAAATCTCTTCTTGCTCAGTCACCCATTCAGCCACTCATGCACCCTCTCCTTCACCATTTAGAGCCACTGAAACACACACACTCACCCATACAGCCACTCATTCACCCTCTCATTCACTATTACTGCCACTTACATACCCACTCACTCACCCATACAGATACTCATTCACCCTCTCATTCACCATAACAGCCAATAACACACCCACTCACTCACCCATACAAAATCTCACACACCCACTCACTTATATACAGGTTCTCACATACCCACTCACTCTTCTATACACCACTTACACACCCTCATTCACCCACACAGGCACTCCCACAGTATATATGTTTAACACACAGTAACTTTTAGAAAACACTCCCAATCACTGGATGATGTCAGCAGCGATGTAATTTCAGATATCATGAGTGATGTCATTTCAGATGTCATCAGTGATTTTATCAGTGATGTCACTGACTATGTCATGAGTGATGTAATATGTGATGTCATAAGCAGTGCATTGCGGGGACGTAAGTTATAGTATGCTCAGCTAACTATAACTGCTACATTTCTCTGGTTTTGTACCAGTGAAATGAGAGCCTAACTTTAACGTCCTAGTAATTTTTGCTTTTTTCAGTGAATTTCAAACTTTTTTTAAATTCTATTTCCTAGCAATAAGATCCCTGTAGCCTTTGGTTGTTTCAGTGAATTTCAACGTTTTTTAAAATTGTATTTACGAATTGTAACTGGTAACCTTTGAAAGTGGGTGTGTGAGTGGTTGTACAGTTAGGTGAGTGGGTCTGTGACTGGATGTGTGAGTGTCCTAGTGGGTCTATGACTGATGCATGAGGGTCTCAGTAGGTGTGTCAGTGGGTGCATGAGTGTCCGAGTGGGTCTGTGACTGGTTATGTAAGTCTCTGAGTAGGTTTGTGAGTGGGTGAGTGAGTGTCTGAGTGGGTCATACAGTAAGTGCATGAGTCTCTGAGTGGATATGTAAGTGGGTGCATGAGACTCTGGATGGGTCTGTGACTGGGTGCATGAGTCTCTGAGTGAGTAAGTGAGACTCTGAGTGAGTTTCTGAGTGGATGCATAAGTCTCTGAGTGGGTCTATCAGTGGGTGTATGTGAATATATGTGAGTCTGTGAGTGTCTGAATGACTGAGTGGGTCTGTAAGCAGGGCATGAGGGTCTGTGAGTGGGGCATGAGTCTCTGATTGTGCTTGTGAGTAAGGGTGTAAGTTGGTGTGGGTCTGTAATGTTATGCATGAGTCTTTCAGTGGGTCTGTCGGTGTGTGCATGAGCCTCTGAATGGGTCTGTGACTGGGTGAATGAGTCTCTCACTTTAGGATGGGAACTTTTCACTGCCTTGTAACATTTCCCACAATGAACGATTGGTCTCAAAATCTTTCACCTTGCCCTTGTGATAACATTTCATTACAGTCCACGATTCATGTTATTCTTTTCTGTAAAGATTATTCTGTATTACGGACCACATTTTTAAAACCTATTTTTAAACAGTTTGGATTACGTCAATGCCGACCTGCCTTATTGGCCTTGCAATTACTTGACAATGAGTACAGAATTTATAGTGTCACTATTTTCTGGAAAAAACTCTCTTTTATAGGAAACAATTGTTTAATATTTGATTAATTCTTATCAAAAGCTCCTTAAGTTTAATACTATTTTATTCACAAAATGTTTTTAATGAACACGTGTAAAGACTTTTTTTCATTTTATTGTGCTTTTATGATTGTTTTGCTCAAACATTCGAATAAAGCTTTCTTGATTGATTGATTGAGTCTCTCAATGGGTCTCTGACTGGGTGCATTAGTCTTGGAGTGGGTCTGTCAGTGGGTGTATGTGAATATGTGTGAATTTGTGAGTGCCTGCATGACTGTCTGAGTGGGTCTCTAAGAGGGGCAAGAGGGTCTATGAGTGGGGCATGAGTCTCTGACTGGCTTGTGAGTAGGTGAGTAAGCTGGTGTGGGTCTGTGAAGGGGTGCATGAGCCTCTGAATAGGTCTGTGATGAGTCTCTGATTGGGTCTCTGAGTGGGTGCATAAGTCGCTGTGTGGGACTCCGAGTGGGTGCATGAGTCTCTGAGTGGGTCTGTCAGTAGGTGTATGTAAATTTGAGTGAGCCTGTGAGTGGCTGAATGAGTGTCTGAGTAGGGCTGTAAGTGAGACATGAGGGTTTGTGAGTGGTGCATAAGTCTCCGAGTGGACTTATGAGTAGCTGCGTAAGTTAGTGTGGGTGCATGAGTCTCTCAGTGGGTCTGTGAGTAGGTGCATGAGCTCCTGAATGGGTCTGTGATGATGCATGAGTCTCTGAATGGGTTTGTGAGTGGGTGTGTGAGTCTATGAGCCAGTCTGTGAGTAGGTGTAAGTGAGTCCGTGAGTGGCTGCATGAGTGTCTGAGTGGGTCTATAAGTGGGGCATGAGGGCTGTGAATAGGGCATGAGCCTCTGAGTGGGCTTGTGAGTAGGTGCATAAGTCTGTGTGGGTCTGTGAGAGTGTGCATACATCTCTCAGTGAGTCTGTGAGTGGGTGCATGAGCCTCTGAATGAGTCTGACTGGGTGCATAAGTCTCTGAGTAGGTCCCTGAGAGGGTGCGTGAGTCTCTGAGCAGATCTTTGAGTGGGTATATGTGAATATGAGTGAGTCTGTGAGTGGCTGCTAGAGAGTCCGAGTGGGTTTGTAAGTGGGGCATGAGGGACTGTGACTAAGGCATGAGTCTATGAGATGAGTGGGCTTATGAGTAGGTGGGTAAGTCTGTGTGGGTCTGTGAGGGGCTGCATGAGTCTCTCAGTGGGTCTGTGAGTGAGTGGCAGAGCCTCTGAATGGATGTCTGAGTGAACAAACCATAGGTTTCAGGGACGTTATAGTTAGTTGGACATTTCACTTGTACAAAACCAGAGATATTCGGCTGTTATAGTTAGTAGAGCTAACTATAATTTGCACCCCCGCAATGCAAAGCTGATGACGTCACATATTACATCACTCATAACATGCTCAGTTGAAGTACTGGGTATTTTAGACCCAGCGGTGCAGGGGCACACACCCTATGACTTCTGGGTTCACCCTGTTCCAGACCTACAGAAACACAGAGTCTTCTGGGTGAAGTCAAAGAATCGTTTATTGGCTGCAGACCAATTACAGGTATCCTAGAAGTACAACAGCGTGTATGTTCTCAGGAGACTGCTGAAAATCATAGGAACGGACTTCATCTTAAATAGGCTTTTTCTTGCCTCAAGCATACATTCCTAGGTTTTATGATACGGCCATATACAAGTGTACATTTCAAAAGAAAAGGCAGAGTCATGATGACCATCCCACATTCCAGTTCAGCCAGCCCACAATGATTTACACAGTAAGGTTCAGATCCCACATCGGATGTCAACAGACCCCCCAATAAACATGAGCATCTCCTGTTTTGGGAAACAAGTCATAAAGCAGGAACAGCCAGGTGTGAAAGAGATTAGCCAGGGGCTTGTGTAGAATGAAAGGGTTTTATGACGGGTCAAGCCCTGATGCTAATCACAGGTGGACGGAGGAAGGGGAGCTCGTGAGACCAGTTTGACCCGGGGCAGCAGAGCCAGCTGCCCAGGTCACAGAGAAGTCAGAGGAGAAGCCCATGTACTGTGAGGCCCGTATTTGCTCCATTATAGCCTATGTGAGGGCAATGACAAGATGGCCACTGCTTCCAAAATGGAACCCGCGTAGTGAAGCAGAATAACGTGTACACAGTGCATTCATAGCTAGAACGATATATAAAGCACTCGTACATGCCGCATTTACCATTTGCGGTTTGCTAATACCAAGATAGACAGGGGTAGGGCCCTGTTCCCTACGCGGTTCCGGAGATTAAAGTACGACAGACCCTCCTTTTGCCCTTACATAGGCAATCACTATACTCATCTTAATCCGAGTCTAGGTCAATGTTCACGAAGTCATGGAGATGTTGCTGTAGCATCATCCTATTACTTAGCTCGTCCCTCGATACAGGTTTCCTTACACATAAGGTAGCACAGAGGCCACATATCGCAGGAGCACACTGTATACACAGACAGAACAGGAAAAGAATGGCTAAGATCATTCCAATGACCATTAGAACTTTCCAACCCCAGGCAGATATCATTTCCCAGAACCACCCCACCAGTGACCAATCTCCTTTATCCACGTGTATGGATTCAGATATTTTATGGAGTTTGGAGATGGCCTGATACACTGTTGGAGCGTTATCTGGTATGAAAATGCAACAACTGGATTGGATAACCTTGCATACCCCACCGCGGTCTGCAAGAATAACGTCTAGAACCATGCGGTTCTGCAAAGTCATGAGGCGATCCGCTTGGAGCTCAGCTGTCAAATTACCAAGGGCACCAGCCGTTACATTGACAGTGGATTCAACCACACGAGTCAGCTGTCTCAGGTTCCTACTATTGACCATAGGTCCCCAAAACGGCAGGAAACCCAAGAAGAAGTCTCCCGCTTCCTGACCCGCAGTGTCCTCCTTACTAATCACGCCTCTCACAACTCTGGTCTTGTGATAGTCAGAGGCGGCAGTAAATGTTGGCGGTAGCAGATTTGCAATATAACATGTGCCCGAGAAATCAGGGGGCAACCATGTATATGCTCGGTCATTGCAGATGAAATATGTACCCTTGGCAGCCAAAAACGCAGGGGAAAACTGTGACGGGAAAGTGTACGTTTCAGTACAGTCACTTCTTCCCAGCTGAGCTCTAGGATTCTGACCATTACCCTGTAAGCAGAACCGACCCATGTGGGGTACGACCCAGATTGGAGATGAGATTTTTCGCTGTCTTTCACCCAGACTAATACTATACCCCGTCGCGTTCCATCCTACATAAGGTCTCAGCTCTTCTTTGGGAATGGATGAGTATGCATCGATATCCCTACTCATATCGGCAATTCCTTTCATCAAAGCCTTAGTATTGGTGATAGGTCTGATGGAACGCGGTTGGCGAGGGGAGTACGTATCTAGGGCATAGAGAAACATGGTCTGGAATGCCCATGACGATCCATTGTAACTATATGGCAGCACCAAATAAGGAATACCCTTGTTAATGATATGTGGCATTAACCCACACACCCAGCAATTGGTCGTATTCATTACTAGTTGGTGCTGGTGCAAGAGCTGAATAAACGAGTTATTTACGAACTCCGATCGTCTGGTCTGTTCGTGTTCAGGCAAAGGGTGAAAAGAGTGAGAGGAGGCAGTAGAAAGAGGTATAGGCTGTTCAGTGGGTTCAATGGGCTTTTGAGCGGAGAAAAACACAAATCCTACGATGAACATCATTATGCTACACAGTGTAAAAAGGCACAAAAATACAAAACATTTACTTTTTACAATTCTACACATCCTGGCTTTAAAGTTCATTTCCTCAATCGGTCTCTCCATCTTAAAAAACTCCATCCTCTACTCGGGCCGCTCGCGGCGGATGAGTTTCTTCTGCTAAGGAGTACACCTGTCAGTCCAGGGAAACGCCCTAGACCAACCAGAACCGTTGACCTAACGTCTTCGGCCTGTACCCCAAAGTCTTGGCACCGCGACCCTGCGGCAGAACCCGGATGGTGGTTCGAAAAACAAAAATCAAGAAAGTCCTTCAGATGGGAGAGCAAAAATATTAAAAAGGAAGTAGTAAGGAAAATCTTTATTTGTCCATGGGCCTTGGTCTCAAATTATAGCGGAGACGGCCAGGTGCTGTTTGGTCTTGGAACAAAAGTTCAGGCTCAGTGGTGTCCAGTCGATTTGATGGTGGCACAGCTTCCTGCAGAATATTGTCACTCTCTTGGTCTGAAACTGTGTCTCTTATGCGTGCGTCACTGAATGGTACAAAACGAGGTATAGTGTCTGCCTCAGAGTTGGCGATACCCTCCTTGACCCACTGGTCATATGGCATAGGCAAGGGGACTACTTTGCAGTGGGTGCCATGGATCCAGTGTTTCTTCCCTTTTACTCGTACCGCTGATCTTGTCGACAGAAGCACAAGGTGAGGGCCGATCCAGCGAGGCTCGTCGTTGCTCTTACGCTGGAAATTTCGGATCAGGACCCACGAGCCAGGGTTGATAGGGTGTCCAGGAGGTTCAGAAGCTTGGGGAAGAGTATCATGTACCTGTTGGTGCAAAACACGCAGTTTAACAGTCAAATCATACAGGTAATCGAGTAGTACTGGATGCTCAATCTCACTAAACTTCGTAGGCCTTGGTACACCCCATACGTTGGCCGGGCGGCCAAAAACGACCTCGTAAGGGCTAAGTCCCACTCGTGAGTGTATGGTCATTCTGGTGGACAGGAGTGCTAAAGGCAGAGCATCAGGCCATTTAAGACCGGTGCTCGCCAGGATTTTGGCCAGCTTGAGCTTTAAGGCTCCATTGTAGCGTTCTACTAGTCCAGCTGATTGGGGGTGATTTGCAGCGTGGAACTTCTGCTTTATCCCTAGCCCTTTACATACATTCTTCATCACTTTACCCACAAACTCACTTCCATTATCACACCACACCATTCTTGGCATTCCAAACCTAGGGAAAAATTCCTTCACAAGGGCTTTGGCTGTGGATAGGTCAGTGTTATCTTTCAGAGGATAAGCCTCTATCCATTTTGAGAAAGCACAAACAACCACCAGTACATATTTTAGGTTGTTGCATCTTTCCATGTGAATAAAGTCCAGCTGCAAAACTTCGAATGGACATGATGGGGGTGCAAAGTGACCAGCTGGAGTTGGGGTTCCCCTACCAGGGTTGTACTTTAAGCATACCATGCAATTCTTGACCACATTCTCTGCACACTTGGGAATCCCAGCATTCTGCCATACTGGAGCCAACAACTTACAAATTCATTTCGTACTGATATGTGCCATTCCATGTGCCATAGTAACCACCGGAAGCACATATGCATCAGGCAATAACCATCGCTTATGTTCTGTCAGATCAATCCAACAACCATTCTCATCCAACTTACCCATACTTTCTCTCCACTTGCTTAACTCTTTCTCTGTGGCTTCAGCCTGAAGCGACTTCACACTCTCTATTGTGTTCTCACACATCCCAACATCATCAACCCATCTTGCGGGGCCTGCAACATACATTCTAGTCTTCACATTCTGTGCTGTTTCTTTCGCGGTCTCATCAGCAAACGCATTCCCACGTCCAACATCATCTGTGACTTTCCTGTGCGCACTGCATTTCATGATCGCAACTTGCAACGGTAGGGTCAGTGACTCAAGGAGATCATTCACCAACTTGCCATTCTGAATTTTAGCTCCATGCGACGTCAGGAACCCACGCTCTTTCCACAGTCGCCCAAAATTATGAGCCACGCCAAAGGCGTACTGGCTATCTGTGTATATATTTACTCTCATTCCTTCAGACAACACGCATGCTCTTGTGAGGGCGATTAATTCTGCTGCTTGGGCCGAATTATGTGGCACTCGTGCAGTTTCCACGACCGTGTGTAAAGTCGTGATAGCATATGCAGCAGTCGTGTCACCATTGGGGAGCTTAAAACACGAACCATCCACCCATAAAGTACCATCACACTCAGTCAGGGGAGTATCTTTTAGATCTACTCTCCCTTTCGTCTCTTCTTCTGTTCTGAACAGACAGTCATGCTGCTCAATCTCATCTGAGTCTGCTGGAATTGGCAATAACGTAGCTGGATTCAGCGTATTGCATCTCTTTATGTGTATGTGATTTGCTAACAGTGTGAGCTCATAACCTGATAATCGCGCACTAGTCAAGTGTTGTGTCTTGGTTCTATTTAATAATGTGTCTACCGCGTGTGGAACCATAACAATCAATGTATTGTCCATTACCAAACCAGCAGATTGTCGGATAGACATTGCTGCAGCAGCTGTCGCTCTCAGACAGCTTGGCAATGCCCTCGCTACAGGGTCCAAGGATGATGAAAAATATGCGCATGGGCGCGGTCTGTCGCCAAAAGGCTGTGTTAACACTGACAACGCACATCCATCTTTCTCGTGAACATACAATGTAAAAGGCTTGCTATAGTCAGGAGTGCCCAACACAGGTGCTGAACACAATGCATTGCGCAATTCCAAAAAACTTTTCTGGCACTCTTCAGACCATGGGATAGGATTCGGTGTGTCTTTGCATGTTAATGCTAACAAAGGTTTTGCCAGCAAGGAAAAACTTGGTATCCAATGCCTACAGTATGAAGTGATGCCCAAGAAAGCACGCACTTCTCTCTGTGTTTTTGGCACACTCAACTGTGCAATGGCTTGAATTCTTTCTGGGGTCAGTTTCCTTCCCTCCTTCGATAAGAGATGACCTAAGTAGGTCACTTCTTGTCGACAATATTGCAGCTTAGAGAGAGACACCCTGTGATGGAAAGCGGATAAATGGCGCAACAGTGACAATGTGGCTTCTTTACAGATCTTCTCAGTATCCGCAGCAATTAGTAAATCATCCACGTACTGAATCAGGATAGCGCCACTAGGTAAAACAAGTGCATCAAGCTGTGCTTTCAAAGCTTGACTGTATATGGATGGACTCTCACAGTAGCCCTGGGGAGCGCGTTTGAAGCGGAAGCTTCGGCCTCCCAGACTAAAGCCAAAAATGTCTCTGCTCTCTTCTGCAATTGGGATGCTAAAGAAAGCATTCTTTAAATTGATCACTGAAAACCAGGCAGCAGAGGCTGGAATCATTGTTAACAAGGCAGTTATATCAGGGACAACCGGAAACTGTGGCACAACAATCTTATTAACCTCTCTGAGATCAATCACAAATCGGTAAACAGGTGGCTGTGAAGGGTCCGTTCGTTTTAAGACAGGTAAAATCGGACTATTGCAAACGTTGCCTCTTGTTTCTTCAATCACACCCTTATTAATCAAATCGCTGACAATGTCTAACAATGCTTTCTGGCCTTCATTAGAGATTTTGTACTGGGGAATACGCGGCAGTCTGACATTAGCCTTTAAAGTCACCACGTATGGCGGTATCTCCAAGAGGCCCACATCATTGGGACCAGTAGCCCAAAGGGCATCCGGAAGGGATGACAATTCAGGTGGCATTGTATTTTTAGACAAGTACATTGGGGAAATCACTTTCTTGCCTAATGTAAGTTGTACTCCTGAAGGAGAACAATACAATGTAGCGTGCAATCTTTTCAACAAATCTAATCCCAGCAAATTCTCACCACAACCTGTTGTTAGGATCAGGGGTGCTTTCAGCTCGCAAGGTCCAACAGAAAGTGACATGGGACTAGAAATCGGGTTCCTAACTGGGGCGCCAGAAAAACCTACTGAAACATTTATATCGCCAGACAAAGGTGCGCCAGGGAGTTTTGAATGCATGATTGAACTCTTTGCAGCACCAGTGTCTAGCAGAAAAGGCTCCGTTACATTTGCTGTAGTCACCTCAACATACGGTCCACTCTGATCCACTGGCACTGAAACAACTCCCTCTCTCTGTCTATGGCTGTCCTAGTAATCATTATTTTCTGCATCGCCATCCTCTGCATAATAATCATTATTATAATACTGGGCCGTATTACTAGTCGCGTTAGCTTGCTGATCAAAGCTATTAATGGTATTTTGAGGCGGCAGAGGACGCGCGTTCTGGGGAGCATTTCCACGCCCTCTGCCTCTAGGAGCTTGCTGACCACCCCTTCCTCTGGCGCCATACATATTGCCATTCCGCTGCATTAATTTAGGGCAACTATATTTAAAATGACCTTCCTCTTTGCAGTATGAACATTGGTTGGGACCTACAGGGACACGTGGTTGATAATACCCGTTCATTTGCTGATTGTTCTGAAATTGTTGGGGTTGGTGATAGACACCTTGGGGTTGCCTATAATTATTCTGACCTCCACGTGGCGGATAGGCCTGCTGTAAAAGGACCTTTGTCTTTAATTCCTTCGTTTTCTTTTCTGTCCTATCTTTCTCGTCTTTATCTCTATTTTCATAATACTGTGCAGTAGCCAGTATTTGCGCTGAAGAAGAAACAGCCCAAGAACTCTCTGAATCTTTCAACTTTTTACACAGGTCAGGGAGTAGATTCTGCACAAACTTATCCACAAATAACCGTTGGCCACCCTCAGTACTCATATCCTGCCCACTGTGGTCAATAAACGTTTCTTCAAACCTAGTGAAGAAGTCTGACACTGTCTCATCTTTCTTCTGCTTGCATGCAGATAACTTGTCCCAATTTACGCGCATCGCAGGCATTATTGTCTTCATATACGTGATGATTCTACCAGGGAGTTCAGCTACTAAAGGTTCTGGTTTCGCGCCACCAGTTTGTCTAGCATCAGCAGCAATAATGTTAGCCCATGTATCCCCTAGTTCTGCATCGTGATCTACATTACGAATTGACCCCCATAGAGGTTGTGGAACAACATTACCAAACAACATGTCTATGTCGGCCAGATTCATAACGCATGACCCTGCCGTATGTGACAACTCTTTATAATAACCTGCTGGGTTTTTACGGGGATCAGGTAAGGACTGCTTAAGCGCTAACACCTCAGAGCGCTTCCATGGAACATGCACCCAAACACGCTGGAAATGCGCTGGCACAGCGGCGATGCCGGCACCAGCTGCAACTGCTTCCTTCCATACTGGGGGAACTTCTCTCATGGGGTATTGTCGCGCTTTTACCTTTTTCCCCACAAGGACATCTTGTCCAAACAATGACTGTTGACAATCATCATTCCTGAAGGACAATACAACCGCAACTGCTTTATCTACTTCGCGGTCCACAATTATGCCAGTTCCAAAATCAAACCTCACTCTACACAATTCCTGCGGGCTCGGATTTTTACCACTATCCTCCAATTCTTCACAGAGAATTTCGCACATTTTCTCAAACACATATCTCTGTTTTGGGGCATCCCATTGATGGAAGACGTTGACCACTGATTCCACATCATACAATGAAGGGAAAACAATCCATCTGCGCGCCATGCTGTCTATTACCTTTTTCTCATCAGGGTTAGGCAATTGGCTACGCAATTGCTTACGCTGTAAACCAGGAGTCGCACCAGATGACTCAAAGAGAGGCGACATTAATGTAGTAACCACATTAGCTAAGCGCTGTCGCGCTGAAGGAGAAGCTGAGGCGAAAACAGGGGGAAAAACAGAGGGAAGAAAAGAGGATGTAGAAACAGGTACTGGAGTGGTGCAAGAAAAGGTGTCAGGGGAGGCAGCTGCTGAATTGGACAAAGTCGCAGGAAGTGCGGGGGCAGTTGGAAGCACAACTGGCAGCCCTTGAGAGGGCTGCGCTACAGGGATAGGAGCCGGCTGCAAAGCAGCTGGCGGTTGCGGCAAGGCTTGCAGTATATTAACTGGAGGTGGCATATTCACAAGCTGGGGAGGTGCTGTGGCATTTTGAGCATACGGGGGTGGCGAACTCAACAAATGTGACATCAGGGGATCTTTCTCCTTTTCTTCTAACTCATTCTGCTTAGAATGTGGTAAAGCTGGGTAACATTTGTCAATCCCTAACTTGCGCTGCCTGTGCAATTGCTCACTCATCTGCTCCTCCTCATTGTCTTTAAATTGTACAGCTGCTTGCATTACTGTCATACCTCTCTCTCTTTTATTCTTTTTCGCTAGCTTAATTTCCTTTTGTTTGGCTTCCTTTCGCCATAAGCGGAAAGAGTCAAACATCGCCGGCCGGGCTTTCTTTTTGAACAATTTAATTTCCAAATTATCTAAAATATCGGTATCGAAACTACCATTTTGGGGCCATTTTAAAACACCGTCTTTTCTGGTGTAGTGGATCCATATTTCATTATATGCAATGGGGCCTACGCCATGTTTTACATAGAGCTCATAAGTTGGAGTTCCAACCGGAGGAACCGGACATGATTCCTCCAGCTGGAAATCTTTTCCACAACCCAAACAGAATAATCTACCAAATATTCCAGAACCAGGCATCTTCGCTCACTAGTCTAGATCCAAACGTCAAAGGATTATCGATTACGATATTCTCGTGAATACACGAGTCCTCTGGCTTTGGCGTTTCCAAACTCCAAATTACCAATTCAAACGATCCCGAGGGATACCAAAACAAATGGGAGACGCTCCACTTATACTTAACTGAATATTGCTGATCAATGGCGTCACCAGAAGACTCTCTCGATTGTTTCGCTCTCTCAAACTCGTCAAGGGTCCAAAACAGGTCGATTAACCAGGGCAGCAGTCCTTCGTAGCCGTCGGGACGCGGAGAACCTCGCAGAAAAGACTTTCGGACCACGTCGACATGCAGGGGTCGATGAAGTGGCGGCCTTCCTCCGGAATTTCCACACGAAGCTCCTCACGAACCTCTGGCTTGGACTGGTACCGCTGAAATCGTCCCGAGTTGGGCGCCATACTGAAGTACTGGGTATTTTAGACCCAGCGGTGCAGGGGCACACACCCTATGACTTCTGGGTTCACCCTGTTCCAGACCTACAGAAACACAGAGTCTTCTGGGTGAAGTCAAAGAATCGTTTATTGGCTGCAGACCAATTACAGGTATCCTAGAAGTACAACAGCGTGTATGTTCTCAGGAGACTGCTGAAAATCATAGGAACGGACTTCATCTTAAATAGGCTTTTTCTTGCCTCAAGCATACATTCCTAGGTTTTATGATACGGCCATATACAAGTGTACATTTCAAAAGAAAAGGCAGAGTCATGATGACCATCCCACATTCCAGTTCGGCCAGCCCACAATGATTTACACAGTAAGGTTCAGATCCCACATCGGATGTCAACAGACCCCCCAATAAACATGAGCATCTCCTGTTTTGGGAAACAAGTCATAAAGCAGGAACAGCCAGGTGTGAAAGAGATTAGCCAGGGGCTTGTGTAGAATGAAAGGGTTTTATGACGGGTCAAGCCCTGATGCTAATCACAGGTGGACGGAGGAAGGGGAGCTCGTGAGACCAGTTTGACCCGGGGCAGCAGAGCCAGCTGCCCAGGTCACAGAGAAGTCAGAGGAGAAGCCCATGTACTGTGAGGCCCGTATTTGCTCCATTATAGCCTATGTGAGGGCAATGACAAGATGGCCACTGCTTCCAAAATGGAACCCGCGTAGTGAAGCAGAATAACGTGTACACAGTGCATTCATAGCTAGAACGATATATAAAGCACTCGTACATGCCGCATTTACCATTTGCGGTTTGCTAATACCAAGATAGACAGGGGTAGGGCCCTGTTCCCTGAGATTAAAGTACGACACAGTGACATCACTCATGACATCACTGATGACATCTCAAATGACATTGCTGATGACATCATCCAGTGACTGAATGTTTCTAAAAAATTTCATGAATTTTATATATATATATATATATATATATATATATATAAAAATTCACTTAAAAAACCATAGGTTCCACACATGTTATAGTTATCTGGGCATTTCACTCGTGAAAAACCAATGAAATTCCCCCGTTATAGTTAGGTCAGATAACTATAACTCGCGCGACCGCCACTCTATCACAAGGATGATGTCATTGGTGATGTCATGAGTAATGCCACTGACCATGTCATGAGTGATGTAATATGTGACGTCATGAGCACTGGATTGCGGGCACGCGAGTTATAGTTATCTGACCTAACTATAACGGGGGAATTTCATTGGTTTTTCACGAGTGAAATGCCCAGCTAACTATAACATGTGCTAATTCCTAACTATAACGTGTGTGAAACCTATGGTTTTTTCAGTGAATTTGTACGGTTTTTTAAATGCTAATTTATGTATTTATTTATTTATTTATTTATTTAAAGTTTTTTCACCATGCTCGTACCGTGCGCGCACTGTGCGCGTCGCGCACCGTGCGCGCCCACGTTATGTAGTTCGCGGAATTTTGCCGTTTCCACCGTGCGCGTACGCAACGCGCACTACGCGATTTTTCGTAAAAAAATTAACATACATTTTTGCCCTTGGGGGTCCTTCTGGGACCCCCTGACCAAGGCTAGGGGGTCAGTAACTGTCCAGCCTGCCCCCTTTTCACGTTATCCACCTTTGTTTTTCACCCCCTCAGACTGCGAGAGACAAAATGGCGGCCGACACTTCCTGGTTTCGTCCGATTCGAATGTTTACTAAGATCTAACAACCAATCAGAATCGCGCTCGCGCACGACAGCGTGCGCGTACGGTAAGCTTACGGTACGCGCTCGGAGCGCGCCTATAGATATATATATTGATTTAAATGCTATTTTCTCAGGAAGTACTGAACAGATTTACACCAGACCTGCAAAAGGCACATCCCTGACCTGAGGACTACCTCTCTGCCAAATTTCAAGTAATTCTGTTCAGCCGTTCGGGCTGTAGCTTGGACTAAAGGTCCTATGGAAAAATGCATTGGGAAAACGCGTTTTGGGACCCCCCCCTTTTTCTCAGCCCCTGCTTGACGAATCCCCCCGAGACTTTCAGGGAAGGAGCGGAGCAGGGCGCCCCACCTATTTTGAAACTTTCGTGAGGGTTCGTCAATCGGCGCCAAAGTTATTCCAAATAGAATGTTGCAGATTTCCTATGGAAACACAATCCTGACTATAACTATCTACTGGCGACCGCCAGTAGATAATATATATATATATATATATATATATATATCAGTGAATCTTTTGAGGCTGCTCATCTTATCAGTGGTAACACTCAAATCTATCTCGGTATTCCATCAATTTTTTCCAGATTTACTGATGCTTCTGGGGACATCCTCTAGCTTCACTAATCCTTTTCTAAACACTGGTGTTTAAACCCTCAGTTTGATTATTCACATGCCTTTAATATCAAGCCCTCACAAACCCATAAATGCGTGGTTTGGAGGCTCTTGGTGCTGAACATCTGGTTTTGGAAATATTTATACAATATATAAGAAAATAATAGTAATTATGTTCCTTTTTTCCAATGTATATTAGTGTCAATTGAATAAATTAACAGTCAATGAGACTCAAACATGCAATGAACAATAATCAATTTAGGAATAAATTATAAGATTGAGGCAACAATCTTAAAACATCTTACACGCAGTTCAGTACAGTGTAAAGAAAGGCAGAAAGGTACACTCCTGCGGAGAAAAAATGGATGACTCTGATAAACCTTTAAAGGATATTTAGACAGAATATCGGAAACCAAAATATTGTGGAACAAAATATTGCGTCTAGAATATTGAGGACAAAGATGTGGTGAAGGTAAGTTTCTATAGGTAAGCACATTTTTACCATATATAACTCCATTTATATGCACCATGATGATATATATAGCTTCATGATACATAGATGTGGAGTTAAGAATAGTAAATATATACTTACCTATTTGCACTTACCCTCTCAATATTTCAATATTTTTGACACGGTATTCTGTCCATATGATCATTTTCTTTCGGATATTCTGTCAGTGATCCCCTTTAAAGGGAGCATCTCCCTAACACCTGATTGAAAAACTGTTTTTTTTCTTGATATTTTCCCCTAAATGCAAATACTCACAGTTCTAAAGAACAATACATTTATTCCAACCCTATTGTAAAAATTTGTGCCATAGTGATATTTTAACAGAATGTGTTTTTTATCCAAAATATGACTTCATTTTACAACCAAAACTTCCATAAAAAAAATCAGAGTTTTAGCAATCATCTATTGTGTCTTTGGTTGAATGCATTGTTACACCCTGAAGTTCATTGGACTTCAGATACATTAATGGAGGTGTCTCCAATGTTGCATTGTATGAACATCAAAACATTTTAAAGCGCCTTATTTACTAAAAGGTCATCGGACACACTGCGGTTAAAAATGCTGCTGTTGCACAAAGTTAAACATGACTTTAGTTCAACAAGTGGTGTTGAAGTCTAAGGGATTTGCACAGTGGCCCTGACCCCTCCATTAGCACCCCATTCTGTTGAATTATTGGGGATTTGACAATACATTATGCAACGCAATTTAAAGCTACCGTTCAGCACAAAAATCCTTTTACGTGCAACAATTGACCGCCATTGCCATTCGTGTCACGTGAGTGCCCAGACCAAAGTTTAATAATTCTGGGCAAGGGTTTATGGTAACACAAACACATTTACAAGTATACTGTTGCAGGAGAGGCATTGTTCCTCAGAATACTGTGCTCGGTATGATGTACAGAGACGCAATCACACTGCCATAAATGAACTGGACAAGGTATTCATTATTTTCATGTAGTCAATGAATACGAATGATGTGGGGAGAGTGAGGCAATGAATGCTGGTGACCCAGTTAAAAATTTAGGATGAAGAATCCTAGTTCCCCACTTGATCAAATTGTGTGCTCTTGGGCAAAATCCGTCTTTCTAGCCCAATACCTTTATTTTAGTAGCTCAAAATGGCATTCCAGCTTGCAGTGTGAGCCACTGTTTTGATCTTATAAACAGCATTTATTAAGAGTGAGCAATTCTTTTAGCTTGGCAAAAGGCATAAGAGATGCCACACCACTGATAGATTTTGCACTATACAATTACCAATAACATAACACAAAAGCATGCAAATGAACAGTGCTGCCCAGGGCTACATTTTCATTCATGGGCACTCTGGAATGAATTCTGGGCCTGGGATATAAGCCAAAAGTGACTTCTTAGTTCCTCCTGCGCCTACCCCCAAGCATACACATCCTTCACTTCCTGCCTTTATCCAAGACTAGTGTGTTACACGTCTGGTGCTTGACACATATGGTCTTGGCTCAGCTTAGAGTGGAGTTCCTGCACTGGATGCAAAGGTCTTTACGTTCCCAGGTGCGTGCGTAAGTAGCCAATCATTTCCAGGGTGTTTTGCATTCTAGGGTTTGTTACCTTGATTTTATCAATCATTTTAAAGGACTCTAAATCACTAAATGCAAAGAAAAATAAGCATTTGCACTGCAATCGGTCTTGCATTTGTGAAAGTTAGAACTATTGGCGTTTTAAATGACAACGTTTTTTACTTCTTTTTTTGTTTGCAGTGGAGTGATTATTTAGAAAATAAGGGCACGCTATACCAAAGAAAAAAGGAACATTCTAAAAAAAAGTGGTTGCATAGGTTTCTAACCGGTCTACTGTGCCAGACACAAAGGAGTCTCGGACTCCCAGCAGTAGCATAAGCAATACAAAAAAAATTCACGAAGCAGAGGAAAGGTTGCAGTACCACAGGCAGTTACAAGGCGTCCCTCTTGACCTTTTTTAGCCACATAAGGTACTGCACCGTGCAATCCTGAAGAATCCGATTAGCAGCACAATGATGACAACAACAAATAATTGCCAATCAATCAAGTATTTGTAGAGCGCACTAATCACCCGTAAGGGTCTCAAGGCGCTGAGGGGAGATGGGGGGGTGCAGCTACTGCTCGAACAGCCAGGTCTTGAGACGTGTCCTGAGGGTCAGCAGGTCCTGAGTCTGTCCCAGGTGGGTGGGGAGGATGTTCCATGTTTTGGCGGCGAGGTAGGAAAAAGATTTGCCGCCAGTGGTCGTCCTGTGGATGCGTGAGACGTGCGGTCAACGGAGCGAAGCTGGCAGTTTGGGGTGTAGAAGGTGAGTCATTTGTTGAGGTATACTGGTCTGGTGTCGGGAGTGCTTTGTGAGCATGGATGAGGAGCTTGAAGGAGATCCTCTTGTTGACTGGGAGCCAGTGCAGGTCTCTCAGGTGAGCTGTGAAATGGGTGTGGCGGGGGATGTCGAGGATGAGTCGTGCGGAGGCGTTCTGTATGCGTTGTAGAGGAGTCACGGGTCAGGGCAGCCCCACTCCGGCAGGGCAGGCACAGTAAAAGAAAATTAAGCACACAAAATAGGCACGAAGCACACAGAGTGAGAACCTGAGTCAGGGTGTACTCAACCCTGCAGCGTGGTGTCAGGCTGTCAGGCTTCGGAGGTGACACACGGCAAAGTGGAGCTGCCGGGGAGTGAGCTCCAAGGACCGAGGTCTGTGGACTCACACGTGCTCCCCCACAGCGGCCGCCATTATAAAGGGGAGGTGGGAGGGCTGAGCAGCTGGGAGGCGGGAGCGAGGCGGTGTGGGAGGAGTCACGGGTTAAGGCAGTGGGGACAACAGAAAGGAAACTAACGAGAACACACACACAGCGGCAGGCACAATAAACAAATAAGCACACAGTTAGGGCAGGCACAGTAAAAGAAAAATAAGCACACAAAATAGGCACGAAGCGCACAGAGCGAGAACCTGAGTCAGGGTGTACTCGAACCCTGCAGCGGGGTGTCAGGCTGTTAGGCTTCGGAGGCGACGCAGGGCAAAGCGGATCCAACCTCCTTAAATACGAAATAATGTAACGTATGAGCCCAAAGTTTAGTGTTTCAATGCACTCTCCGCCACACATGGGCCACGCAAGACTGTGCTGCTATGGCGGGGGCCCTCAGTTAGTACACACAACAGTTGGAGGCGGGGTCTTTCACAAAAACAAGGACAGGGTGATGGAGGCACCAACTGTGGCCCGGGGTTCACTGACACAACATTGATGTAAAAAATATTGATGTTAAAAATATCGAGTAAAAAATATACACAACAAAAATATTGACTCCTATACTCAAGAAGGTAAGTACAAAGACATTGACTAAAAATACTGATGTAAAGAAATATATATTGTATATATAAAATAAAATATTATATATTACATATATTATATATTATATATATTATATATTAAATATAATTTTAACAAAATAAAATACATTTAATATACATTTTAATACAATATAACAAATAAACATAATAAAAAAAGATAAACACACAAACATAATAATTTATACATATATATTTACTTTAAAACAATTAATAAACTATTATTTATGATTTAAAATATTTAAACTTACATTTCAAAATACAATCAATGCAACAGTAGGGAAAATGTTGGATAGCAAAAGGGTAAAAATAACTATTCCCACTCCAGTGAGAGCAACAGTAGGGTAAGGGTTGTATAGTGGAGGAATTAAATTTACTATTCCAACTCCAGTGAGTGCAACAGTAGGGAAAGTGTTGGATAGCTGAGGAGTAAAATGTACTATTCCCACTCGTTGAGAGTAACAGTAGGGAAATTGTTGGACAGCGGAGGGGCAAAAATTACTATTCCCACTCCAAAGAGTGCAACAGTAGGGAGAGGGTTGGATAGCGAAGGTGTAAAAATGACTATTCCCACTCCACTGAATGCAACTGTAGGATAAGTGTTGTATAGCGAAGGGGTAAAAAATAAATTATTTCCACTCTGGTGAGTGCAACAGTAGGAAAAGTGCTGGATAGCGGAGGGGTAAAAATTGCTATTCCCGCTCCAGTGAGTGCAACAGTAGGGAAAGTGTTGGATAGCGGAGGGGTTAAAATTTACTATTCCCACTCCAGTGCATGCAACAGTGAGGAAAGTGCTGGATAGCGGAGAGGTAAAAATTATTATTCAAACTCAAACAGTGAAAAAAAAAAGCAATTCTAAAAATTTTAAAAATATTAAAAATAAATAAACAATTTAAAAAGATAAAAATAAATTATATTAGATATATAAAAAGTAAACATGTTATAATATTGATTGCATATAACAAAAACCTACAAATATTATATAAAATAAAATAATAACTAAATTAGATTTTTTTAAATGTTATACTAGAAAATATTTACGAAAAAAATTAAATCAATACATAAATGTATTAATTTTATTACAGAGCGAACACTTAGCAAGGATATGGGGGTGAGTTTGCTGCATTGGTACCCGCACACCAAATACACCAAGGTGACCAGCAAATTTATTGATTTGGGACTGATAATAGCTAAAAGGGAGATAACCAGCCATTGGAAACACAGTCAGGGACCTAGAGTCCGGAGATGGAAACACAAATTTCTTAAGTGGGCAGCGAGCGAAAGTGTGACTAAATTGCGGCTGGCGCATAGATCACAGAAAGAGGCAATGCTGGAAGGGGCACGGGCCTGAGAGGCATTAGTAGAGGCGCTGCATAGGCCTGTCAGAGACTTGGAAGACGAACCGGAGCCCCTTTTGGATGACGGACCACAGGGAGCTGCGGGGGGGGCGCGAGACCACGAAGAGCATTAGACAGGGAAAGAGCCAGGCAAACCGGGGAGGGAGGCTGTGAGAAGTTGGCCTGATGTATGATGTCACTAGTTCTAGTGTACACCTTATATCAGTCCAAACAACCCTTATGGTGATTGGTTGTAAAGTCAACCTTATAGACCAGCTATCCTAGTGGTAGCATGGACAAGAGCAGTCTTAGGCTAAACTCTGAATGGCATGTGAAGCCAGCTGTTATACCATATGTAACCCCTTGAATACCAAATGAAAGGACACCACAACAGATATATATAAAAATAGAATGTATTTATTCTAGTCAAACCCTCAGCACTCTTTATGAGATTCGAGGTAAGTACAACACAGTCTTAATTAAGCATACATTAAGTCACACAGGTAAGTAATACAGTTAGGCCCTAGGGGCCACGCAAACCATATACTAAAGAAGTGGTACAAGGACCACTGTTACGGAAATAGGATAGGCCTAGGCCTAGGGAATCGCTGGGGCTACACTACACTACCAACAGTTCGGAAGTGGGAGGCCCACGGGATTCAGGTGCAGAGTGGAAACACTCACGCGTAATGCGTATAATCGATAGAAATAGTACAGTTTAGAAATAAGCAGTTTTAGGACACTTCTGGAGCAACTAGAAAGTCGAGACTCGGAAACTAGACCCTAGGATAGTCACTACCCTTGTGAGCACCGAAGTACCCAAGTTACCTAGCCCACAGGCTGCGGGTGCATAGGTGTGAACTTGCGTCGGGTTTCGTCGTGGACTTCTATGGATGCCTGAAGGAAAGTTGCTGACAGGCAGTCAGTGCAGTGTCCGGTGGATCCCAAGGCCGGGATCAAGAAGGAAGGGTACCTGCAAGCAGAAGGGGACAGAGTCAAGGTCACTAGCCAGTGACCACGTGGACCCAGGAAGGAACCAGGCGATGTCGTGAAGATTGCAGGCGAAGAGGTGAAGCTTGTCGCAGCAGCCACGGGTACCAGGAGGCGTCGAGGATGACCAGGACCAGGAGGCGAGCTGTCCCACGAAGGCTCTTGCTGTCGGCGGCGTCGAAGTCGAACTAGGACTCACCAAGCCTTGGCCCACGAAGAATGGAGGACTTGCTTCTGGTGCAGACCAGGAAGGTCTGGGGTGCTTCTCTTTTGCAAAGAAGCGGGAACCAGTCTGGAGGAGCCAAACCAGCAGTGAAGATTTAAAGGTGTGTCGTCACAGAGGCCGCTAGCCAACGGGCAAGCAACCGGACAGACGCGGCAAGCAGGAAAATGCAGAAGGGCCCCACGCAGGACTCGTGGAGTGTGGGGGGCTGATCTTCGGTGCAGATGGTGCTTGGGGTTGGGGCTTCTCAATCCCCGGTGCACAACTTCGAGGGTACCTCAGAAGCTGCGCTGGAAGATACTCGCCACTTTTCCCAGGTAGCCGGTCCCACGTCTCTCGTCGCCTCCACGGATCTCAGCTCAGCTGTGGATGTGGATCAGGGTCGGAGAAGTCTGGAAGTCAAGGCTCTGGTCGGGCTCTGCAGTCGGTCCCTCGTAGAACTTCAGCAAAGCAAAGGGTAAGTCTCTTGATGGTGCCTGTTTGCACAGGGTAGCCATTCCTTGGCTACAAGGGAGATTCTTCAGTCTTCTTCTTTCGTTGAATGTCGAAGGTCCAGAGTTTCTGTTCAAGATGCAGGTTCAGGATAATCTAATCTCCTGGGGCCCAGCTACCACACTTATACTAATCTGGGGGGCTGGGTTGCCTGCTAGGTCACGCCTTATGGGTGGGACCTGGGAGGGGGGTGGTTACACCCCCTTCCCTTTGTCCAGTTTCGCACCAGGACTGGGGCTGGAGTGCCCCAGCACCGGTTTGAACTGGACTATGCATGGGACACCTTGTGTGCCCCAGGCATGTCTCATTCCTTTCAGCCCTCCCTGCCCCAATACACTAAAGTCTGTCTGGGGAGGTGCTAGCAGGAAACCTATTGTCCAAGCCTCCCTGGCCGGGATCACTCCCAGCAGCAGGAGGTCAGACTCGTGTCTGTGGTAGCAGCATCCATTTTGTGATGCTGAGGCTTTGGTTAGAGTTAAACAGCAAAGTAGGATTTTAACATGTCTCTCTCTCTAGAAGGGGGGAATAATATCCTCATCACCTGAAATGGTATGGGGGTATTATTCCAAAGTGTTAGACACCTTACACAACATGTTTTGATAAAGCCAAACCATAGTTACCATAACCGTTTAAGATTATAAGGCACTTTAAGAGTATATGGTAGGCTATATCATAGAACAGCTATAAGGACATGGTTCCGAAAGCTGCAGACAGGCTCAGCTCATGCTAGAGCACCATCTCACATGTTACCAAGCACTCTGCCTCCAGGATTGTTAAGGCCTGCCATAGGAGTGGCTGATAGGTACACATGTGTCTATTTTAAGGGTAGATATAGGTATACTATATCTAAGCAAGGGGTGATTACACGACCTTGCCCCAGCTGAGTGATCAGCCAGTTGTGTCTGATTGGAAGGCCAGACCAGGGGTGGCATAATACATGCTGCAGCCCCTGGGAGGCCTAGGGTACACCTATGCCCTGGGTACCTAGGGTACACTGTACAGGGTCCAATAAGATCTCAGGCCAACTAAGTCGAAAAACCAGCTAGACACTAGTCAAAAAGTTGGGGGTAACCATAGTCAGATATCCACCTTCCTACACAACCCCCCCCCCCAAACGAAAGGAGATAAGGCTGGCCTTGACCAGGTAAGCCTATACTGCCTACGTCAGGTAGGACTGCCCTGGCTTGCCTTCATATAGCAACCGGCCTGTCAGTTGCGGCTTCCTCCAACTACGAAAGGTGGTGCTGCAGCGTTAGTCGAGATCGCTGATTTCTATTGAACCAAAGTAGGTACTCTCCCAAAGCTTCCCGTCACCAAAACCTTTTTACTCAGCCATGAGCCCTTCCTTAATGCGCGCTTGTCCTTACAGATAATCGTACCGAATTTCATTTCGGATTGGATCCGAAGCATATCATTCACCAGATACGGCCTCTCTTACAGGAAAACGCCTTTTGAGGTGAGCCTCTTCTAAGCGCTTAAGACGTTTGTGTTTATCCCGCGATTGTCACGTTTTATAATTAATCTCCAAAATCGGTCCGAATGTTTCAAATGGAGGGTATTTGCTTGATTACTCGCAATTCTCCTTTTGACGTAGTCCTTGTCATTTAAATATTGTCGAGGCGCAGCTTCAATGTTTTTTGAGAATTAGTGTTAGTGTTGTCTTGACGTCATCCCGCGCTTTATTTGACTTTCAGAGACCCCATTGGATGAGGCGCTCTGTCCTTGAACACCTGAATGCTTGATTGTTAGGCCATCCTAGACCATATGGCTAGGTGAGTTATGGCCTCTCATTATTAACTAATTATATTTAGGACCACACACTAAAATAATTACACATCACATTTTTGATACGTACTTTACTTGCTCCTGCAGGTTGCCATCGTTTATTTTAATGTCCTGATGAAGACCCTACATGACGATTTAGTGTCGCTTACACTGGGTTGAAACGTCGACGATAATAGCTAGGACCAGTTCAATACCTGTTTCTATACATGCTCTGATTTATTCGTGAAACGGTGTCATTGTAATTCTCTTCAATACTGGCCCTCTTCTTGTATATTTTGTACATAAAAAGTTTTTTGTATTCAATCTTTGTATATAGTATGCACAATTCTGTCACTTATGTCACTTTGTCACTGATTCACTGATTCACCTTACAGTTTATTACTTTGGTAACCTCGCTTTACAAATGACATGGGTGTTTATATAAATGATGCAATTTATATATAAAGAACAGCATTTCACCCTCCAAAGTTGGCTTTACCGTGATTTGTACTTTAACGTTGTGTGTGTCCTTTATACTTCACAATTTATGTGGTCAATTCTTGATTGATTCTTCAATTGCCCTTGATTCATTTGTATAACAAAGTAATTGTTTTGCTCATACCCGACAGAACCATTGTTTTCTTATAATAATCATACCCAGGTTCTGAGGGACACAGGGTCACCCCATTGTTTAGACAATATA
Source organism: Triturus cristatus (assembly GCF_964204655.1). Classification (NCBI taxonomy): domain Eukaryota; kingdom Metazoa; phylum Chordata; class Amphibia; order Caudata; family Salamandridae; genus Triturus; species Triturus cristatus. Next base: position 1,258,983,505 of record NC_140590.1, read on the forward strand.
TTGCCTAAGTGGCCATATAAGGAAGAACCAGCACTGGCATGGTTACCCCCGGTCTAATGGTCCACTAAGCAATCCCTCATCCTAAAGGTATCATAGGGTCTCCACCATAGGGAATCTCTACCTTGGGTGTGTCTTTGCAAAGTAAAAGGCTGGTGTTGAGATGGAGTACTGAAGTGAGTGTCCTCAAAGTGAGGCCTCAGCTTCCTCCAATCATCCTCCACCATGGATGCCTTTCTTTCTTTAACTGAGTTGCACTGTGCTCTCAGGGTCAGCCTCTGGCTACCTAAAGCTGGAGGCTGGGTCCCTTTTGTGGGCTTACTGGAGGGACAGGTCAGGTTTGGGGCCCTAAGGTCCCATGTTTGCCTGTGCCCAACAGAATCCCTCTGGGGGAGGTCCCTAACTACCTGTAAAGGGGATCCCTCAGGAATGTTTTTAACCATCACCTGGCTAGGGCTACTAGCCAGGCAATCCTCATTCTTTTGATGGGGGGGTTCTTGTGGACAGGGGCCCTCTTGGGGTCCACTGGCCTCCCTGACCTCTGCAGCCCTGGGCTGACTGAGGCAGGGTAGAGAGAGGCAGGCTACCTGCACCAGACTGGGTCCCACCTTGGAAGGGGCCACTGACATCAGAGGCTCTGCCAGGCCAGGCCTGGCTACCTCTGGGGCAGTTCCTTCACGAGGGGTGAGGTCAGATTCCTGAGGAGGCTGACCTTTTCCTAATGTCTGGGGAGAGGGAGACTTTTCTTCCTCCCCACTACTCTCTGTTTGTGTGGAGTGATCCATAGTTTCAGGCTTCACTACACCTATGTCAGTCTGAGTATGGGCTGAGACCATTACAGCCTTGTCAGCCTTTTCAGGGAGGCACTCAGTTTGGGTTTGAGCTGTGACTGTCACAGCTCTGCCAATCTCTACAGGGAAGCCTGTCTTTGCCTGGGCTGTGGCTACCACTGCCCTTCCAACCTTTTCAGGGAGGAAATCTACTTGGACAGGGGTTGTGGCTGGCACAACCCCACTACCCTTTTGTGAAAGGCCTACCATTTTAGAATGGGTGTCTTGTTCAACTCCAGCCCAAGCTGAGAGTTCTAAGTCATTCCCCAGTAAGCAGTCCACAGGCAAGGTTGGAGACACTGCCACCCTTTTAGGGCCAGTGACACCTCCCCAGCTGAGACATACCTCTGCCATGGGATGACTGTTCTGTTTGCCATCAATGTTAGTTACCTGGTATGAGAAACCAGGCAAAAGCTGCTCAGAGGGAACTAGCCTATGGGCCACCATAGTGATGCTAGCTCCAGTGTCTCTGTAGGCCTCAGCTTTTCTACCATTGATGTAGGGCTCCTGTCTGTACCTACCCAAAGTGTTGGGACAGGCAGTGAAGTTGGCAAACCTCATGCCACCATCACAGACAAGAGTAGCTGCTGTAGGGGAATTGGCTAAGCCAGGGTCCCCCTGTGTTCCCCAAGAAAACCCAAACAAATTTTTGGGGGCACTCCCACCACCTGGGGGAATACTGCTGAGAGTAATAGGTGGTGTGACAGGAGTAGTTGGAGGAACAGTTTTGTTTTTAGCCTTTGGGTAACTGCTGTCAATTTTCCAATGCCCAGGAGTTTTACACTCATGGCAGTAAGGCTTTTTAACTGTGGTAGAGGAGGGAGCTTGGGACCCACCACCCTGTGTGGAGTTATGGGGCCCTGAGGAAGATTTCTCTTTTGTTTTATCCCCACCCTTCTCTTGAGGCTTGGTGGTATCTTTCTTTTGGTCACCACCCTGATTTTTAGGCCTAATCCTGGTCCTGACCCATTTATCTGCCCTCTTTCCCAATTCTTGGGGAGAGGTCAAATCTGAGTCTACCAGGTGTTGATGGAGAAGCTGGTTCTGACAATTACTAAGGATCTGCTCCCTCATAATCAAGTTGTACAATCCTGTATAGTCCTGCACCTTGCTGCCAGTTAACCAACCCTCCAAAGCCTTAGTGGCACAATCCACAAAATCAGACCAGTCCTGTGTCTGTGTCTTCTGGGTGTCTCTGAACAACAACCTATGTTGCTCAGTGGTTAAGCCAAACCCATCTATCAGAGCACTCTTCAGGACTTTGTAATTGTTAGCATCATCATCACTAACTGTGAGGAGCTTGTCTCTACCTTTGTCAGAAAAGGAGAGCCACAAGATAGCTGCCCACTGACTCTGGGGCACCTGCTGTACTTTGCAGGCCCTTTCCAAAGCAGTCATCCACTTGTGGATGTCATCCCCATTCTGATATGGGGGGACTATCTTGCTTAGGTTTCTATGGTCATAAGACCTATCCCTATCTCTAGGAATGTTGCTGCCACCAGTGGGTTCTGACCCACACAATTTTTGCTCTCTGGCCAGAGCAAGCTTATCTTTGGCAAGGACAAGTTCTTCCCTTTCAATCCTCAGTTTGGCTTCCTTCATTCTGGCCTCATGCTCTCTCCTCTGGGGGGAAGTCATCCCCCTGTGGGATGAAGCATTGGAGCTTCTTGAGTGATAGGAGTGGAGAGAGTCTCCTGAGGGAGATCTACCCCTCCTATCTCTCTTTTTAAGATTACTTGGGGGCCTGTAAGGGAAGCTCCCATGCAAGCTCCCATGTAAGCTTAAGTTAGCCTGACTAAGTCTTCTGACTGGGGTCTTGCTACCTCTCTCTTCTTCTGAAGTCTCTTCTGCCTCATCTGTATCAGTTAAGTCAGGGGTCTCTTCCGTGGAGGGGAGGCCCTTATCTACAGCTATGGCACCATACTTGGCAGCTCTTTCAGCATCATAGGCCTCCAGAAGCTCCACTAGCTGTCTAAGGGTAAGGTTGGAACCCTGTTTTAATCTCCTCGAGGTACACAGTTGTCTCATCTCCTGGAAAGTGAATGCATCATATCTAGAGGGAATCTCTCTAGGATTCTCCTCTCCTGAGGGAGTATCAGTGTGATCTCCATTCAGGGACATGATTCTAGTGAGGGTGTGGTGTGTGCACCTACCTACACTAGTTGTATCTACTAAACCTCTCTAGTAGTTGTAGTCAGGGTGTGCTAGGCCCTTCAACCTACAACAACTAAGTCCAGTAGGACTTAAGTATTATAATCTATGTTATATGTACCTAAACAATATCTGTGTGATCTTTCAATTTAGTATCTCAAGATTACAATGGTATTACAACAGCAAGCTCAGATCCCAACCGCTGCTCACCAATGTGAGAAGTTGGCCTGATGTATGATGTCACTAGTTCTAGTGTACACCTTAAATCAGTCCAAACAACCCTTATGGTGATTGGTTGTAAAGTCAACCTTATAGACCAGCTATCCTAGTGGTAGCATGGACAAGAGCAGTCTTAGGCTAAACTCTGAATGGCATGTTAAGCCAGCTGTTATACCATATGTAACCCCTTGAATACCAAATGAAAGGACACCACAACAGATATATATAAAAATAGAATGTATTTATTCTAGTCAAACCCTCAGCACTCTTTCTGAGATTCGAGGTAAGTACAACACAGTCTTAATTAAGCATACATTAAGTCACACAGGTAAGTAATACAGTTAGGCCCTAGGGGCCGCGCAAACCATATACTAAAGAAGTGGTATAAGGACCACTGTTACGGAAATAGGATAGGCCTAGGCCTAGGGAATCGCTGGGGCTACACTACACTACCAACAGTTAGGAAGTGGGAGGCCCACGGGATTCAGGTGCAGAGTGGAAACACTCACGCGTAATGCGTATAATCGATAGAAATAGTACAGTTTAGGAATAAGCAGTTTTAGAACACTTCTGGAGCAACTAGAAAGTCGAGACTCGGAAACTAGACCCTAGGATAGTCACTACACTTGTGAGCACCGAAGTACCCAAGTTACCTAGCCCACAGGCTGCGGGTGCATAGGTGTGAACTTGCGTCGGGTTTCGTCGTGGACTTCTATGGATGCCTGAAGGAAAGTTGCTGACAGGCAGTCAGTGCAGAGTGTCCGGTGGATCCCAAGGCCGGGATCAAGAAGGAAGGGTACCTGCAAGCAGAAGGGGACAGAGTCAAGGTCACTAGCCAGTGACCACGTGGAACCAGGAAGGAACCAGGCGATGTCGTGAAGATTGCAAGCGAAGAGGTGAAGCTTGTCGCAGCAGCCACGGGTACCAGGAGGCGTCGAGGACGACCAGGACCAGGAGGCGAGCTGTCCCACGAAGGCTCTTGCTGTCAGCGGCGTTGAAGTCGAACTAGGACTCACCAAGCCTTGGCAAGCGGAACCCACGAAGAATGGAGGACTTGCTTCTGGTGCAGACAAGGAAGGTCTGGGGTGCTTCTCTTTTGCAAAGAAGCGGGAACCAGTCTGGAGGAGCCAAACCAGCAGTGAAGATTTAAAGGTGTGTCGTCACAGAGGCCGCTAGCCAACGGGCAAGCAACCGGACAGACGCGGCAAGCAGGAAAATGCAGAAGGGCCCCACGCAGGACTCGTGGAGTGTGGGGGGCTGATCTTCGGTGCAGATGGTGCTTGGGGTTGGGGCTTCTCAATCCCCGGTGCACAACTTCGAGGGTACCTCAGAAGCTGCGCTGGAAGATACTCGCCACTTTTCCCAGGTAGCCGGTCCCACGTCTCTCGTCGCCTCCACGGATCTCAGCTCAGCTGTGGATGTGGATTAGGGTCTGAGAAGTCTGGAAGTCAAGGCTCTGGTCGGGCTCTGCAGTTGGTCCCTCGTAGAAGTTCAGCAAAGCAAAGGGTAAGTCTCTTGATGGTGCCTGTTTGCACAGGGTAGCCACTCCTTGGCTACAAGGGAGATTCTTCAGTCTTCTTCTTTCGTTGAATGTCTAAGGTCCAGAGTTTCTGTTCAAGATGCAGGTTCAGGATAATCTAATCTCCTGGGGCCCAGCTACCACACTTATACTAATCTGGGGGGCTGGGTTGCCTGCTAGGTCACGCCTTATGGGTGGGACCTGGGAGGGGGGTGGTTACACCCCCTTCCCTTTGTCCAGTTTCGCGCCAGGACTGGGGCTGGAGTGCCCCAGCACCGGTTTGAACCGGACTATGCATGGGACACCTTGTGTGCCCCAGGCATGTCTCATTCCTTTCAGCCCTCCCTGCCCCAATACACTAAAGTCTGTCTGGGGAGGTGCTAGCACCTTCCCAAGCAGGAAACCTATTGTCCAAGCCTCCCTGGCCGGGATCACTCCCAGCAGCAGGAGGTCAGCCTCGTGTCTGTGGCAGCAGCATCCATTTTGTGATGCTGAGGCTTTGGTTAGAGTTAAACAGCAAAGTAGGATTTTAATATGTCTCTCCCTCTAGAAGGGGGGAATAATATCCTCATCACCAGAAATGGTATGGGGGTATTATTCCAAAGTGTTAGACACCTTACACGACATGTTTTGATAAAGCCAAACCATAGTTACCATAACCGTTTAAGATTATAAGGATCTTTAAGAGTATATGGTAGGCTTTATCATAGAACAGCTATAAGGACATGGTTCCGAAAGCTGCAGACAGGCTCAGCTCATGCTAGAGCACCATCTCACATGTTACCAAGCACTCTGCCTCCAGGATTGTTAAGGCCTGCCATAGGAGTGGCTGATAGGTACACATGTGTCTATTTTAAGGGTAGATATAGGTATACTATATCTAAGCAAGGGGTGATTACACAACCTTGCCCCAGCTGAGTGATCAGCCAGTTGTGTCTGATTGGAAGGCCAGACCAGGGGTGGCATAATACATGCTGCAGCCCCTGGGAGGCCTAGGGTACACCTATGCCCTGGGTACCTAGGGTACACTGTACAGGGTCCAATATGGTGATCCTTACCAATTGTGTATGTATCTAGGGTACATGGAGTCCATTTTAAAGAGAGAGCAGACAGCCTGAGACCCTGAATGGCAGGATCTCAGGCCAACTAAGTCGAAAAACCAGCTAGACACTAGGCAAAAAGTTGGGGGTAACCATAGTCAGATATCCACCTTCCTACAGAGGCCACACCATAGAGAAGGCACATTTTCGAAAAACCCCAAGGACTAGTCCGTATGACACAAGGTATATGGTACGGAACGGAGCACACTGGAGGGGGAGGGGGGGGAGCAGGGGTTGGAGGGCGCTAAAAGAGCGGCTGTTGGGGGATTGATTGATTCAGAAAATAATTGTGACTTGATATACGGATGCTAAGCTGTTGCCTGTAAACCAAAACAATAAAAAACGTAAAAAAAAAAAAAAATGTCTTTATTTTATTTCCTACCCTATAACACTACACCGAAAACATAACACTTCAACTTTTTAAATTAAATTTACTTCCATAATTAACATAATTAATAATCAATTAAAGAATATTATTGATAAAAAACAAATAAACATTAATTGACTACACACACTTTAACACTATAATATCCACAACACACCCCAAAATTAAACTATAAAATAATAAAACAGAATTAAAACTTATATTTAAATTAAAAACTATTACTATTAACAACTAATAATAGATTAATTAAAATGTATTTAATACCCACCCCTTACCCATTTAAAAGTAAAAGCAACACACAAAAAATAAACAATTACCCAAAATAAATATCAAATAATTAACATTAATTAACAACTATTACTCACAGCTCCAGTAAGTAAATTCTTTATTGCGTGATTAATAAAAATCATTGTAATCAAAATGTCTCCACAATTAAATAATTGATAAAAACAGAATATTCTATACTGCAAATATTATTAACAAATATACCAATACATTCATAAATATATCAGAAAATCAAACATGGACCAGATCATGCAATATATAGTAATTCCATTGAAGAAACAAAGTTTTTTTTTTTAAATGTTAATAAATACTATAGCAAGATATTGCACATGTTGCGAGTTAAAGTGCCAGCGTGCCATAATTAGTAATTCCATAGTTCAAGGACAATAATAAAGTGCATCAATTAAATCTGTCCCAAGATAGTCCCAGTAATTACATTGTTTAATTATTACCCTAAAAGCATATACACTTTTGTCTTCTAGGGTGCCGATTCCGATCCGGGTCGGAAAGCACTCCGACCGAGCCGGATCCGGAGTGTTTTCCGACCGAGCCGGAGTCCTGCAGTCCGACCGAGCGAGTACGATGCAGCCGTATGCTGCCAGACTCGGTTCGGTCGGACTCCCATAGAAGTCAATGGGAGCCGGTCGTACAACGCGTACATGGGTTCCCATTGACTGAATTGGTACGTCACGGACAAGTGCGCCCCTACAGTGGGTATGCGTCGGTGCCATCCGCACCGTACATGACTGTGTTGGGGAGACCCATGGGTCTCCCCCTGTGCCCGAGTCGTAGGGCTGCGGGTGTCAGGGGGTCTGACGCGGACCACCAAAGGCAACCACCCGGACGTTTTGCGAGCCGGACACTCCGGCTTGCACAGGCTGTCAGACGCATGCATCGTACTGGCTCGGTCGTAAATCGCATCCATTGCACGCCATGGTTAGCTTCCGACCAAGACATACGGAGAGGTTCGGACCTGGGAACGACTCAGTCGATGAATTTCACGTAGCTCGCATCGTACTTGCTCGCTCGTACAGCTGTACGAGTCGGGCAGAAAACACGCATACGGCTCGTAGTTTATCCGGCCGGATCGCGTTCGGTGCCCTTCCGACCTGGATCGGAATCGACCCCAAGGTATCAAACTATGCAGAGGATCTCTTAAGGTCAAGTGGTACAAATCATGCAATAAATAATAATTACATTGTGGAAACACATATTTTTTTTTTTAAACATCAATAATTACTATAACAAGATATTGCACATATTGCGTGTTAAAGTGGCAACGTGCTATAATTAGTAATTCCATAGTTCAAGGAAAATAATAAAGTTCATGAATTATATCTGTACCAAGATATTTTCAGTAAGATCATTGCTTAATTATTACCCAAATAGCATATACACTTTGTTCTACTAGGTATCAAACCGTTCAAAGGATCTCTTAAATTCAAGTGATACAAATTTAATACATTTCAAGCTGGCGATACCAAACATTTTTCCGCTGCATGGTAAAAATGTATAAACTGGCATTACAGCGGAATCGACTCACCGGTTAAGGACCTAATAAGTGCCAGGCATGCTGATCTAACCCCAATCTTCAAAAATAGGGGTTTAAAAAAAATACGCCAAATGGTAATCATTTTAGGACACACACATACTATATGAACTAATGCTTCTTGTGGCCATCCGCATAGTCTGCAATTAGTATCTGCCCACTGCTCAATCCATGGCTGCATACACTCTTTGCCGTCAGATAGGGCTGAATACGTAACGACTGGTATGAGTTGATCACATACCATACATGCTTTTTCCCAGTTTTATCCAACTTAAGGGATTCATCTTTAATTCGTTTTTTTTAAGATCAATTTATAATTGGGCATTATCAATTCCTGAAGTGCTATTTGCAGACCAATAACCCTTAGGCATGTTGAAATGTAAGATCTCCATTTATTAGTATAAGCAGACTTATTTATTTCAAACCAGCAATAGTTCCCTAGAGAGGCAGGGGCAGAAGAAAACATAGAGAGCATGCATTTCAAAAAAGCGCCTGCTGACACCAAGCTCTGCCTTTGGAGACCAAACTCTAGTCTTATTCCTGCTTGCCCTACTGATCTGGAAATTACCAACTATATATTAGTTAATTATACACAACTTACTTCCCACCCTTTACTCCTATAAACACTGCAACACACACCTAAAATTAATTACACAATTACCATAAAAAAATTCAATTAATATCAATTAACAATAAATAATAATAACAAATAAATAAACTACTTAATACTCTTTGCCCCTATAAACCCCAAAACAAACACCTACAATTAATTACACAATTACCCTAATTAATTACCAATTAATTAATTAAAATTAATTCACAACCAATTATTAATTCATAAATTCAAAATAAATTACTTCCCACCCTTTAAACGTATAAACACAACACACACCTAAAATTAATCACACAATTACCAAAATGAATTACCAATTTATTAATTAATTAAAATTAATTAATAACCAATTATTTATTAATTAGTGATAAATTACTTTACACATTTAAAACTATAAAATGTCAATTAAACAAATATTAATAAATAAAAATTAATCAGTTTATCTAATATAATTAAAGTACTTCCCACCCTATTCCCCTATAAACCCACAACCCACTACGAAACTAAAACCGCAAAATTCAAATAGAAAGAAAATTAATAACTACTAAAAATGTAACACATATTTTAAAAATACAAACAATTCTTATGCAAAAAAATACATCACATACATATAAAATATGTACTAAAATACATAACATTAATTTAAAAAACAATATTTTTAACAACTATATTTTTGCAAACGATAAGGCCCCCTTGCAAGGCCCTGAGTAACTTGATAAAGCCACAGTAATGCAACGCAGTGCAAATTGCTGCCTTGGGTTACTCTGCTCCAGGGAGGAGTTCCATGTGTTTTGTGTGGGTGTTCCCAAGCAAAACTCATAGATTTTGAAGCATTCCCAGATTTACAATAAGTGGTTGACCTGAGAATGTGTCAAAAACGATAAGCCTTGCCAGGTGAGGCGGAACTAGGAGAAATATATTTATTTCTCCACGATACTTCCTTTTTCCATGTGTGCCGCATTCTTCAGCACACATAGAAAGAAGAATATGTCTATGGGCTTTTCTTGGTGCAGGAGGGTGCCCCTACTAGCACAAAAACAATCCTGCTTCCAGTGCAGGCACACTTGAACCATTGTGTAAGAGTGCCTGTGTTGGTGCCAGGCAGAACATTGTGCGCCAGTGCTGGGGAAAGGCAGGAATGCACGATATTGTGATGAATGCACTGAGTTACAATTTGCAAATATGGTCCTGGGTTTTGAAAGACAAATGAAAATATGATACAGTGTGTGAAGAAGTCAGCACAAACTGTTTATTCTTTGTAAAAAAAAAAAAAATTTACTCAGCGGGAAATTGCTTCCATTTGTGGTATCATATACCAAGTTTCCTGAAAGATGGTAGCCCGTTGGTGGTGCTGAGATAGAAAAGTTTAGGTCACCCTTGTTGAACAGCAATGCAAACAAGCACTGGCAAAGCCAATAGGTCTCAGCAATCCAAGAGCTATTGGCATTGTCAATTTCAATGTCTTTTAGCCATGTGTTATGAAGTGGAGTGGATCAACTTGGAGTGGAGTTGAAATATGTGTAGTGTAAATATATGGCATGGTGCAGAGTGAAATTAAGTTGAGTGTGATTTTGTTGCATGGTGTGGATGTACATGGAGTGGCATTGTATTGGGAGGAGTAGAAAAGAGTGGAATTATGTGTAGTGGAATTATGCAGCATGTGTGCAGTGGAACTATGTGGATAGTAATTATGTGGCATTGAGTTTAGTGGAAATATGTTAAGTAGAATTGTGTGTCATGGAGTGTAATTATGGAGAGTGGTACTGTGTGTCATGGAGTGGCACGGAGCAAAGAGGGATTATGTGGCATGGTGTTGAATTATCTTGCATGATGTGGGATTCTGTGGTGTGGATTGGATATATGTGGTGTGTAGTGGAATTATGTGTTGTAGAATGGAATTATGGGTTTGGAGTGAAATATGTGGTGTGGGGGCAAGTGTGTGGAGTCAAATTCTGTGGCATGGAATTGTGTGGTGTTGTGTGGAATTATCTCGCACGCTGTGGAGTGGATTTATGTGTAGAATTGCTATGTGACATGAAGAGGATTTATGTGAAGTTTAATTATGTGGTATTAAGAGGAGTGTAATTATGTTGCATGGTGTGGAATTGTGTAGCATTGAATTGCATGACATTGCGTGGAATTATGTGGCATGGTGTGGAGAGGAATTGTGCGGAGTGTAATTGTGTGGCATGGTGCAGAGTTGAATTTTGTGTAGTGTAATAATGTGTTTTGGAGCTGAGTGGATATGTGTGAAGTGTAATTATGTGGCATAGAGTGAAGCTATGTAGCGCGGAGTGGAATTATGTGGATTGGAGTAGAGTGGAACTAAGTTTTGTAGAGTGATATTATGTGAAGTGTAATTATGTGGCATAAAGTGGAATGGAAATAAGTGAAGTTTAATTTGTTGGCTTGTATTTATGCCTCATGGAGTGGAATGATGTAGATTAGAATTGTGTGGAGATGAATTGTATAAAATGGAATTGTGAGATGTTGAAATGTGTTTTTTGTTGTGGAATTTTGCGGTGTGGATTCATGTGTTGTGGAATTACGTGGCACTGTGTTGAATTGTGTGGAGTTAAATTATGTGGAATGTAATTATGTGGCATAGAGTGGGGTTGAATTATGTTTTGTGGGATTGTGTGGCATGGATTGGAATTATGGGTAGTGGACAGGAGTGGGCTAGCAGATGGGGAAGAAAAAAGAGGGACACTGCAGGAGGGGATGTATTCAACTGCAAACTTTCCAGTGTCAAAATAAATAGTGTCACCAATGTAAACATGTTTATCTGCCATCTGATATCTGCAAACAAGCCAGGGGAGAGGATGTGGTGTAATGAGAAAAGCTGCCGACTTTGGAGCTGGGGAACCTGGTACGAGACTTGGCGCCGATTCAACATCCTCTGACTCTGGGCAAATCACTTAGGGTCCGATTATGAGGTTGATGGTGCTATGGCGGGACCGTCACGCCGCCGCCCCTCCAATCCCGCGTCAGGACCGTCAGCACTATAATCACTTTTTTTGTCATTGGCGGGCGCATCCTTTGCCATTTCCATGGCTGTGTCTATAAAATAGGTACCGCAGTGGGAACTTCAAAGGAAGTTCCAGCACGGCATGGACTTTTCAGTCCATGCCGTGCTAGAACGTCTTTGAATGTACACAGGGGGGCACATGTTGTGACGTGACCCCTTGTGTGCATCCGCAAGGCATGAGGCATAAGGGGGCCCTGCAGGGCCTCCTTTCTTTCCTCACCACCACTGTTTTCAAGGAGGAAAGACCTCCATGAAAGCAGTGGCGGTGATGAAAGTCATCCCAGTGGTCCAACCAAACATATAGATGCCTCTGGTCCGCTACGCCACATTCAGGACATGGTGGTTCCCTGGAGGAGTCGGTGGTCCCAACGCGGCACGATCACTAGGGTCGTAATGCCACCACAAGTCTGGTGGTTCTCAGTTTGCCAGACTTGTAATCGAGCCCCTAATCTTCCCATGCCTACACTAAATGAAGTTATCAAACAATCTATTATTTCTTCTTTTTCCAGGCAGCAGAGCCTGCCCAATATCAAAGCACTAAAACAGGTATTTGTGACTTTTGTGTAGCAAGAGCTTGCATGTTGCTTTTGTTATATTTTTCATCTGGTTCCATAGAAAGACCTTACGATTATTCAACAAAATTAAGCATGTCATGCATTTTATTTGTTGACATATTTCTCCATAAAACTTTCAGGCATGTGTCAAATGTTGATTGTTTTAAGGAGAAATGCGTTGTCTTGCTTCACTGTTTAAAGTCCCAGAAGGCAAAGCAACGTCAGTGTTTGCACTGGGAAGCTCTGCCTTCTGGGGATTCAAACATGGAAGCAAGATCTTTAAGATCTCCAGGGCAGAGGACATGGCTTAATGGCCAAAGCTATCAACTTTGCAGCTGGAGAACCTGGTTCGAATCTCGGCTTCAGCTCAACATCCTGTGACTCTGGGCAAATCACTTAGGGCCTGCTTTGGATCTCGGCGGTGAGTTATTCTGTGACAACGGTGACAGATATGCTGTCCGCCGAAATATAAATCGCTTAGGATATTTGGAATTTATATTTGAGTGGACGGGATATCTGTCACTGTTGTAATGAAGTAACCCGTCCTCCAAAATCGAAATCAGGCCCCTAATCCTCCTGTGTCTACACAAAATGAATGTATGCTTCTGTAAATCAATCCAACACCTTCGGGTAATGATAACGCTAAATAAAAGCTGCGACCAAAACAAAATTCAGAGGACAGGACAAAGGCATCTTGTCTCCTGGCACATCCATTGTGCTGAGGGGGCACGTCAATGGGAGGGAAGTGGAAGAAGCAAACACAGACAACGCAGACAACAGAGCCAGCTACAAAAGATGCACTCTGTAGAGTGGCTCCACAAAAAGAAAAAAATTGCTTCCAAAAGGACGATCAGTGAAAGGACACAATAAATAGGCTCATGCTCCAGGCGAGGGTCACATGCAAGAAGAGGGATGTGGTCACCAGCAGGAATCAAGCAATTGAAAGTGGCTTTGAAGCCATCCAATTGTAAGTAATGAGTAACCTCCAAGCCTACCAACAGTAAAGAACATGACTCTGAATTTATTCATTTCCTTGGGTCCTACCAACAGGCCATAATATCAAACGCACAACCACATCTCCCCACACCAAAGGCCTTTTGTTCCTGTCCTGGGAGCAAGTTCATACCTCATTTACTCTCATTGAAATGCTATTTTACTATAAATCTGGCTTCATCCGTGGCCAGTGAATTGAGCCTGTAATAAATACTTCAACAGGTTCAAAAATTAAATTTGCAGCTGCGCAAAAGGTGGCAATAATATTGATTAAATTCAATATGTTATCCCAATGCTTTTCTATTAATCAGCCAACATTGCTACAGTAAATGCAGCTTTGAGGTGCTAGTCGCTGTAACGACATGTTTAACATCAACCTTTACATGTCCTACTTTTAAATACCATGCACCCTCCTTCAATGGGCAATAAGGTTTACTTAGGGGTGACATAAATATTTAAAGGAAGGGTTTTAGCCTTGTCAAAAGGGGTAATTACAACAGGTCCAATTTGCACTTTTAACCTGTACAGCCAGGCTACTGGTGGAAAGCTGCTGCCATGTTTGCACTGTCGCTGATGTGAGTGGCACAGTGCATGCTGCAGCCCACTAATGACATCTAACTTATATGCCCTGAGTACGCTTAGCGTAATAGCAACAAGGGGTTTGGCCCTAGGCGGCTGGACGGGGCTGTAGTAAACTCAGAAAAAGAGGTGTCCTATCCGTGACATTCAAATGCTGCTAAACCAATTTAAAAGAGTAAAGGCCATCAATTCAATTGATATGGACTTGAAGCATATATTTGCAACTTCAATCTGTACACTTTACTCCACATTTAATTATGGGTCAGATAAGTGCAGATACGTTTCAGTCACGAACAAATTATATATATTAAGCAACAAAAAAAACAAAAACATACAGACTTTGTGATGAAGTAATGTGATGTAACAAACAATACATGAAGCGTGATACATAACAACAATTATCTAAACCTTATATCACCAGTCTTAGTCACACAAGAAGGAGCAGCTACTAGGACATCCTTTGGCATCCGCATTTTGTAACAAATTTAAGAAGCTGCTATCCACGGGAAAAAGAGGCATTATACCCAGTAGTAGTAAGACAATTCAAATAACATTTCTACTGGTGGAAACTTAATTAAATGAGAAAGTCCCTGCATTGTGTAATGCCGACGCGTTTCGATTCCCAAGACGGTTTGCGGGATTCTCTTCAGGGCGTGGACTGGTTTATCTGATTGAATAGAGAAATAAATGTGCACGTTGCAGGCGAGAAGAGGCAAGTTAAAATGTAGATGGCACGATTTCCACCAGACGGGCGGTGCTTTTACAAAAAGGTATAGGAATGCTTGCTGCCGGTTAAATGGAAGCCTAGTTGTACTTTGGAAGGGCGATTTTTGCCATGCAGGCAATGTTTTCTTTGATGCTTCCTTTCAGCTCTCAGTCGGTTTAGTAATTGTCAATAGCTGAACTTGTAACTGGAACAGGGCCGCTCCGCTGCATATTTCACAAAGCGGTAAAGAGGGGTTGCTTCCATTAAAGTTCGCACAGAAACGGACCTCATCGTGTCTCTTTGTAATCGGCTGTGAAAGTCGTCTAATGGTGTCTCATTCCCAGTTTCTCACTCGACGATTGAAGTAGCAAATAAATGCTTCAAGTACAACATATCAATTGAATTGATGGCCTTTAGTCTGTTAAATTGGTTTAGCAGCATTTGAATGTGACGGCTAGGACACCTATTTTTCTTAGCTTTGTATACTTAGGGCACCCTATACTAGGGACTAATAGGCAAAATAAATAAACCAATCTAGCGTATGTCAATTTCATCATGATGAAAGGAGGAGCACAGGCACTTTACCACTGGTTAGCAGTGGTAAAGTGCATAGAGTTCTATAGCCAGCAAATATAGTGTGCAGGTTCAGCAAAAGGGCAAACAATTCTGAGGTGACACTGCAGAAAGGGTACATTTACAACACTAAGCTATAATGGAAAGAAATGTAACCTGTGAGCTGCTGGTAACACAAGAATACCTGCAACAAATGAGGTAACTGTAATATTTTGAAGTTATAGTCTCCAGACACAGAAGGTTTATCTTGATAGAAATTTATTCTTAACAAAGGGTCTCATCCAGCCAGCTTGTCAGGTCAACTGAACTCAGCTTCAATGAATAATACCATGACATATGTATGTTCTAGATTGCAATACCTCATAACCATAGAATGAATGAGAGAAAGAGAATAGACAGAAAGAGGAGACACACTATATCATAGAGAAGAGGATATCACACACCTCCTCTCCTTAACAACTAAAATAATACAATTTCACTAAACTTTAAATATGCCTAAAATAAATTAAATAAAATAAGAAAACTCCTATATATATTCATTAAGATAACATGGATGTTTAGTATATCTAGACGATCTCCTGAGTTCCTTTGTACCTGAAGAAGCGAGCTTATTCATCTTCAAATCCTTTTTTATAACAGAGTGGTGTTCCAGATCACTCATAAGCTCTTGTTTACTTTTCACCACGACAACTCTGTTAAGGTTCCATACGTGATGGTCTTGCGTTTTAATTGCATTGGTGAAGACTTTGATGACTACCATGGGATCAAGATATTTTGAGTTAGTGTTTCCCACGATTCCAGGATGCCTGATTGCCACTAAATCTCCAACATTTACTTTCAAGGCTTTAACAGATTTTTTCCTATCAAAGTACAATTTCCTTCATTCTGCTTTTTGTTTCTCTTTTAAGAGTACCTCTTCATTATCGCAATCAATTTCTTTTCCTTTTGAAGATGTGTATTCGTTAACCCAAAACGGTTCAAGTAGTGAGTTACGAATTCTGCCACGAAAAAGTAAAAATGGAGTCTTTCCAGTAGTGGAATGAGGGGTTAGTCTGTATTCCTCAATTTTTCTAAGAACTTCCCTTTTCCAATCCAAAGATGGAGATTTGGCCAGATTTATTGTTTCTTTCAAAACTCTGTTAAACCTCTCTACCATCCCGTTTGCCTCGAGATGATAGAGAGAACACTTTTTATGTATGATACCACACGATAATAAAAATTCTTCCATTTCTTTTGAAATCAATTGTACACCATTATCAGATAACATTGTTTTTGGCATCCCTTCCCTAGCAAACAATAATGTAAGAGATTTAATAATACACTTTGAATCAATGTTTGACAAAAAAAATACTTCGTGCCAAAGAGAGTACATATCTATCACAACTAAAAGAAATACTTGAGAACCATTACCATGAATGAGACCTACAATGTCCAGTGCAATATCATCCTACAGACGTTTTGGTCGAGATCTTTAGATCATGGGCTGAACTCTTGGAGTTTTAGATTTATCACTCACATTGCAAGGACTACACTCCTGTATCACTCTCTCAATCAACTTATCCATTCCCGGCCACCAATAAGATGCACATATTCTTTCTTTAGTTTTGGTAATCCCTGGGTGACTTTGATGGGCCAAGTGTATAATATAATTTCTGATATTCAATGGAGGCACTAATCTAGTGCCCCTAAACAAAATGTTCTTATCGACACTCAATTCATCTCTCACACACCAGAAAGGTTTAGTATTTTCAGATCCCTTTTTAACCTTTCTCCAATTTCCCTTAATTAGAGACATAACTTCTTTGAGAGTTGCATCTAGCTCGACTTCTTGAGCCCATTTTTCTTCAGATATATGGCCAAGTTCTAAAGCACACACCCAATCACCATCCTCTCCTAAATCATCGTCTTCACTAGATTCTGATGATACTAGACGAGACAAAGTATCAGCGATCTTATTGTCGACACCTGGAATGTACTTGAGAGTGAACGAATATTCCTGAAGACCAATAATCCATTTTGTAATGCGACTAGAAATAAAATCTAATCCTTTTTTATCAAAAATTTCCAATAATGGTTTATGGTCTGTTCTGACTTCAAAGTCTACACCCCACAGGAATCTCTTGAGTTTTCTTATAGCCCAAAATACAGCTAGGGATTCACGCTCAACCACTGAATAGCGTGTTTCTGGATCTCTCAAACCTCTCGAAAGAAACATTATTGTTCTCATTCCATGTGGACCAATTTGTTGCAGAACAGCCCCTAATCCTTTTTCTCTCGCATCAGTAGTTAATTCTGATTTAAGTTTCGAGTCAAAACTCTGAAGGAAAGGTGCGCTGCACAGTTTTTCTTTGATAACTGAAAATTCCTCTTGGCATACTTTTGACCATTCAAAACTGATACCTTTTCTTAAGGGTAAACTCATATTTGTAGTCAAATCAGCAAATCCTTTAACAAATTTGGCATAATATTCAATCATACCTAGAAAACTCATAAGCTCTTCTTTATTAGAAGGAGGACTCATCATGCGAATAGTATTAATTAGATCTTCTTTCGGTCTGATACCCTTGCCTGTAATGTTATGCCCTAGATAATTCAAAGACTTTGTCCTAAACTTACATTTCTCCATTTTTACCGTCAAATTACTATCACTCAATCTCGCAAAAACAGACCTAAGACGATCATCATGATGATTAACATCATCACCATAGATAAGTACATCATCCTGATAAATGCAGACTCCATCTAAATCTTTAAGCACTCTTTCCATGGCACGTTGGAATACCGATGAAGCTGAAACTAGCCCAAATGGCATCCTAATAAATCTATACGTACCAAATGGTGTGATGAAGGCAGTGAGATCCCTATTAGATTCCTCAAGTTCAATTTGATGGTATGCCGATGTCAGGTCTATTGTACTGAAAATTTTCACACCTCCTAATAACACAAGCAATTCATTGATATTAGGGAGAGGATACCTGTCCACAACCACACTTCTGTTCAATTGGCGTAAGTCTATACATAAACGTAGATCCCCATTAGATTTGCGTGTGGCAACCACCAGAGTGAGCCACTCCGTTCCTTCCACCTCTTCAATAATACCATTCTCCTTTAGTTTAATAATTTCTTTTTCCATATCATCTTTAATTGATATAGGTACACTTCTAACCTTACAGGTTACTGGAATAGAATTATTTGTAAGTTTTATCTTGTGTTGATAACCTTTTAAGCATCCAAGTTCTTCTCTAAATACCTTGGGAAATTCTTTTTTTAACACATCTGCAACTTCACCACCAACACCATTCTCTACACTTCAAACGAAGTCTTTCAACAAGATGGGAGGATTTGAATTGAGATCCAGATATACTCCCAAATCGCCCTGATGTATCCAGCTGATAATACTATCTCCTTTTTTAGAGACATATATTTTCCCTGAAATCATTCTACCTTTATACTCAATAAAGCCATGAAAATATCCATGCAGCTTGATTGGCTCATCGCCATAGGCTAAAGGAATGATGTCTGGTTTAAACAATTTGATTTTATCTTTAAGTTTGTTTGTTTAAAAGTCATTGGAGACTATAGTTACGTTTGCTCCAGAATCAAAAAGTATGCGTGTGTATGCTCCATCAACTCTTATATCATCCAATGGACATGACTTCTTAGTTGATCCATTACTAATTTCGGAGACTATTTGTCCACATTCATACTCATCTGGACTAGTGTTGACTCCTTCATCTACATAAATTTCAATTCTCTTGACTCTAGGTATTAATTTACTTTTGCAAACAGACGAAAAATTACCCTTCTTTTTACACTTATTACAAATATTGCCAAGAGCGGGACATTTTTTTATTGTTTGCAGTGCCCAATTTTGTCACACCTGTAGCACTTCAAAGTTACAGAACTACTACTGATTTTTCCTTTCCTTACAACATTTTTCTCATCTACTTTACTTCTTGTGTCTGGGTTTTTCCCATTAACACTTTGGACATTAATATCCTTTGAGTTATCTTTTTTTATGATTGCTACACATTTTAAAGAATGTTCCATTCTCTTTGCTATCGCTACAACCTCATCAAGCGTGGGTTCATCACGTAACCATAGTTCCTCCCTCACTTTATCCATGTTACATCCTAACATGAATTGGTCACATATATGTTCATCAGTTAAACTATCAAATTTACACAATGACGCTAATTTCCTTAAATCAGTTAAATAAGATTCCACCGTTTCTGCCTCTTTTTGCATTCTTTTCCCAAACTGATACCTTTCTAAGATTGTGCTAATTTTGGGGAGATAATGTTTATCAAGTTTACTGATGCAAATTTCATAATCATTGAGACCTTCAGCTTCGGAAATAGATAATTCAGGGAGGTGATCAAAAACATCTTGCCCTTCAAAGCCTAAACAATGAAGTAATAAGGAAGTTTTTCTTTCTGCACTTAGTGGCGCCCCACATACTCTGGCATATCGCTCAAAAACGTTTTTTCCATTTTTTCCACTTAATTGGTGGTTCAGCAGAACAAGCTAGAAAAATCGGAGCAGCTGTAATATTCTGCATTGCACCGAACATGGAATATGTCAAAGCAAATTATCACAATATTAAAATTTTTAAATAACTTGCAAATGAAATATAAATCTGTATATATAATACATTTCTGCAATGTTAATAAGTATAAGATTCCAAACAACTGCCTTTGCATGAGCACAAAATACATTCACTAAATCATCTAATGTATAAATTATAATATAGCAATTTGAATTTTGATTTAATAATATAACATTTATATTGTCATAAAATATTGATAAAGTAAGTACTTATATGCTTAAACTTCATAGCATGTCATTTATGATGCCAAAACTTATTGTTTATGTCACCACAGGAATTAAATGTGAATTTTTTTATTTATTTTTAAAGTGAAGCGTGTGTATCGCTGCAGAAATTATTTTGAACGCACACGAAAATTTGAAAGAAAAAAGAATAATTAATGCGTGCGTATCGCTGCAGAAGTCCGGCGTAACGCACATGAAATTGACATAGAGATTTGAATACACACACTGGTATCTAATGAGGCGAGTGTTCACTGAAGAAATATAATAAAAAATACCTTAACCGCTTAAGATTAGCGTGCGAGTCGCTGAAGAGTTGGTAAAATTTTGACTTGCATCCTAATGAGCAATAAATGATGGATAGTGTGCGAATCACTGAAGATTATAACTTGCAAGCTCGTTCTGTTCACTTGTAAACAGCGTTGCTTCGCTCCGTACACTTATAAACAGCGTTGCTAAGCGACTTGAAGGAACAAAATGGCTGCCACATTAGTAATGCAGAAACGTGGTGACGTATGATGAACAACAAACTCGTCGCTTAGAAACGAGATCACCAATGTGTAATCACGTGGTTACGTCAGATCTCAGACGCACATTTGGTTCCAGCTTCTTGTGATGAACGAAAGATTCGGATGTCAGGGATACCGTCCAAGAATTATGGTAAAGTCTGAATGTTTATTTTTAAATGATGCACGCTCGGAGTTAAATTAAAGTATAACTCGCACACCCAGCATTTGTTTTACCCAGCGTTAAAATCAATGAAATGCCAAAGACCACAACTAGTAACACTAGTAATCTCTGTTATAGAGCGAGCCACATCGAATTAGCTCCCAGTCTTGATGTATTAATACTGCATAGAATTAACTCAAAGTCTTTAAATATTAATACTTTAGATGAGCATGTGCAGAATTGCACCCAACTCGTTACAAACATAGAACTGGCACAAGTTAAGGGGTTAAAACTTGCTTGGGTTGAGCATGAAAAGATGTTAATAATAATTGTTGGATTAAAGGTATAGTCTCTCACCAGAATAAAAATGAAAGTCCATAGGTGTTGAGATCCTCTTGAAGATGATGAAACTGTTGACTACGCCAGTGTAATATTTTGAAGTTATAGTCTCCAGACACAGAAGGTTTATCTTGATACAAGTTTATTCTTAACAGAGGATCTCATCCAGCCAGCTTGTCAGGTCAACTGAACTCAGCTTCAATGAATAATACCATGACATATGTATGTTTTAGATTGCAGTACCTCATAACCATAGAATGAATGAGAGAAAGAGAATAGACAGAAAGAGGAGACACACTATATCATAGAGAAGAGGATATCACAGTAACCCGCTCAGCTATCTACATAAAATATAAATCTGTGACCTGCATGTTACTCTCTGCATTGCAAAAGGCACCTGAAGCCTCTATGCTATTTTATGAGTCACTCCAATGTACTATTTTATAACAGGGCCCTTCTGTGTTTAAATTGCACACAGATCGCCCAGCAAGTGCCCTAAGCACCAGAATTATCTAAAGCTACTGCACATAGAATGTGCTGGATACATAAAGATGTCTGCAGCAGGTGTTTAAAAATATAATAAAAAATACCTTAACCGCTTAAGATTAGCGTGCGAGTCGCTGAAGAGTTGGTAAAATTTTGACTTGCATCCTAATGAGCAATAAATGATGGATAGTGTGCGAATCACTGAAGATTATAACTTGCAAGCTCGTTCTGTTCACTTGTAAACAGCGTTGCTTCGCTCCGTACACTTATAAACAGCGTTGCTAAGCGACTTGAAGGAACAAAATGGCTGCCACATTAGTAATGCAGAAACGTGGTGACGTATGATGAACAACAAACTCGTCGCTTAGAAACGAGATCACCAATGTGTAATCACGTGGTTACGTCAGATCTCAGACGCACATTTGGTTCCAGCTTCTTGTGATGAACGAAAGATTCGGATGTCAGGGATACCGTCCAAGAATTATGGTAAAGTCTGAATGTTTATTTTTAAATGATGCACGCTCGGAGTTAAATTAAAGTATAACTCGCACACCCAGCATTTGTTTTACCCAGCGTTAAAATCAATGAAATGCCAAAGACCACAACTAGTAACACTAGTAATCTCTGTTATAGAGCGAGCCACATCGAATTAGCTCCCAGTCTTGATGTATTAATACTGCATAGAATTAACTCAAAGTCTTTAAATATTAATACTTTAGATGAACATGTGTAGAATTGCACCCAACTCGTTACAAACATAGAACTGGCACAAGTTAAGGGGTTAAAACTTGCTTGGGTTGAGCATGAAAAGATGTTAATAATAAATGTTGGATTAAAGGTATAGTCTCTCACCAGAATAAAAATGAAAGTCCATAGGTGTTGAGATCCTCTTGAAGATGATGAAACTGTTGACTACGCCAGTGTAATATTTTGAAGTTATAGTCTCCAGACACAGAAGGTTTATCTTGATACAAGTTTATTCTTAACAGAGGATCTCATCCAGCCAGCTTGTCAGGTCAACTGAACTCAGCTTCAATGAATAATACCATGACATATGTATGTTTTAGATTGCAGTACCTCATAACCATAGAATGAATGAGAGAAAGAGAATAGACAGAAAGAGGAGACACACTATATCATAGAGAAGAGGATATCACAGTAACCCGCTCAGCTATCTACATAAAATATAAATCTGTGACCTGCATGTTACTCTCTGCATTGCAAAAGGCACCTGAAGCCTCTATGCTATTTTATGAGTCACTCCAATGTACTATTTTATAACAGGGCCCTTCTGTGTTTAAGTTGCACACAGATCGCCCAGCAAGTGCCCTAAGCACCAGAATTATCTAAAGCTACTGCACATAGAATGTGCTGGATACATAAAGATGTCTGCAGCAGGTGTTTAAAAACAAAACCTATTTTAATATTTTGCACGCAATTTACAATGATAAAAGTAAGTTTGTATACTGCATCCTCTACTTGGTACACATATGTAATTAGACGGTGCTCAATGAACTGTTTAGCCCAAACGGATGGATTGCATACTGTAATTACTCCTTACTTATTTGCAATCAATCAATCAATCATAGATTTGTTAAGAGCAACTACTCACCCGAAAGGGTCACAAGGCGCTGGGGGGAGGAGGGAGGAGCACAAATTCTGGTAGTTTATGGTGTTCCGTCAAAGAGCCAGGTCTTCAGGTCCTTTGTGAACTTTGAAAGTGTTGTCGTCTGTCTGAGGTGGAGTGGAAGGGTGTTCCATGCCTTGGCCATGATGAAGGTGAAGGAGGGGGCTCCTGTTCTGGTCTTCAGTGTAGGAGCACCCAAAATTAAATAAATACAATTTCGTGGATGTCCTGAAGAGTCAATTTGGCTCGTGCTGGAACAGCAGTCTGTTCCCGCCACTCATGGGTCCCTTGACACCCGTGCACACAGAAGCATGGGGTAAGGTGGTGCTCCACACGGCAGTGACATTTTGGGCCATAAGAGGGCGCATTACTCTGTAAATGTTGCATTGGCTTCTTGTATGCTGTTGGGGGAACAACTGCTAAAGAAACACAACTGATTACACCCACCACTGCAGCGGCAGCCAGACCCTGCTATTGGTCCAGATGTTCCGAGCACCTATAAGCCTTCACCAACACAAGCCCTAAGTGGGGTGAATCAGCCTAGCGACGAACATCCTGCCAAAGAGAGTAAGTTAGTAACAGGCTTGCATCACTGATTCCAACCAGAGCGAACAGAGAACACTGCCAAGACTGCATGCTTCAACAAGCAGATGACAAGATGAATACAGGAGCCCCATTACGGCGCATGGCCACCCTCACACTAAACAGTTAGTAAGAAGGAGAGTACCAAACACACTAGAATCATGGCATCTATCCCGGCCATTGAGCCATTCATCGTTACAGGGCTACTATTGGCACAAGCACCGAAGTCGAAATTCTGGGCCAAGAGACTCAAAACGTAGTTTGTGGCCATTGTGGTCAAACACAACAGGATGCGCCTGCTGTTTCTACACCTAGCAGGGATGGACATATAAACGTGATTACACAACCTACCAGAAAAAGGACCCTTGTTTACTATAATTGCAGCACTCACTGATCACTTGGCCGATCTGAACTATGAATGATTTATTTTGAACCAAGCTAAGCAAGACACGTCAAGTCAGTGGACACCTTCCAGACTTATTAAGAGTGACCAAATAAACCAGATCACCACAACAATCATCCCACCAAAGGGGAAAAGGTGCAAGAGACTGTGTCAACCATGTGGCTGCAGGAGAACTTTTGCACATGGAGGAGGTTGTCCAGCCAGCAGCAACAACTGCCCAGCATGTGGGAAAATGAACCTCTTTGTTAAGTGTGAAGTTTGTCCCACCCCCAGAGAACCCCCCAGAAGAAAGTGGTGAATGCAATTGCAGCCTCAGTTGAGGAACAGACCAAAGATGACATGGATGATAAGGGAGAAAGCACTGTGCATTTGGTGAATGCTGTTGACCAATTCTAGGCCTACTTATGATCCACACCAAAATGTTGAGTGCAGATAGGATAGCAGCCAGTAACTGCCATCATCAACACCGGAGCCTCCATCAATGTTATGGCCCCAGAAACGTACGAGTCTCTTGCCTGTCAGCCAACCATCAGGCACACTAAAGTAAGAGTGTAAGCATGTGGGCATCCAAATCCCATCCCGCTGACAGACATGTCCATCATGGACATTATGTAAAACAACACAACCACCACAGCCAAGGTATATCTGATAGCAAAAGGGTTAGGTATGTTGCTGAGCTACCACACCGCAGAAAAAACTTTGAGTGATTCACTTCACACTTAGAATGCAGACCAAGGAGTTGGACAGCCCCTTAAGAGACATCAAATAAAGCTTTCAAGGCATTGGATGCCTGGAGAGATAAATGGTGAATCTTCACATTGACCAATCTGCGTAACCCATGCCTTTCTCAAGTGGTGTTTCATCTCAAACTAGAAGATGACCTCTGGAAATGAGAAGCAGCAGATATAATTGAATGAGTAGAAAAGACACTACCTGGATGTCGCCAATTGTGGTGACTCACTAACCCCAAACAGCAAGAGGAAATGAGGACTCTGCATAGACATATGCCTCCCAAATCTGGCAATCAGAAGAGAGACAGACACATATCATCCTAGCAGTGGATGATTTGTTGAGTGAGATAATAGGGTCCTTCATGTTCCCCAAGATGGAACTCCAGTCAGGGTATCATCAAATCATATTAGACCCGGGTTCCCGGTGCATTACCACTTTTTCTACTCACCAAGGCCTCTGCTGATACTAAAGACTGAATTTTGGAATATCCAGCAATGTGGAGGTCCTCCTGAACACTATAAGGGAAGTGGTGTTGGAGCTGACAGGGGTTATCAATGTAAGCAGCAACATAATGGTCTAAACTTCAACACTGAAGAAACATCATGCCTGTCTTCAGAAGGTACTCCAGAGACTCCAAAAATGGGTTCCTACCCAGCTGGGCTCTCACGCCCACCGAACAAAGGTATTTCCAGATAGAAAGGGAGGCCATCACATTTATCCGAAAGTGCCAGCATTTTAATGTATACTTGTATGGTCACTCCTTTGTTGTCCACACTGACCACAAGACACTCATTTCCCTGCTCCAAGGGTCAGCTTCTGCTTCAGAACAAATTGTGGAACTGCAGCTGCAGGAGTACTTCCCTTCAGTGGAATACAAGCCAGGGTCTCAGAACCCCGCAGACTATTTATCACGACATCCACAGCCTGCCAGTATCACTTGCGGAGATGAAGAGATGGCAGATGACTGCTTGCACTTGGCACTGGAAACTGTCTGGAGAGTTCTAAAAATGCATGCCTCCCAAATAACCTGAGAGGCCCAACAGACCTTTCAATCTTTGTACAATGTTCGTCATTAGCTGGTGGCCCCGGAAGAAGACTTTCTGTTGTGGGGCATAGTGTAATTATCTCATGGAGTATGGCAATGTGCAGAGTTCATCTTGGCCTCGGTGGTCTCCATAGAATTCTCAAAACCATGAGCAGGATCCAAAACTAAGTATAGTTCCCCGAGCTGGATGAGACAGTGGCGCAGGTAGTGAAAATGTGGTAGATGTGCCAAGCTGCTGGAACTCCTGATCCACCAGCGGCCATCATCACAGTAGAAATCTTGAAAGCATTGTAGGTCAGGATCATTGTTTATTTTGGTAGTTTGACAGATAGCCGGTGTTAGACTTGACATCTTTTGGCATGTCTCTCCTGAGTTTGTGTTTTCTGACCTCCCGGTTTTGACTCTGTTTTTGCTGGTTTATTGTCTATGCGCACTTTCTCACTGCTGATCAGTGTTAACGTGCAAGTGCTCCTGTTGTAAACTGTGTTATGGATTGATGTTTCCATGATTGGCATATTTGATTTACCTGTCAGTCCCTGGTAAAGTGCACTTAGTGTTCCAAGACCTGTAAATCAAATGCTGTTAGTGGGCTGCAGCACTGGATTGTGCCACCCTCACAAACAGACTGTAAATGTAACTCTGGCCTGCCACTGCAGAGCCTGTGTGCAGTCTGGGACTGCAATGTCGACGTGTACCCACTTGCCAGGCCATACCCTTCCCTTTTCTTACATGTCAGTCACCTCTAAGGTAGGCCCAATGTACCCCTGTGGGCAGGGTGCAGTGTATGTGAAAGGTAGGACATGCCCTGGTGTGTGTGGCATGTCCTGATAGTGAATTACTGCCAATTTCGTTTTTCACTATTGCAAGGCTACCTGTTGCCATAGGACAAAATGGGGAGTGTGTTTATAACATCTTATAAACATAACTGGCCCTAGGAACTAGGTAGAAAAATAAAGTTTAGAATGCCTGAACTTAGAACCTAAAGATACAACTTTTAGTGAAGGTGATTTTTACATTTTGTGTTTGAAAACACCACTTTTAGAGTAGGTGTTTTCTTGCTCAGCCATCCAGTAGGCCTCGGCTGTGGTTGTGGATTGACTGTCTGGGTTTTCGATGACAGGGGCTGTGCAGTTGCAGTGGCTCCAGATAGTCTAGGTGGGTCAGGAAATGGTTGAATAGACCTGGGTTGCATTTAGAGTAGGGGGAAGAGATTTCCTTTCACCTGAATGGGCCTGGTCTGCCTCTGACAATGCCGTCTCCACCTCCTGCCAGGAAGCCACACCGGAGAGGGCAGAAATGGTTCTGGCTGGGCACAGACAATCTCTGCCTGAGAGGACAAAGGATTTTGGGCTTTAGAAAGTGGGGCCCAAACCCCTGAACCTTAGAGCTCTTTTGGACCAAGAAAACTGGCCTAAAGAAGAGCTGGAGAAGCTGTGAGGAGGAACTCCACTTTGCGAAGTGCTTTACTGTGTTGGCCTGCAGTGGCTGCTTCTGTCTTGGGCAGTGAAAGGACTGGACTGAACTTTCAACAACTTCTTGCTTTGAGTATCTCCAAGGGCTTGAGGTAGAGCTTGCTCCCTGTTCAAGAAGTCTCAGGAACAGTAAAGACTTCAAGTTCTTCTGCCCTCAGCACTGGGGACTGTGTGTTTTGTGCTGCAACACAAGAAAAAGTAACCCAATGTCGTCTACAACGTCGCTGCCAAATTGTGCTTGTGCCAAAAATATCGACCACAAAAATATTGTTGTCCTAGACATATAAAAGTAAGTACAATAATATCGGGGAAAAGTATTGTTTTGCACTAATATCCAAAAAATATAGAAAAATATTGTTTTATATATATATATATTTACAAATAGTAAATATTGCATATTTGAACATGTAACATTAATTTTATGTAACTTAAATATGTTTAAATAATATTTAAAAATATATATAAACATATAATTATTTAAACAAACACACACATATGTGTGTGTATGTCTATGTACACATATATAATGTAAAACTATTATTAAAAATATTAATTGTAATTAATAATATAATTTTCTCAAATGTTTTTAATTTACTAATATAACAAATATATATATTTGTATATATTTTTATATATATATATATATATATATATATATCACTGAAAAAACCATAGGTTTCAGGGGCGATATAGTTAGCTGGACTTTTCACTCGTACAAAACCATAGAAATTCCCCCGTTATAGTTAGTTCAGCTAACTATAACTCGCGCGCCCGCAATGCACTGCTGATGACGTCACATATTACATCACTCTTGACATGGTCAGTGACATCACTCATGACATCACTGATGACATCTCAAATGACATCATCCAGTGAATGTGTGTTTTTCTGAAAATTATATATGTTTTATATATGTATATCTCAAGGTCGATGGAAGAATAAATGGGTATATAAATGTCTAAATGGATGATTTGTTTTTGAAAAATTTATTGTATTACTGACTGATTAAGTGTATCTTAGTGAGTAATGTTTAAATATGTAAATATCTGTATCAGTCTCTCACTTTGTGTATAAGTGGCTGCATGGGTTGGTGAGTAGCTACATGAGTGTCTATATAGGTTATTAGTTGATTTTTTGAGTATCAGTATGAGTGTCTGATGTCTGTATGGTTCGGTGGGGGGTATTACGTAGTGCATAGGTGCATGAATGAGTGACTCACTGTTTGTATGTGTTGAAGACAGCATGTGTGCAGGACTGTATGGGTGGATGAGTGTGTGCATGCGTGTGTTAGTGAGTGAATGACTGTCTCAATAGTGTCTCTATGAGTAACTACATATGTTTTAAACTAGTATATGTGACTATTGGTGTATATAAGTGAGTATATGTGAGAGTGAGAGCTTGAAAGTGTTTCTGTATGAATAAGTATGTGTTTCTATAAGTGATTGTTTAAAAGACTAAGTATGTGTAAGTTTCTGTAGAAGTAAGTGTGGTGGTGTGTGTATAACTGAATATGCAGGTAAACAGATGTTTGATTCTTTATTAGCATAAGTGACTACATGTGTGAGTAACTTTATGGATGAGTGGCGTTGTGTAACAGAATGTATAGGTGTATGAATACATATGATGAGTGAGTGCATGTATGAGTGACTGTATAGGACTGTTGGTCAATGAGTGGATGTGTATGTGGATCTTACAATTACTGAATAGGTTGTTGTAACTGGTATTGGTATGTACATTGTTTTGAAAATTTTAATTTCCATTTTTGAATGTGTGTATGAAAGGTTATATTAGGGGGAGAGGAGGTCTGCCACTCTATCACAAGGATGATGTCATCAGTGATGTCATGAGTGATGTCACTGACCATGTCATGAGTGATGTAAAATGTGACGTCATCAGCAGTGCATTGCGGGCGCGCGAGTTATAGTTAGCTGAACTAACTATAACGGGGGAATTTCTATGGTTTTGTACGAGTGAAAAGTCCAGCTAACTATATCGCCCCTGAAACCTATGGTTTTTTCAGTGAATTTCTAAGGTTTTTTAAATGCTAATTCCTAGCTATAACGTGCCTGAAACCTATGGTTTTTTCAGTGAATTTCAAAGGTTTTTTAAATGCTAATTTCTAACTATGCCTACAGAGATAGGACATGTGAAGAAAGAAGGAAAAACGCACAGAAAGAAAAAAAACAAATGCAGAAAGAAGCAACAGAAGTCCTCAAAGACGAAGAAAAGTGCAGGAAGAAATATAACGTGCAGAAAGAACAAACAGAAGAGCAGAAAGAAGCCTTGTTGCAAAATCATCCTGTACCTTCAACTTTTTCAGACGGATACTGGTGGTAACTGAGTCTGCCTAAGCAGTCCTAGAGCCAGTGCTATGTTAAAAGACACTCAGAATACAGTGAAAACACCTACATACACTAGGGCACACTATGCGTTGGGGTCCCCCTGTGATTAGCATGACCTCCTCTGGAAGCCCCTAGTATATAATAGGGCAGGGGATTAAAAGTACCTCTTAAAACGCACCACAGGGCGTGTTTGAACACGTCACCTCATGCCCCGTCCCCTCCCTTCCCCACTGTGTAAACACACACTGTAGCCATTTTAAGTTGGGAGATTAAGTCCCCTTGAATCCTGAGGGTCCCTAGGGTCCAACTAGACCACTAGGTACCTCCAGTAAGCGCCACAGAGCTGCGTTGCAGAGAGGTGTAAAAAGTGGCACGGCCTGCACCACCTCTCTGCAACGCAGAGCAGTGGTGCTTACTGGAAGCACCTGGTGGGCTAGTTGGACCCCAGGGTCCCTCAGGATTGAAAGGGAATTATTTCCCCAACTTAAAAACGCGCCACAGGGCGTGTTTGCACACGTCACCTCAGGCCCCGTCCCCTCCCTTCACCACTGTGTAAATGCGCCCTGTGGCCGTTCTGAGTTGAGAGATTAAGTCCTCTTGAATCCTAAGGGTCCCTAGGGTCAAACTGGCCCACTAGGTACCTCCAGTAAGCGCCACAGAGCTGCGTTGCATGGAGGTGTAAAAAGTGGCGTGGCCTCAGAACACCTGTCTGCAACGCAGCTCCCTGGCGCATACTGGAGATACCTGTTGGGCTAGTTGGCCCTCAGGGACCCTCAGTATTGAAGGGGAATTAATTCCTCAACTTACAACTGGCCAGGGGGCGTGTTTGCAGAGTGCTGCAAGGAGGGGGCATGGCCTCTGGCACGATGCCGGTCTTTTATATATTTATTTTTAAGAAGGAGGGCTGTGTGGCCCCCTTTCTTTTTCTAATTTATTAGCCCTGGGGACCCCATCCCCCAGGGCCTGCACCCTAATTTTTTTTGTTGAAAAAAATTAATTTGGCCCTCCCAAGGCCTTAATCGGCCCCGGGGAACCCAACCCCCGGGTCATGGCCTTTTTTTTTTATTCTTTACGAGGGGGGCTGTGTTGCTGGACGAACCGTATGTACCTATCACCATGACGATTTGCGTGATATTCATTAAAAGGCGACTATGCATACAATGAATCCATGTAGAATGTATTCACACCGCTAGTGAAGCTCTGACATGTCTGACACCCTACCGTGCCTAATCCCGGCACCCCCGCTGGTGGGTACTCTCCAAGTAGACATCCTTGTCGTTTATTTATACAAACATGGGTAGCTATTGACGGGCACATTTAATACACATGCACACCAAGCCATTCAAAGGGGATTCGACAAAAATTCGACCAAACTATGCAAGAAATTAGGTATAAATGGCCGCACACTGCTCGTCATACCAGCAAGTTGCCCCATGGAACTATGGGCGATGTAGTAGCGACGGCGAGTACGCCTATGCTACGAAGTGTAAGAAATAAGTATGTGTCGCATTAGCCATCCCTGGACACGTGTTTCGAGGTAGTTGCCTCTCGTCAGCAGGGAGTAGGTAAGTGTAGAGGGGTGCCGTGTAGACTGCCTGCAATTAAAAATAGGTAAAGTACCTTTCAAGGCGCGCAGGTGCCGGTCAAAGACTCGTCAGTCCGGTAGCTCAAGAGAGCCGTAATGAATTAGGTATAAATGGCCGCACACTGCTCGTCATACCAGCAAGTTGCCCCATGGAACTATGGGCGATGTAGTAGCGACGGCGAGTACGCCTATGCTACGAAGTGTAAGAAATAAGTATGTGTCGCATTAGCCATCCCTGGACACGTGTTTCGAGGTAGTTGCCTCTCGTCAGCAGGGAGTAGGTAAGTGTAGAGGGGTGCCGTGTAGACTGCCTGCAATTAAAAATAGGTAAAGTACCTTTCAAGGCGCGCAGGTGCCGGTCAAAGACTCGTCAGTCCGGTAGCTCAAGAGAGCCGTAATGAATTAGGTATAAATGGCCGCACACTGCTCGTCATACCAGCAAGTTGCCCCATGGAACTATGGGCGATGTAGTAGCGACAGCGAGTACGCCTATGCTACGAAGTGTAAGAAATAAGTATGTGTCGCATTAGCCATCCCTGGACACGTGTTTCGAGGTAGTTGCCTCTCGTCAGCAGGGAGTAGGTAAGTGTAGAGGGGTGCCGTGTAGACTGCCTGCAATTAAAAATAGGTAAAGTACCTTTCAAGGCGCGCAGGTGCCGGTCAAAGACTCGTCAGTCCGGTAGCTCAAGGGAGCCGTAATGAATTAGGTATAAATGGCCGCACACTGCTCGTCATACCAGCAAGTTGCCCCATGGAACTATGGGCGATGTAGTAGCGACGGCGAGTACGCCTATGCTACGAAGTGTAAGAAATAAGTATGTGTCGCATTAGCCATCCCTGGACACGTGTTTCGAGGTAGTTGCCTCTCGTCAGCAGGGAGTAGGTAAGTGTAGAGGGGTGCCGTGTAGACTGCCTGCAATTAAAAATAGGTAAAGTACCTTTCAAGGCGCGCAGGTGCCGGTCAAAGACTCGTCAGTCCGGTAGCTCAAGAGAGCCGTAATGAATTAGGTATAAATGGCCGCACACTGCTCGTCATACCAGCAAGTTGCCCCATGGAACTATGGGCGATGTAGTAGCGACGGCGAGTACGCCTATGCTACGAAGTGTAAGAAATAAGTATGTGTCGCATTAGCCATCCCTGGACACGTGTTTCGAGGTAGTTGCCTCTCGTCAGCAGGGAGTAGGTAAGTGTAGAGGGGTGCCGTGTAGACTGCCTGCAATTAAAAATAGGTAAAGTACCTTTCAAGGCGCGCAGGTGCCGGTCAAAGACTCGTCAGTCCGGTAGCTCAAGAGAGCCGTAATGAATTAGGTATAAATGGCCGCACACTGCTCGTCATACCAGCAAGTTGCCCCATGGAACTATGGGCGATGTAGTAGCGACGGCGAGTACGCCTATGCTACGAAGTGTAAGAAATAAGTATGTGTCGCATTAGCCATCCCTGGACACGTGTTTCGAGGTAGTTGCCTCTCGTCAGCAGGGAGTAGGTAAGTGTAGAGGGGTGCCGTGTAGACTGCCTGCAATTAAAAATAGGTAAAGTACCTTTCAAGGCGCGCAGGTGCCGGTCAAAGACTCGTCAGTCCGGTAGCTCAAGAGAGCCGTAATGAATTAGGTATAAATGGCCGCACACTGCTCGTCATACCAGCAAGTTGCCCCATGGAACTATGGGTGATGTAGTAGCGACGGCGAGTACGCCTATGCTACGAAGTGTAAGAAATAAGTATGTGTCGCATTAGCCATCCCTGGACACGTGTTTCGAGGTAGTTGCCTCTCGTCAGCAGGGAGTAGGTAAGTGTAGAGGGGTGCCGTGTAGACTGCCTGCAATTAAAAATAGGTAAAGTACCTTTCAAGGCGCGCAGGTGCCGGTCAAAGACTCGTCAGTCCGGTAGCTCAAGAGAGCCGTAATGAATTAGGTATAAATGGCCGCACACTGCTCGTCATACCAGCAAGTTGCCCCATGGAACTATGGGCGATGTAGTAGCGACGGCGATGTAGACGATCCATCAGAGATCATCAGTTCAACAAGTACTTACTTGCACCCACTGGGGTGAACCACTCAAGAACTTCATGTACCAGCTTCCCTTGGGGCGACCTGGAGGAGGAGCTAGCGGAGTGCGGTCCATTGCGGTTGTTTATAAAAATGGCTCCTTCGAGCTTTGAGCTGACGAGCTCCTGGACGACGCACCTGCGTGCCTGTGCGGGCACTGAGGCCCTTGACGGTTGCTTGGCGGCCCTCTCTTCCACCCCTAACTATTTTCTCTACTGAGGAGGGAAGTTATCCCGAAACCCGAGCCATGTCTCGGGCGATATTTTAAAACCCGGGACATGTATCGGGTCTAGAGATCATCAGTTCAAC
Source organism: Triturus cristatus (assembly GCF_964204655.1). NCBI lineage: Eukaryota > Metazoa > Chordata > Amphibia > Caudata > Salamandridae > Triturus > Triturus cristatus. The sequence continues at coordinate 1,259,017,052 of NC_140590.1, forward strand.
AAGTACTTACTTGCACCCACTGGGGTGAACCACTCAAGAACTCCATCAGAGATCATCAGTTCAACAAGTACTTACTTGCACCCACTGGGGTGAACCACTCAAGAACTTCATGTACCAGCTTCCCTTGGGGCGACCCGGAGGAGGAGCTAGCGGAGTGCGGTCCATTGCGGTTGTTTATAAAACTATGCAAGAAACCCCCTCATGGTTAATAAAACACACATCCACCGCCGGATGTGTAATACTTTTTATTTTACTCTCTGGAAAGGAGACAAACCTCACGTGAGAGTCACAACGTGCTCCTGGCTGAGCCCAATGCTGTGTTACACCCACCATTGCCTGCCGAGTGCCTCACACCTCTGTGTTGTATTCCACCATCTAGTGCTTATGCTATGACACTCTCTAGCCCATGTGCTCTGTAACACCACCCCGTGAATATGTCATGCCACACTTGCCTTCACACGGTTTACATTGCACCATCTAACGTGCCTTCCTCGATGCCTATGTTATAAAGCAGAGCGCTATGACATACTTATTACAATCTGGGATCCATATCTTTGTCACAGTGCATATGCAATGTTACACTACCCAGCACATATTTTATATTACAACTTTAGAGACTACTTAGGTTACACAACACTGCCCTGTGCATATTACACTCCAAGGCGCATATCACAGAGCAAGCGCTAGTGCCTGTGCTATCTCGCGCTCTCCAATGAATCTGTTATTATGCACAATGTATTGCATATTATATTTCACGCCCCGGTTCATCTTATATCACACTTTTTGGTGCATAGTTTATACCATATACTATATCTAGTTTTCATTTTCAATCGTGCTCTCAGGACTATGTTCTATATAACACTGCGTCCACCTACCCTTTTCACGGGCATTACATTTTGCGATGGGGGGTGGAAGGTATGGGGATGTTTCTGCCAAGTGAGCCCGGAGTCACAGTCCCAAACGTTCTCTTCTTCCTGAATAAAAGTGAGATTATGCTGCATACTTGTTCATATTTTAAGTAGTTCGCACAGACACACATTTTAAAAACAATAAAGTTCCTAATACCCACCTTCTATGAACAGTTAGCTTGCTGCCCCATCCACCTCCTCCCTATCCTCTGTTGTCTGAATCCATGGACTAGACTCCTCCCTCCTGCCATGCATGGTCTGATGTGCTGCCACTGCCCTCCATTTAGCATGATGTACCAGTCCACTCCTCCTGCCCTCCATTGCCCAATTCTATGGGCAATCATTGACCTCCTGCTTAGCCTCTGTGCTTAGCTTGCTGCCCCTATTCTCCTTCCCCCTGCCCTCCGATGTATTTGTGCATGCCCCTGCTCCATCCTTTTTGACCACCATGTTCCATGGACCTGCCACTCCTATCTACTCTGAGTGTTCTGTTGAGCTGCCACTCCCCTCCCACCTGCCTAGCATTGTCAGATGACTGTAACCTGTCCCTGCCACCTCCACCCTGCCTGTCCACATTCCATGCCCCTATCCCCTTCCTCCTGTCCTTCATGGTCCATTTTACTGCCACACCCTTCTGCCCTGCCTGGTCTGTTGTGCTGCAACTGCTCCTCCTGCCTGCCCCACGCGGTCTGTTGTGAGGCCCCTTCCCCTGAACTCTCTTGTCTGTGCCCAGGTCCTGACCCTCCCTTCTATCCTCCATGGTCCTTTGTGCATGCCCCTGCACCCTCCTTCTTGCCCATCATAGCCATTGTGCTGCCACTAACCCTCCCGCTTGCCATGCATGGTCTTCTGTGCTGCCATGGCCCCTCCCACCTTCCCTGTGTGGTCAGCTAGCTTCTCCTGACCCCCTCCCACCTTCCCTCCATGGTCTGTGTGTATGCCATCAGTCTCACTGTTGCTTTCCATGGTGTGTCTTGTTTCTAGTGCCCATCCTGCCTGACCTCCATGGTCATCTTGCTGCTCCTGCCCTGCCCCTTTGCCCCCAGCCCTCTGTTTCCATGTGCAGACCCCTATTCCCTCCTTTCTGGCTTGTCGGTTCCATTGTAATGCCCCTGATCCGTCCCTCCTGCCCTTTATGGTCTGTTATGCTGCAGCTTTCTCTCCTGTCTGTCTATTATGGTCAGCTAGCTACCATTGCCTCTTTCCCCTCTGTTGTCTGTTGTCCATGTGCATGGTCCTGTCCCCTCCCTATTGCTTTCTATGGATTGTTGTGCTGCACTCCCGTCCCGCATGCCCTGTGTGGTGTATTGTGCTGCTGCAAACCCTGATGCCTGGCCTGTAGGGTCAGTTTGGTGCACCTCTCAATGTCCCTCTTGTCCTCTGTTATCCGAGTCCATGTCCCTACCCCAACTCCTCCTGCCTACCATGATCCAATGTACCATACTTGCGAACATTTTGAACTTGGTAAGAGGGAGATTTTGAAATAAAACTGGGGTATTGATTTTCCCCTTTGAGTTACATTGAAAAAGAGAAGATTGTAGACAGGAACCAGATCAAGTAAAGCCCCTTTGAGCTTAAAAACATTGGACGTTTCCTGGCTGAAATGGGTCTGTTGGCATGTATGGTTGTATGACCACTGCCTCTTCCTTCTGCCCACAATGGTCTATTACATCACCACAGCCTCTCTTGCCAGTCCTGTATTGTTGGTTTGTAGCCCCTGCCCCCCTTTTCACTGCCCTCCATAGTCTGTTGTGCTGCCACTGCCCTTCCTGCCTGCCTAGTGTGGTCAAATTGTTGCCTCTGCACTCTCCTACCTGCCTTCAATTTTCAGAGTCCGTGCCCCTGGCCTCTGCCTCTCAACAGTATCCCAATGAACAACTAGATTGCTAACATTCTATATTTATTACAAAAGTGTGGACTGCCTGACGTCATCTTGATGTAATCAAAACTGTAATGCCTAGAGCATTTCCTTTAGAAATTACATATATGAGATGGTCTTATTTGCATCAAAATTATGGTTAGTGCTCTAAAAAACTAAAATGAGGACATATTTTCTGAGTTTTCAAATAGCGACAAAGAACTTTTAAATTATTTGTAATCTTAGTTTTTTTTATCCAGTTGACCACTTGATTAAATGTTGCATCCAAGGGGAGAGGGTGTGGTGTTACTTCCAGACCTGCAGACTTTGCAACTGGGGAACCAGGTTGGAGTTTCTGCTTCAGCACAACATTCTGTGATTCTGGTCAAATCACTTAATCTCCCCATGTCTACAACCAAAATGAATTTGATCTTGTGTGATGTAACCAATGCTCATGTAAAGCACTCCAATACCTGACACGTCTGCACTATAAAAAACTGCAAATACACAACAAATAAGTGTTTTGCACACTTCTGTCATTGGGCTACATTTGGGCTACATTTGGGTGATATTTGGGCTACATTTGGGCTCTTTTGTCTCTGGTGGCCATTTTAGGAGATTTATTTGTTATGAAGTTTCCTAATTTCCTCATTTACTGCAGTCTCCTCAGTAGGAAATGCTTTCAGTTTTTTACTTTGATTCCATCAAGAAGGTATTCAGATATGTCACACATTTGCCATAAATTCTGAATGTTAGCACTCTAGTTGCTCATTAGATCACTGTAGTAAAGCTACTGCTCACCACGGAAGTCTGCTGCTAGCATTAGAAGTGCATGTTTCAGTCTGCATATCAGAATTTTTTAATGAAATAGAAGAGGATTTGAGAAGTCACTCAAAATATGCCCTAATTTTTCTTTCTTCAGCACTAATCATAATTTCTATGGCAAAATGAACCCCCTCATTGTGTTCCTTTTTAAATTATGTTTTAAGTGTTACCAGTTTATTCCAATCAAGATGGCTTCAGGTATGCCATACTTTTGTCATAAGTAAGACAGTAAGCGCTCTAGTTGATCTTGAGAACACTCTGGGATGTTCTGTCATTGGGCTACATTTGGGCTACATCTGAGTGATATTTGGGCTACATTTGGGCTCTTTTGTCTCTGGTGGCCATCTTGGGAGATTTATTTGTTATGAAGTTTCCTAATTTCCTCATTTACTGCAGTCTCCTCAGTAGGAAATACTTTCAGTTTTTTACTATTATTCCATCAAGAAGGCATTCAGATGTGTCACACATTTTCCATAAATTCTGAATGTTAGCACTCTAGTTGCTCATTAGATCACTGTAGTAAAGCTACTGCTCACCAGGGAAATCTGCTGCTGGTATTGAAAGTGCATGTTTCAGTCTGCATGTCAGAATTTTTTTATGAAATAAAAGAGGATTTCAGAAGTCAAAATGTGTTTTTCTTTCTGCAGCACTAATCATATTTATATGGCAAAATGAACCCCCTCATTTTGTTCCTTTGTAAATTAAATGTTTTAAGTGTTACCACTTTATTCCAATCAAGATGGCTTCAGGTGTGCCATACTTTTGTCATAAGTAAGACTGTTAGCGCTCTAGTTGTTCTTTAGAACACTCTGGGAAGCTGCAGTAGAACACAAAGGAATCAACTGACAGTCTCTGCCCTTGTTGGATGTACATGTTTTACTGAGAATGTCAGACTTCATTCTCACATGACTGAGAAAGATAATGTGAATTTACAGAAAATATGCTCTCAGTTTAGCTTATAGATCACCTTCCAAACCTCTGTGGGAAAAGCATGAGAAAATAGTTTTCTCTAAAACATGGTTCATGATATCACAGCAGAAGGCTTTTTCACATGGTAAAATCATCTTAGAACACACCACAATTCCTTAAATGAGTATGGTACCATCAACAAATGATTTATAATGTAACTAAAGTCTTAAAACCTTCTATTAACTGCAATGCTTTTTAATGAGGTGCTATCATGTATATTGGTCCCAAGATGGCTGCCAACACTTCTTGGATGAAGTGCTGACAGCCAATCAGATCTCAGGATGAGATGTGTGGTTAGGCTCCGCCCAGATATATATATGATTTTACTTTTGATTTTCTCAGGAACTACTGAACAGATTGACTCCATATATGCAAAAGGCACATCCCTGAGCTGAGGACTACCTCTTTGCCAAATTTCAAGTAATTCTGTTCAGCCGTTCGGGCTGTACCTTGGACTAAAGGTCCCTATGGAAAATTGCATGGGGAAAACGCGTTTTGGGACCCCCCTTTTTTCTCAGCCCCCGCTTGACGAATCCCCCCGAGACTTTCAGGGTAGGAGCGGAGCGCCCCACCTATTTTGAAAATTTCACGAGGATTCGTCAACCGGCGCCAAAGTTATTCCGAATAGAATGTTGCGGATTTCCTATGGAAACACGGTCCTAACTATAACTATCTACTGGCGATCGCCAGTAGATAATAATTATATATATATATATATATATATATATATATATATATATATATATATATATATATATATATATGTATATCTTTAAAGTGCAGCCCAAGTTGTAACGCTGGCGCTCGATTTCCAGGGGCGGTGCGTTGCTTTTCCGGCAGAGGCACGCCGGTATTTATAAATCGATTATCGCCCAAAGAGCGAAGTAAAGACGCACTCACTTGTCTTTCAGAAGTAATTCAGCCGAAATTTATTTATTCATAATTTGCCATTCCCTACGCGTTTCGGTCAGACTACTTTGACCTTGGTCACAGGATTAATCTAAACAGAGAAAAAGGACTTCTTTTATTTCATCTGCATGCAGTTACTTCCTGTTATGTATTTTAGTGCATTGTGGTTAATGTGGAATTTACACTTATTAGTGACATTTGTGAAGTGTTTATCTCTTCTTCGTTTTTGAACAACATTGTTCTGTCAGCAAATTTTATGCTTCATGTCCGTTATTTTTATTATTATAATTATCATATAATGTTATTTTCTGCTCCCTGGTGAGCAGTGAATCTGTATTGTTGACATTGTTGATTCTGGTATCATGATTTGTAGACTTGGGTGCCAATTACGATCCGGTAAAAAAATTCCCCGTGCGACTCGTATCCGGTCTTTTTACCGTACGAATCGTACAAGTGCCGTACGAACTGGCAATCACGATTCGCATGGTAAAAAGTCCATACGAACCGCATTGGGAATCATTCCCCACACGTCCTCGGGTCGGAAAATGTGTCCGACACGTCCTCGGACGATTTACCGTACAAACGTGGAAAGTCAAGTCCGACCGAGGAATCACGATCCCACCCGTGTGTCCGAACTCACAACCGTATGGTAAAAACACCGTCCGCACCGAACTCCCATTGCAACCATGGAGACATGTGCCTGCATACGCGCCCAACACTCCCCCCAGCACCCATACGTTCGAGTCGTACTCCCCGTTAATGTACACCCCCCCTGTATGTACACCCGTGTACGTGTCGAACCCCCACCCGTGTATGTACACCCCAGTACGTTCGAGTCCTACCCCCACCCCTGTACGTGTCGTACCACCGTCTATGTACACCCCAGTACGTTCGAGTCGTACCCCCACCCCTGTACGTGTCGTACCCCCGTGTACCTACACCCCAGTACGTTCGAGTCGTACCCCAACCCCTGTACGTGTCGTACCACCGTCTATGTACACCCCAATACGTTCGAGTCGTACCCCCACCCCTGTACGTGTCGTACCCCCGTGTACCTACACCCCAGTACGTTCGAGTCGTACCCCCACCCCTGTACGTGTCGTACCCCTGTGTACCTACACCCCAGTACGTTCCAGTCGTACCCCCACCCCTGTACGTGTCGTAACCCTGTGTACCTACACCCCAGTACGTTCGAGTCGTACCCCCACCCCTGTACGTGTCATACCCCCGTGTACCTACACCCCAGTACGTTCGAGTCATACCCCCACCCCTGTACGTGTTGTACCCCCGTGTACCTACACCCCAGTACGTTCCAGTCGTACCCCCACCCCTGTACGTGTCGTACCACCGTCTATGTACACCCCAGTATGTTCGAGTCGTACCCCCACCCCTGTACGTGTCGTACCCCCGTGTACCTACACCCCAGTACGTTCGAGTCGTACCCCCACCCCTGTATGTGTCATACCCCCGTGTACCTACACCTCAGTACATTCGAGTCCTACCCCCACCCCTGTACGTGTCATACCCCCGTGTACCTACACCCCAGTACGTTCCAGTCGTACCCCCACCACTGTACGTGTCGTACCACCGTCTATGTACACCCCAGTACGTTCGAGTCCTACCCCCACCCCTGTACGTGTCGTACCCCCGTGTACCTACACCCCAGTACTTTCGAGTCGTACGCCCACCCCTGTACGTGTCATACCCCCGTGTACCTACACCCCAGTACGTTCGAGTCGTATCCCCACCCCTGTACGTGTCGTACCACCGTCTATGTACACCCCAGTACGTTCGAGTCGTACCCCCACCCCTGTACGTGTCGTACCCCCGTGTACCTACACCCCAGTACGTTCGAGTCGGACCCCCACCCCTGTACGTGTCGTACCCCCGTGTACCTACACCCCAGTACGTTCCAGTCATACCCCCACCCCTGTACGTGTCGTACCACCGTCTATGTACACCCCAGTACGTTCGAGTCCTACCCCCACCCCTGTACGTGTCGTACCCCCGTGTACCTACACCCCAGTACGTTCCAGTCGTACCCCCACCCCTGTACGTGTCGTACCACCGTCTATGTACACCCCAGTACGTTCGAGTCCTACCCCCACCCCTGTACGTGTCATACCCCTGTGTACCTACACCCCAGTACGTTCGAGTCGTACCCCCACCCCTGTACGTGTCGTACCACCGTGTACCCACACCCCTGTACGTTCCAGTCGTACCCCCACCCCTGTACGTGTCGTACCCCCGTGTACCTACACCCCAGTACGTTCGAGTCGTACCCCCACCCCTGTACGTGTCGTACCCCCGTGTACCTACACCCCAGTACGTTCCAGTCGTACCCCCACCCCTGTACGTGTCGTACCACGTCTATGTACACCCCAGTACGTTCGAGTCCTACCCCCACCCCTGTACGTGTCGTACCCTCGTGTACCTACACCCCAGTACGTTCCAGTCGTACCCCCACCCCTGTACATGTCGTACCACCGTCTATGTACACCCCAGTACGTTCGAGTCCTACCCCCACCCCTGTACGTGTCATACCCCCGTGTACCTACACCCCAGTACGTTCGAGTCGTACCCCCACCCCTGTACGTGTCGTACCACCGTGTACCCACACCCCTGTATGTTCCAGTCGTACCCCCACCCCTGTACGTGTCGTACCCCCGTGTACCTACACCCCAGTACGTTCGAGTCGTACCCCCACCCCTGTACGTGTCGTACCACCGTGTACCCACACCCCTGTACGTTCCAGTCGTACCCCCACCCCTGTACGTGTCGTACCCCCGTGTACCTACACCCCAGTACGTTCGAGTCGTAGCCCCACCCCTGTACGTGTCGTACCACCGTCTATGTACACCCCAGTACGTTCGAGTCCTACCCCCACCCCTGTACGTGTCGTACCACCGTCTATGTACACCCCAGTACGTTCCAGTCGCACCCCCACCACAACCTCCTAAGTACGGAGCGCACCCCATGCCCCAACATCACAACCGCATGTACGAGTCGTACCAAGCCACACACAAGGACAGCACCGTACAACCAAATGGCCCATCTACACACCGTACACACGCTCAAAACGCACGTACACAACCAGGACAAACCAAAACAACACAAGAATACACTATTCGAATGGCACAAAGCCACTAAACATGGCCAACAAACACTAAAAAAACACATACACTGACCTGCAACTGCCAAAAACAAACAGAGGCCCTAAACACCACCACTCCTTATAACACACCCACCCAAAGTTCAAACACAGCCACACCCACCAATGGACCAATAAAAAGGGCCCACACACACAAACCATGAGCCTTTGCAACAGACTCACTGCTGCCAGACACCACAGAAAACTTACAGCACCTTACTACAAGCTTCACCACACCTTACACTTGCACACCTTCACACAACCACCTTCACAAACACACCCTCATCACATTCACACACACACACACCTGCACAACCACACCCACACACCCACAACCATCCACACACACCCCCACCATCCACACACACCCCCCCACCATCCACACCCACACCCCTCACCATGCCCACTACCAAGAATCCAAAGTTCAGTAACCGAGAGTTGGAGGTTCTTGTCGATGAAATCCTCAGAGTCGAGCCACAGCTCTTTGGAACATTGGGCAGAAACACCAGCATGGCAGCAAAAACAGCCATGTGGCAGACCATCATCGATGCTGTGAATGCTGTTGGGGACACCAGAAGGACCAGGCAGGAATGCCAATCCAGGTGGTACGATCTGCGGAGGAGGGTCCGAGCCAAGATGCAGGAGGAACACAACCAGGCCAACGCCACTGGAGGAGGGCCCTCCCGCAGACCCGTACACTACCAGCCCTGGGAGGAGAGGGTGATGGCCATACTACAGGTGGAGGCAGTGGACGGATTAGAAGGACTCCGAGACCCGGGTGAGTACACAAACAACGCACCTCACATGGGGGGAACGTCATCCACAACCAAAATCACTAACAGGCACGCAACCACCCCAAGCTATCGCATGACTCAACCACACTCCATGAACACGCACATGCCACTGCTGCCACCATGCCCCATGCACCCAGCTGGACAATGTCAAGTCACAGGCCACAGAAGACACCAACACATGACACGGTAACCCGGATGGCGGGAGGCTGGGCCCAAAAAAGCACATAGTGCAACTCAGAAGCAGACAACAATTCACTCTACCCATATGGCCTAGGTCACAGCCAGACAAACAGTGTGTCCCAACACAGGAATGACTTGCCAGCAAATGGCGGACGCCTTGCATCAACACATGGGGGTGAAGGCACTGTTTTGCACATGACAGCAGCTGATGAACAGCCAACATTGTGAAAGAGTGGCAGCACACACCACCACAGCAGCAGCGCACACACAGACACTACAACCAATGGGTGCCTGGAGATCAGAAACAAACTCACTTCAACAAGCCAAGGCCCATTCAAAGATCTGCTAACAGTGTGTGCCCAGGAAGCTGGCCTGAGGTGACAGAGGGTGACACACAGAGGGAGGGAAAGGGGGACAGAGAAGGAGGGAGAGGGGGACAGAGAGGGAGGGAGACACAGGAAGATGGACAGAGGGAGGAGGCTGACACACAGAGGGAGGGAAAGGGGGACAGAGAGGGAGTGGAGAGGGGGACAGAGAGGGAGGGAGACACAGGGACACGGACAGAGGGAGGAGGCTGACACACGGAGGGAGGGAGAGGGGGACAGAGAGGGAGCGAGACGGACAGAGGGAGGAGGCTGACACACGGAGGGAGGGAGAGGGGGACAGAGAGGGAGGGAGAGGGGGACAGAGAGGGAGGGAGAGGGGGACAGAGAGGGAGCGAGACACAGGGAGAGCAAATCAGCCGTGTGGCGTGTGCGAATGTCTGCTCGTCAGCAGGTAGACTGCGTGCATGTAGACAAGGGTGGCCAGTGCCAGAACCCCCCCTCTTCCCCATGGCAAAACACAGGGCCATGTCACAACCTGTTCACGAGCACAACGACAGCTACCTGCATCATATAAGTGTGTGGATCCACTCCATGTGCACATGTACAGTGCTACAACGGAAGGCGCCAATGCATGGCTCGCCACACCTGCCCACTCCACTGCTGACTGCAGTCACACTTGACGCAGCAAGTAAGACCATGCCACACATAGTTAAAGGGGCCAAAGTGGTGCCCAAGGGACACACCCATGCACAAGTGCACTGTGAGTGGAATGCAAGTCAGATCCTAATTCCAAGAGGAAATGTGCCAACTTTGAAACTGATGAAACATGGATGTTGCATGGACCAAAATTAACATTGTCTCTCTCACACACAGGTCAATGTCGTGGTTCACCCCCCAACACTGGGGGGGAAGACTCACAGGACCCGGATCTGCAGGAGCCCGATCCCACCGGCAGCGACCACTCTCACCACTCTGTGGACGACCCCGACCGACCTGGCCCCTCTGGTGTCCAACCACCTGCAGCACCTGCGTCAGGTACAACTGTGCCAACCACCACCCCCACTCCTGCCACATCCCAGGAGACACCCAGGATCCCTGCCCCAACACCACAATGCAGCCAGGCTGGCCAGGAGGGACACGGTGTCCCGGGCACCCAGGAGGAGGCAGGCGACAACGCCAATGCCACCCCTCAGGGGTCCCGGAGACCCGATGTGCCCACAAGGGCAGGCCAGGTGCAAGTGGACAGGGGTGGTGGGAGTGGAGGACGGCGGAGGCGCGAGCCTGACCAGTTGGCTGGGGAACCGGTATTTTCCCATGTCCGTAACATCCTGGACACATACCGGCAGGACACCACGGGCCTAGCCCAGGTTGTGTCCGTCCTCGAGGGGATCAAGGCCCAGCAGGCCCAGCAACATGCGGAGCTACATGCCTGTCTACTGCAACACCAACGGAGGATGGAGGACGGACAGGCTGAGCTCGTGACGGCGTACACGGGAATTCACGATACACTCCGTCGGATGGCCGACAACATGGCCGACCCTCCCTGTGCCAGAAGGCGGAGAACATCACCACCCACAGGGAGGGATCAGGAGGAGGAGGAGGAAACATCCGATGGAGCATCCCAGACGTCGTCACGGCCTGCTTCTGAGGGTCCCCGCAGGAGGGCGGGTCGTCCACGGAAAAGACCGTGAGGGTCGGCGCAACATCACCATCTCCCAGGACACCTGGCCTGGCACCTGGCCCACTGGAGCAACAGCATCACAGCATCAAGAGACATTCTCTCCCACATGGCCCTGCTGGTCACTGTCTGACCAATGTTGACAAAGACTGTGGCATGGACTATGAGGATTTCCAATGGCAAGGACACCAACTCCCCTACTGAACTTTGGATTCCAAACTCCCGGAAAGCCCCTCACTTTATCCCCCCCCCCCCCCAAAATATTAAATCACACTATGAAGAGAAGATGCCTGCTGGTTGCATTATTACCTTACATGTGTGTTGTAAAGTCTAAACATGCCTGAGTTCTCTTTTGACTTCAACCATCCACACCCTGGGGCCTGAGTCTGGCACAGGACACACGGGTCACAGTGTATTAGGCAAGACAGACATGGAGCACCATACACACCCGTGATGGGCCCAACCAGCTGAGGGGTTGGCCGCACAACCGTGCTGACAGACACATTGAGTACAGCAACAGTCATGCGCAGAGGTCAGGGATCATGTGGAGTGTCCTGGGGGGCACCCAGGTATGTGTAGACAGGTGGCAGAACCATGTCCTGCAAGGTTGAGTCCGGTGGATGCAGAGAATGGGGGCCTGGCCAACGTTGGATGCATGGGGATGGCACATGTTACAATACCCACACAGTCATGGACATCATGCCCACTACACAGTCTCAGCCCCCACACACAGCTTGCATCTTGCTACTCGACACATTGACACATAGCCACAATCAGGGAATACCATGCCAGACATGCTGGATGCACCGTGGCAACACACCAGCATTGAGTGAGAAGAGGCACCTTGGAGGCATAGGGACACCTTTATTAGTCATGTTTTCGGGAGTGCAGAGGCAACTTGAAGTACACATGAACACATCTTGTGGAGTAACATGTGGGTCCAACACTGGCACCCCCCTTCTGCAGCACAAATGCGTGTTAGCCATGGAACTGGCACACAAGCATCGGCTAACAGCTAAACACCCACAGCTGCTCACGGAGAGCCTGCCATACACCATAGATCCGCTGATGTGGAAGTCTCACACCATGTCAAGCCAATGCTAACCGTATGTGTCCGAGGGCAGTGTCACACACATTGATGCCATCATCACAATCCACTATCCCATCACTGATGACTGTCAACCAGTCAGACCATCTATTCAGGTGTACACAGCTGCATGTCGTCTCCCATGCTGATGCTACATGGCTGCAGAGGAACCAAACATCGACAGGGGCAGTGTGCATACATCGTGAACAACTGCCACACCCAATACACCCCTGATGCATCCCTTACCCTATGGAGACTTCCAAACGTGTCCGTGCCTGTAACGCTGAGTCAGCCCACGATGACGTGTCCATGAGGAATAGCAGTGCCACAACAATGCAACCAGCAGACGGCATGCGCAAGTACCTGGGGAAGAGAGACACACAAGAAGTCAGCCACAAAAAGCACAGCCACTTGCATGTGCATGTACTCGACACATGTAAGGATGACAACATGCTAGGTCACAATTATGACTGGGGAAATACAACCATCACTGGCACCATCACTCCAGTGACACACCCACACACACCTCTGACTCACGTGCCATACATGCAGGTGGACACACACATCACAATACATGCCACACGGGTACAAATGCGTGCACACTCAGACACTGGTACTCACCACTAAGCAAAGAAGTCGCGTATGAGCCGAGTCCGGATGTCCTCCTGCGGCTTCACATCCTCCACATCACTAGCCCCATTGCCAAGCCCTTCGTCCTCCACGGGTGGATGGTCCTCGTCATCTTGATCCAGGATGAGTGGCACAGCTTTCTCAACTGCCATGTTGTGCAGCATACAGCAGACCATGAAGATTTTGCAGACCTTCGCAGGGGCATATGGGAGGGCGCCGCCGGTCTTGTGGAGGCACCGAAAGCGGCTCTTCAGCAGGCCAAACGTCCTCTCTATCACTCGCCTTGTCCGGCCATGGGCGGTGTTGTAGCGGAGCTGGGCCGGCGTGATGGGGTTGCGGAGAGGTGTGAGCAGCCATGGCATGTTGGGATAGCCAGCGTCCCCTACATGGGAAGCACATGGACATCGTTAGAACTGGTGAAGCGGTCGTGCTGGTAGGCTATGCAAAATACAGGACTGACAGACTGTACCCACCAACAACACATGCTCTTTCGTTGCGCAGCTGCATCATCATTTCAGGCATCCTGCTACACCTCATGATGTAGGCATCGTGTGCTGATCCTGGAAATCGAGCACAGACATGTGAAATCAACATGTTGGACTGACACACCACAAGGGCATTGATGGAGTGGTAGTGCTTCCGATTGCGGTACGCTACCTCCCGTGCGTGTGGTGGTACCAAAGCTACATGTGTCCCATCTATGGACCCAATGACATGGGGCATCCCTCCCAGGGCATAGAATCCACGCTTGACCGCAGTCAACTGTTCAGGGGTTGGGAACTTGATGAAGTCATCCAGGTGAATCAACATGGCCTCTAAGAAATCATGCAGCACACGGCAGAACATGCTCTGGGACATGCCACCAACATGAGCTATGGTATATTGAAAGGTACCCGTGGCAAGAAAATGTAGGGCTGCCATTACCTTCAGCTGGGGTGTCAGTGCCGTAGGATACCTGTGCTGCGGTTCCAGGTGTGGTGCCAGTCTCGCCGTCAACTCCATAATCAACCGTCGTGGCAAGCGGTAGCACCGGATCCGATCATTCTCCCGCATGTCAGCCAAGTCCGGCATTGCTTGGGGAAGAGGCGGCGCTCTGCAGTAATTTGGAAGTGACAAGGAAGAGTGAGTGCACCACAACAACAATTTATATGTACAGAGCACATGTTAATCTGTCAATACACATATGCTACATAGGGAGTCAGGTATGTGCTACATGCCCAGGACACGTATGGCTGCCAGGTGACACTCCTACCAAGACCCAGCTACACACGGAGATTGAGAACCTCCCCATGCCATGCCATGGGAATAGCTGTGTCCCAGTGCAAGTGAACAGCCAGACGCAACACAGGAGTGACATACGCCCACACATCAGCAGAAGTAGGATGCCGATTGCAGAGACTGGTAGCGGAACACTAGAGCCACAGGTCACATGACATTACACTAGGACAGCCCACACACCTTGCCATGAAGGTGCACATGTCATGACTCACCACACAATCATTGTGAGGATGCAGACATGTCCTTGTCACGCTACTCCGTGTCCCATGCATACATGTGCACCTCACATCCGATACCACATGTGGCATGGTGTGCGGAACAGTGTGCAATGTCAATCTACACACAGACACATGTTGGTTGCTGCAACAGCTGCAGCTTTTGAGGGTGCTCCAACATCAACCTGATGGGAAGCCCCCACACATACATGACATAGTCACATTGTGCACCGTGGGTAGTGACAAGGCAGGTGTGGTAACCCCTGTACCGGGCATCAGGGGACACTTCCGTGTGTTGGTGTCCGTGCCATGCCAGTGACGCTCACCCCAAGGGTGCAGTACGACATGCACACATGTCAAAGGAGTCAAGGTCATGCCTGGCACACATTGCACCGTCACACAGTACACCTGTACACATCTCATCATACATCTGGTGCCTTCTCCACTCAGGAGTAATGTTCCACATCACAGCCTGTCACACCTGTGCCCCACACATGTAGTAATGCACAGATGATGGCTTGATGTCCATCCATGGACAAGTATGTCCATCCATGGACAAGTATGTCCGCCCTATTCCTACCTGTGTGCCGCCTATCACCACTGTGATGTGTAAAAACCGCCGTACTGCTGCTAAGAGGGCCTGTGTACGTTCCCAAATCACTATGGGAGTGCTGCCGTATGTGTACCCATCGTGATGGCGAGCGTACAGGCATTTGTACGGTCCGTACCACTACGAGTACGCATACGCGAGCAGACCCATACTGATAGTGAGCGTAGATGCGTGTGTACGGCCCGTACCACTACGAGTACGCATACGCGAGGACACCCATAGTGATAGGGCCGTACGCACGCATGTACGCTCACTATCACTATGGGTCTCCTCGCGTATGCGTACTCGTAGTGGTACGGGCCGTACACACGCATGTACGCTCACTATCACTATGGGTGTCCTCGCGTATGCGTACTCGTAGTGGTACGGGCCGTACACACGCATGTACGCTCACTATCACTATGGGTCTCCTCGCGTATGCGTACTCGTAGTGGTACGGGCCGCACACTCGCATGTACGCTCACTATCACTACGAGTACGCATACGCGAGCAGACCCATACTGATAGTGAGCATAGATGCGTGTGTACGGCCCGTACCACTACGAGTACGCATACGCGAGGACACCCATAGTGATAGTGAACGTAGGCACGCGTGTACGGGCCGTTGCAATGCATTTGGGGTGCCCTAGGGCCCCGAAACGCACCGTACCTGTGTGTGACGCTCAAAATTACATAGGGGACAAGTATTAAGGCCTACATGCATGCTGGTTGTCATGGAGACCAAGTTCAAAATTCGAAATTGTTCTGGAAGGTGCACAGCAGAAGTCAGTTGGAATTCTTCTACTTTTTTCCAATGTGTTTGTGGGGCTGACATCATGCAGGAGAATGAAACCGATAGAGAACCCACAGACTGCTAGGTTTGAAGGGATTGGAGGAAACATAGGATGCAAATGTGAGTGACCAATCACTCTGTACTCCTGTGCATGAGATGGGCCAGCAAGGCAGATATAAGGCAGCCAGGTCCCATGAGGGTGCACTTGCCTGCACATCTCTGTATTCCACGACCCAGCTGCTGCTACTGATTCCCTGGAACCATGTCAAGGGCTGTGGAGAGGTCACAGCCATTCACCCTGGAGGAGAACATGGCTTTGGTGGATGTGATCCTCCCACGGTACCCCATGCTGTATGGGCGACCAGGTTATCAGGTGAGTGCAGTGTCCACTGCCACAGACTGTGTCCCTTTTTTGTGACTGTGACTTCTGCAATTGTGTCCAGGTGTGACACACATGCTATGTACTGTAGGGGGGGTCCCAAGGGGGGTAATGCCTGATGTCTCCCAGCAGTGCCTTGAGACAGGAGGGGTGGGGGCCTATCACTCCTAGCAGTGCCCTGAGACAGGAGGGGTGGGGGCCTATCACTCCCAGCAGTGCCCTGAGACAGGAGGGGTGTGTGCAGAGACCTCCCAGCAGTGCCCTGAGACAGGAGGGGTGGGGGCCTATCACTCCCAGCAGTGCCCTGAGACAGGAGGGGTGGGGGCCTATCACTCCCAGCAGTGCCCTGAGACAGGAGGGGTGTGTGCAGAGACCTCCCAGCAGTGCCCTGAGACAGGAGGGGTGGGGGCCTATCACTCCCAGCAGTGCCCTGAGACAGGAGGGGTGGGGGCCTATCACTCCCAGCAGTGCCCTGAGACAGGAGGGGTGTGTGCAGAGACCTCCCAGCAGTGCCCTGAGACAGGAGGGGTGGGAGCCTATCACTCCCAGCAGTGCCCTGAGACAGGAGGGGTGTGTGCAGAGACCTCCCAGCAGTGCCCTGAGACAGGAGGGGTGGGGGCCTATCACTCCCAGCAGTGCCCTGAGACAGGAGGGGTGGGGGCCTATCACTCCCAGCAGTGCCCTGAGACAGGAGGGGTGTGTGCAGAGACCTCCCAGCAGTGCCCTGAGACAGGAGGGGTGGGTGTGATGCACAGTGTGAGGCTGGATCTTTGATTGTGTTGTTGCCCTCATTCCACCTGTGTCCTTTCAATGGCACGTACTGCTTTTGCCCTTCCCCAGAGGGTCATGTCCCTATGACAAAGGTGCAATGCGTTGGATGCATACTAGGCCTTGTTGTGAACAGCGAATGTGTTCTAATCTGTGTCCCTGTGACATGTGCCAGGTGTATTGATGTAGTGTCACTTGTCCATCCTCACAGGTAGACGCCTCTGCCAAGGAGCAGATATGGCTGGACGCCGTCAGCGCCGTGAGGAGTGCGGAAGGTCGGAGGCGGCGCATGTCCCAGGTGAGGAAACGCTGGCAGGATATCTGGTGCTGGACGCGGAGGATCGCACAGGTCCTGCTGGGGGACACACCTGAGAGCCACAAGAACCGCGGCTGCCGCCGTCTCTCCCACATCCAGAAACGTGTGCTGGCAGTGGTCTTTCCTGACTTGGACAGGCGTCTACAGGACATGCAGCAGCCGGAAGGGGGTAGGTACATGTGTGTGTTTGTTGTGTTTCACCAGCATTTGTAAGTGCAATGTTCCATGGATACACTTCCAGGGTTTATGGTGCTGTGCTGATCCTATTCCCCACAGAATTGCTGTGCTCTCCTGCCTCCCTTCCCCTCCTTGCAATGTGTTCCCTGGTCTGTGTGTAGTCGCTCCATCACAAGGTCATGTAGCCTGACACCTTCTACAAGTGTACAATGCCTGCAGCATCATGTGTGGGGGTGGTGTGTAACAGGATTTGGGACCTTGCCTGTGCCCTGTCCAGTTCTGGACTTTTGGGTTCCATGTCAGTTGGCACTAATGCTGAGTCCAGACATGGGAGTTAGTCTCTCAAGTGTGAGGCCTTACAGTACGCATGTCCTATGTGGTGGCCTGTGACATGATGTGCATGAGTGTGCGGTACGCATAGTGCAGGGATGTTAGCGTGTGTTGCAGTCATTCCCATTCAGGAGCATGGAGTTGTGTGGCCACTACTGTCCCCAGGGGCATATTTTCCTAGGTATCATGTGTGTAATCCGAATATGTCGACAATCTCTGTGTCTACAGCATAGGTTGTGCTCTGTGCCATTGTCCCCTGGCACCATGTATATTGACGTGCAATGTATTACAAGTGTCCACTGTACAGCCTGACCTGATTTTCCAAGTACATACTCATGGTGGCCATTGCCTGTGTGTCTTGTAGCAATCATCTGATGATGCCCATTTGTACATGATTCTTTGGACAGGCGCACCTTGGGTATTTGGTGTGCAACCTTGATTTGTTGCATCCCATGTGTATTTCACCCAGACTAAGAGATATACGTGCTTCCTGTGTCTCCATAGATTTGTCTCATGTAGGCGGGGGGTGGTGCGGGCATGTCCGACATGTCAAGACCTGATTTCTCCTTGCTAGGACTGGCCAGTGTGTGATGTTTGCCTGGACATACACTCAAGGTGCAGTGTGCCAGTCAGGGTGGGCATGTTATCAGTATTACCTATGCTGCATGTGCCTCTTGTTCCTGCCTATGGTCCCTGCTCATCCCTATTTGCTGCCACGCTGTGTGGTGCTGATGCAGTGCTGGATTGTCCCCAGGGCCTTGCTCCTCAGTCAAAATTCCATATCATCTCATTTGCTAGTGTGTCATGCTCTCCATAGTTATTCCATGGCGGGTCGAAAAACTGTGTCTTGCATGCCCTACATATGTACCTTGTTTTGTAGATGTAACTCTTCCTTTGTATCAGGGTATGCACTGTAACCTACGTAGATTTGACTCATGTGACATATGTATACAGGTGTATGATTACTTTCTGTCTCTTCACCCTGCCCACAGCATCGTCGGGGGACACGGAGGGAGACATGGACACAGACGGCGCGGAGGGACGGAGCACCAGTGCCAGCGGTGACATCGGGGCTGGCACTTCGAGTGAGACTGAGGCGGTGGAGAGTGAACCCGGGGACCTGTCGACTGGCACAACAGAGTATGAAGCCGACGGGTCCGAGGAGGATCACTCCGAGTGGGCGGTGTCTGCACCACCATCTGACAGCAGCCCTACATCTGGCACCGCCCCCTCCATTGGCATCAGCCGCCTCCCACGTGCTCGTGTCCCTTCCCAGCGTGCCCGGTCCCCACATGTCTCCTTCCTGCCAGGCACCGCACCCCCTGCCCCTGTCTCCACTGCTGCCGCCAATGCTGAGTCTGTGGACATCCAGCGGCAGTTGCAGATTGGTCAGACTGCGATCCTTAATGTCCTCCATGGCCACAGCCAGGTCCTCAACAACATGGAGGCATACTTGGAGGGCATTCATTCATCGCAGGCTGACCAACGCAACTTGCTGAGGTCCATAGACTCCACACTGACTGCAGCAGTGGGTCTCCTGCAGCGCTACGTCCCACCCCCTACCCCTGCTCCTTCCACAATTCCCACTCCCATGCCTGCCCCACATACACCCAGACGTAAGCATGCACCCACCACAACAGACACAGGCACCACACCAGCAGGGAAGGTCCGCCGCACACCTCCTGACACGCACACACAGGGTGCAGTAGGCACACCCACTGGGTCGGGGGGCAAACGTGTGACACGCAGCCAGAGTGGGAGTCCGCATTCCACCCAATTTACTCCCTCCAAATCCCCTCCCCTCAGCTCTCCTGGCCACATCTCCCCCAAAGACTCCTTCATGGCCGCTCTGTCCCTGAGCCCCACAGTGACGCCACCACGCAAGCGGTCAAGGAAGTCCTCGGTCAGGGTGCTTGAGTCCCCCCCCCTGTCCACATCCTCCCCTAGTGGCGCTGCGACCCATCCCTCTGACCCCCCCCCTCCTTGGGGCCTGTGGTTCCTTCGGGTGCAGGGGAGTCCCTGGAGGACCTTGCCAAGGTGTGCAGTGAGATCCTAGAATCCACCTTTGGCCCTGCCCCACCCCCTGTGGTGGAGTCCTCCATCCCTGCACCCAATTCGCCTACCCTTTGCCCTCCTGTCCCTGCGGTGCCTGTTCCTTCCCCCCCACATGATGCCCTCACCCCTGTGGAAGACGACGACTTGTAACTGTGCAGGCAAGCTAGGGGACACGCATCCCACTGTGTCCCCCATCCAGCTCGGACTCCTGGACTGCCCTATGGCCTTTGTTATTATTGGACTTACGTCATACTAGTTTTTTGCTCATGCTGAATAAAGCTATTTATTTTTTGCCCTTGGAACACTCCTGCATTGCTGGCATTGCTGTTGGTGGGGCTGCTACATGGTTGTGGGTGTTGGTCATGTGTTGGGTGTGTGGGAAATGTAGTGGTGTGCTGCTCATGGGGGGACCCTGGGATCAGTGTGCCTCACACGGTGTTAGCTACCTTTCTCCATTCATTTAAGCAGTTGCTGCATGTTGCAATTGTCCCAAGGTGTTTTCCTTCCTCTGTGTACCCTGACTTCTTCCCTGCAGGGTGTTCCCAATATTTAGTGCAGAGCTGTGAGTACATTAGCTGGGTGTGTGACGGACTCCTTCAACTTTGCACATGCATGCTGAGCCATTCTCCAGCTGCATCATTCGTGGCATCCTTGGTAGTCATTGTACTTGTGTATGTGGACTATTGACATGACTTCATGTGTAAATGTTTTGTTTTTGGCCCTATGCATGCGTATACTTCCATCCTCGCACACATGTGGTACATGTACTGCAGGGTCTTTGTGCACCTGACTGACATTTGTGGGCATGGTATATGTGACTACTCCACCCTTTGCGTTCCATGGGCACTGCTGGGAGTGATAGGCACCCACCCCTCCTGTCTCAGGGCACTGCTGGGAGGACTCTGCACCCACCCCTCCTGTCTCAGGGCACTGCTGGGAGGACTCTGCACCCACCCCTCCTGTGTCTGGGCACTGCTGGGAGGTCTCTGCACACACCCCTCCTGTCTCAGGGCACTGCTGGGAGGACTCTGCACACACCCCTCCTGTCTCAGGGCACTGCTGGGAGTGATAGGCCCCCACCCCTCCTGTCTCAGGGCACTGCTGGGAGGACTCTGCACCCACCCCTCCTGTCTCAGGGCACTGCTGGTAGGACTCTGCACCCACCCCTCCTGTCTCAGGGCACTGCTGGGAGGACTCTGCACCCACCCCTCCTGTGTCTGGACACTGCTGGGAGGTCTCTGCACACACCCCTCCTGTCTCAGGGCACTGCTGGGAGGACTCTGCACCCACCCCTCCTGTCTCAGGGCACTGCTGGGAGGACTCTGCACCCACCCCTCCTGTCTCAGGGCACTGCTGGGAAGACTCTGCACCCACCCCTCCTGTGTCTGGGCACTGCTGGGAGGTCTCTGCACACACCCCTCCTGTCTCAGGGCACTGCTGGGAGGACTCTGCACACACCCCTCCTGTCTCAGGGCACTGCTGGGAGTGATAGGCCCCCACCCCTCCTGTCTCGGGGCACTGCTGGGAGGACTCTGCACCCACCCCTCCTGTGTCTGGGCACTGCTGGGAGGTCTCTGCACACACCCCTCCTGTCTCAGGGCACTGCTGGGAGGACTCTGCACACACCCCTCCTGTGTCTGGGCACTGCTGGGAGGTCTCTGCACACACCCCTCCTGTCTCAGGGCACTGCTGGGAGTGATAGGCCCCCACCCCTCCTGTCTCAGGGCACTGCTGGGAGTGATAGGCCCCCACCCCTCCTGTCTCAGGGCACTGCTGGGAGGACTCTGCACCCACCCCTCCTGTGTCTGGGCACTGCTGGGAGGTCTCTGCACACACCCCTCCTGTCTCAGGGCACTGCTGGGAGGACTCTGCACACACCCCTCCTGTGTCTGGGCACTGCTGGGAGGTCTCTGCACACACCCCTCCTGTCTCAGGGCACTGCTGGGAGTGATAGGCCCCCATCCCTCCTGTCTCAGGGCACTGCTGGGAGGACTCTGCACCCACCCCTCCTGTCTCAGGGCACTGCTGGGAGGACTCTGCACCCACCCCTCCTGTCTCGGGGCACTGCTGGGAGGACTCTGCACCCACCCCTCCTGTCTCAGGGCACTGCTGGGAGGACTCTGCACCCACCCCTCCTGTCTCAGGGCACTGCTGGGTGGACTCTGCACCCACCCCTCCTGTGTCTGGGCACTGCTGGGAGGTCTCTGCACACACCCCTCCTGTCTCAGGGCACTGCTGGGAGGACTCTGCACACACCCCTCCTGTGTCTGGGCACTGCTGGGAGGTCTCTGCACACACCCCTCCTGTCTCAGGGCACTGCTGGGAGTGATAGGCCCCCACCCCTCCTGTCTCGGGGCACTGCTGGGAGGACTCTGCACCCACCCCTCCTGTGTCTGGGCACTGCTGGGAGGTCTCTGCACACACCCCTCCTGTCTCAGGGCACTGCTGGGAGGACTCTGCACACACCCCTCCTGTGTCTGGGCACTGCTGGGAGGTCTCTGCACTCACCCCTCCTGTCTCAGGGCACTGCTGGGAGTGATAGGCCCCCACCCCTCCTGTCTCAGGGCACTGCTGGGAGTGATAGGCCCCCACCCCTCCTGTCTCAGGGCACTGCTGGGAGGACTCTGCACCCACCCCTCCTGTGTCTGGGCACTGCTGGGAGGTCTCTGCACACACCCCTCCTGTCTCAGGGCACTGCTGGGAGGACTCTGCACACACCCCTCCTGTGTCTGGGCACTGCTGGGAGGTCTCTGCACACACCCCTCCTGTCTCAGGGCACTGCTGGGAGTGATAGGCCCCCATCCCTCCTGTCTCAGGGCACTGCTGGGAGGACTCTGCACCCACCCCTCCTGTCTCAGGGCACTGCTGGGAGGACTCTGCACCCACCCCTCCTGTCTCGGGGCACTGCTGGGAGGACTCTGCACCCACCCCTCCTGTCTCAGGGCACTGCTGGGAGGACTCTGCACCCACCCCTCCTGTCTCAGGGCACTGCTGGGTGGACTCTGCACCCACCCCTCCTGTGTCTGGGCACTGCTGGGAGGTCTCTGCACACACCCCTCCTGTCTCAGGGCACTGCTGGGAGGACTCTGCACACACCCCTCCTGTGTCTGGGCACTGCTGGGAGGTCTCTGCACACACCCCTCCTGTCTCAGGGCACTGCTGGGAGTGATAGGCCCCCACCCCTCCTGTCTCAGGGCACTGCTGGGAGGACTCTGCACCCACCTATCCAATTTCACAATATGTACGCTCATGACATGCACGGATGTGGGTACGCTCCATGCATTCGAGGTGAGGGTAGGGGTCGTACTTACACTGTTGGGGTGGGGGTACGCTCCATACGTACGCGGCTGAGGGTAGGGGTCGTACTTACACTGTTGGGGTGGGGGTACGCTCCATGCATTCGAGGTGAGGGTACGGGTCGTACTTACACTGTTGGGGTGGGGGTATGCCCCATACGTACGCGGGTGTGGGTACGGGTCGTACTTACACTGTTGGGGTGGGGGTACGCCCCATACGTACGCGGGTGTGGGTACGGGTCGTACTTACACTGTTGGGGTGGGGGTATGCTCCATGCATTCGAGGTGAGGGTAGGGGTCGTACTTACACTGTTGGGGTGGGGGTACGCTCCATACGTACGCGGCTGAGGGTACGTGTCGTACTTACACTGTTGGGGTGGGGGTACGCTCCATGCATTCGAGGTGAGGGTAGGGGTCGTACTTACACTGTTGGGGTGGGGGTACGCCCCATACGTACGCGGGTGTGGGTACGGGTCGTACTTACACTGTTGGGGTGGGGGTACGCCCCATACGTATGCGGGTGTGGGTACGGGTCGTACTTACACTGTTGGGGTGGGGGTACGCCCCATACGTACGCGGGTGTGGGTACGGGTCGTACTTACACTGTTGGGGTGGGGGTACGCTCCATGCATTCGAGGTGAGGGTAGGGGTCGTACTTACACTGTTGGGGTGGGGGTACGCTCCATACGTACGCGGCTGAGGGTACGTGTCGTACTTACACTGTTGGGGTGGGGGTACGCTCCATGCATTCGAGGTGAGGGTATGGGTCGTACTTACACTGTTGGGGTGGGGGTACGCTCCATACGTACGCGGGTGTGGGTACGGGTCGTACTTACACTGTTGGGGTGGGGGTACGCTCCATACGTACGCGGGTGTGGGTACGGGTCGTACTTACACTGTTGGGGTGGGGGTACGCTCCATGCATACGGGGTGGGGGTACTGTCCGTACATGTCCGTCCCCACGCTATGTGATGCTTGTGCGGCCCGTCCCCAGGCCTTTGCCACGTGGGTACGAGCCGTCCCGCCATTGTTGGGGTGACGTGGGTGTGGGCGTGGTACGACTCGTACCCACGCTCTTCAGGCGTGGGTACGGGACGTACATGTCTGGTTGTGTTGCTGGTTCGCGTCGTGACGGACTTCCGTTGTGGCGGTCGCTGGCTTAGCTGGACACGCCCCCACCCCCTCGTAGTGACCAGGGCCTGGGAGTCAGGTATGTCCAGGGCATGTGTGCTGTGTGACTTTGGTGGGGGGTTTGTGGCCTGCCCGGGTCCTGCCACCCCCCCCCCACCCCCCTTTCCCCCCTCCCTTAGTTGTTCTGACCTTCTGCGGCGTCTGCGTCAGAACCTGTAGAGGAGGTCGACTGCTATGAGGGCCGGGATGACACGTAGGTTCGGGTCCATGTCTGTCCGTCGCGTACGGGTCCTCCTTGTTCGCGTCGTCCTGTGTGTCCGTCGCGTACTGGTCCTCCTTGTTCGCGTCGTCCTGTGTGTCCGTCGCGTACTGGTCCTCCTTGTTCGCGTCGTCCTGTGTGTCCGTCGCGTACTGGTCCTCCTTGTTCGCGTCGTCCTGTCTGTCCGTCGCGTACTGGTGGTCCTTGTTCGCGTCGTCCTGATTTCCCGGCAGTTTTTGGCAGCCGGAAAATATTCACCGTGCGGGATGACGTCGGTGCGAATCGTAATTCTTGGTTCGTGAATGGCAGGCTGCGAGCGTCCCGACGTCAGGTCGGCGCTTTCCCGGATCGCATTTGTAGGTTTCTTTTGTTCGGTCGGGGTTTTTTACGATTCGTACGGAAATGGTGTTCCCGTGCGAATCGTAATTCCATGTTTGTAGTTTTTTTACGACCGGGTACGCGTCGGACGGAGAATATGCTCCGTCCGACGGTTCGTACCCGGTTTTTACAGGATCGTAATGGCACCTTGATGTTTCATTTTATGATCCTTTTATTTTCATTTTGATCTCATTTTGATTACATTGAATTGGGGCAATGGAAGTGTATCAAAGATGTACATAGAGTTCTTAATTCTGGTTAAGCCCTCTTGGATCAAGGGTTCTGAAGGCCACTATGTGTCTTGATTCTTTTTGACGTAAAGTTCTTTCACGATTTCCTCCCCTTTCTAATAGGGGTATTTGTTCAATGGCCCAGAATTTAAGACATTCCCAACGACTATCATGTTCTTTCTCCATGTGTTTGGCTATCGCATTTGAGCGATCCTTATGTATAGTGGCTCGGATATGTTCAAGTATTCTGACCGAAACGCGTAGGGAATGGCAAATAATGAATAAATAAATTTCGCCTGAATTACTTCTGAAAGACAAGTGAGTGCGTCTTTACTTAGCTCTCTGGGCGATAATCGATTTATATATATATGCAGGAGTTTTGCACATTATGACTTTATCCATGTTTTATTGTTGAAACTATGTGGGGTTTCGATCCATGTGTGTCAGGGACCATAATACGAAGGCAAACAATGGAGGATTACCCACTCCAATCGTATTACACCACTATGCTCTGGTCAGGTATACTCTGTATCTATTATAGAGTCTTATTAACACAGTAACGCACAAATAGATTTTTGAGACACTCAATCTCGTGCGATATACATTAATGTAAGGGCATCTTGTATGCACATTTCTTTTTTCTGTTTTTCTTTTTTTATATGCACAAGTACACTTTTTCTATGCACAATAACACTTTATTCATCCAAGAGGGGAACAACCATTTTATAATCTGACGGTAATAGATTTACCCGGATTCTGACCTTCTTCCATAGTCAGCAGATTTACCAATAAGCTGCTACAAATTGTATGTAGCATTTGTTATTGATGTTTTACTTGGCATTTATGCCTTGAGTGTAAAAACTGCAATTTACTGCTTATATAAATATATCAATAGCAGTCACACCATTGGCGACTCAAACTAAGATGTTATTCTAGTTATGTTATACTTATTCTTTTTATTTATGTATAACGTTGGAACAATCGATGATTCAACTCTATTGGGACTGCTCACCACGGTGCAGTATTTTTTCAATGTCCATGAAATCTGTTCCCCACGTGATGTTAATTGAACTGGCACTCGCACTTTAAAAGCTTTGCATATTGTTTGTAGCGTTGTCATGTGAGCAAGGCTCTGAGGAGCCGAAATGATATGGCTGTTGCTTTCGGCAATAAATACTAATTTGCACTTTACCAAGGTCCGTGTACCCTGTTTTGTCGATGTCCGGAGGATTGCCGAGATATATATATATATATATATATATATGGGTTATAATACAAATTGGGTTGCAGGTTAATTGCCCGGCGCCAGCAATCTCAGACACTGGTCCCCACCAGTGCTATTCTTATATTCAACACAAACAAATCTGAGATAATCACAAATTCATATTTTAAGCATCAAAAATAAGTCTTCTTATTCATTCATCTTTTGATGTTTATTCTTATTTTCTTTGTAGTCAGATTTACATATAGGTATCATTACTGTTTGTGTTGAATTTGCAAACCACCGTGAACAAGTTTATTGCGAAACGCGTTGGTGAAGGCTACCACTTTGCCTGGATTAAAACTTTTTCAATAGCATTCCTGGGTGTCCTGGATTTCTTTTCGTTACTTTCGAAGAGCTGCGTCTTGAATGTTTGGGGCCACCGGAGCCCATCCAGGACCGCCGTGTTTGAAGCTCCGCACTTCCGGGATTTGTGGATATATATATATATATATATATATATATATATATATATATATACACACACAAACTTAGTCAAACCAAAGGAATGAGGCGGCACACCGACCACGTATTATGAGTGTTTATTCACTCAAAAACAACGTGTTTCAGCCGAGTGACTTGAGAAAGGCCTCTACAGCTGAAACGCGTTGTTTTTGAGCGATTAAACACTCATAATACTTGGTCGGTGTGCCGCCTCATTCCTTTGGTTTGACTAAGATTGCACATTTGTGGCTGGCAGCCGTCACGGCAAGCACCGGCACGTATTGGGAGGCGTGCGGCGTGCGGCGTGCGGCGGAAACTAGGTAAATAGGTTTTAGTAAAAACATCTTTAAAATTACATACATTTCTATATACACAAAATATAAAATTAAATACACAAACACATAATAATAATAATAATAATAATAATAATACTAATAATAATTATACCATTTCTACTCCAGTCTGTGCAACAGTAGGAAAAGCATTGGACTACGAAGGGGTAAAATTTACTATTCCCACTCCAGTGTTTGCAACACAAGGGAAAGTGTTGGACTGAGGAGGGGTAAAATGTACTATTCCCACTCCAGTCTTGATAAGATTAGGGAAAGTGTTGGACTCAGGAGGGGTAGAATTTACTATTACCACTCTAGCCAGTGCAACAGTAGATAAAGTGTTGGACTGCGGCGGAGTAAAATGTACTATTCCCACTCCAGTGTGTGCAACAGAAGAGAAAGCATTGGACTCAGGAGGAGTAAAATATACTATTCCCACACCAGTCGGTGCAACAATAGAGGAAGCGTTGTACTCAGGAGGTATAAAATGTTCTCCTGCCACTCCACTCTCTGCAACAGTGGAGAAAGCATTGGACTCCGGAGAGGTAAAATTGACTATTCCCACTCCAGTCTGTGCAACAGTATGAAAAGCGTTGGACTCAGGAGGGGGAAATGTATTATGCCCACTCCAGTTGGTGCAAAAATAGGGAACGCACTGGACACAAGTGGGGTAAAATTTACAATTTCCACTCCAGTATGTGCAACAGCAGGGAAAGCATTGGACTCATGAGAGGTAAAATTTACTATTCCCACTCCGGTCAGTGCAACAATAGAGAAAGCGTTGGACTCAGGACGGGTAAAATTTACTATTCCTACTCCAGTCTGTGCAGCTGTAGGAAAAAGTACTTCACTTCAAACATATACCATGTTTTAATACATTTATTAATTGAACGAAATACATAAAATAATTACTATAAATATTATATATATGTATATATATATATTATGTATATATATATATACATTTAAAAAACAATTAAACAATTTCCTTAGACATGTTTTAAGTAATTAATATGTAATAAATAAATGCTATCACTTGATTATGTAATTAAATTCCCACACTATACTATCACATACCTATCAGTCCACATTTAAAATATGAATTGAAATAAGAAATGATAACAGAATGAACATATTAAGTAATAAATAAAATAATAATAAATTAATAAATATTATTAATTAATTTTCAGTTAAATAACTTCCCACTCTATCCACCTAAAAACACAACACACTTAATATATAACATAACACATATATTTATTAAATAATTTACATAATTATAAATACATTACATAATTTAATAAAAATTCAATATTAATTGAAATGTCATATTTATCTAATCACGTTTTCACCCTATATCCCTACAAACCCAAAAACCCACACCCAAAATATAACTTAACAAATATAATATTTACTTAATTTACATAATTAATTATCAATTGAATAATTACAAATAAATTAATAATCATGATTAACAATTATTAATTAACTTCCCACCTTCATCGCTACAAAACCAAAAACCTGACCTAAAATATAACTTTAAAGAAATAACATTTACACAATGTACACAATTAATGTGATAATAATAAATAAGTAATAATACATTAATTATTAATTAATTGTTGATTATTACTTCATTAACTTCCCACCCTATACCCCTGCAAACCCAACATCCCACATCTAAAATATAACTTACAAAAATAATGATTACACAATTTAGATAATTATCAATTAATTAATTAATATTAATTAGAATTAATTATTAATTTATTATACTTAATTAACTTCCCACCCTGTACCCCTGCAAACCTAACAACTCGCTATGACTCTAAAATTACTAACAACAATTAAATTACAATTGTAAATAACTTACAATTATAAACGATATTTAAAACTAATAAACAACAACTATACTAACAATGTATAACATATACAATTAAAATATTATTTAAAACACAAAGAAAATTATAAACCCATATTTTCTACAACTATATTATTGAAAACAATATTAACAACAGCATTGATATTCTTGAAAACATAATTAGTTACCCTACAAAATCTATATTCTTGTCAGTATTTCTGCATCACGATATTTATGTGACATGATATTTAAAACTCGATATTTGTCTCACTCGATATTTATGATTCAATTTTATGTCCAAATACCAATGGATCACCACCCAGGCTGCAAGTTTCAACTCCTCTTTGAGCTATCTTTTGGGAGGTTGTCGAGCAATATGGTGACTTCTGGAAGTTGAGTCATGGAGGGTGGTAATGTAATCCCAGCTAGCAGTCTGGAGCCTGGTGAGGATACCTGCATCTCGAGTGCATTTGGTGACGGACTAGGGTTGCCACCTTTCAAAGAGAGAAATACCGGCCATTTGTTATTGTTTTAAGGGTCTGCAAAGGACGGGAGGCGGTACTAAACAGCTTTAAACAAAGATGTATGTATTCATTTGCAGCACTGGTTTTCTGCCATTTGTTTACTTCAGTTATAGTCATTGATCATTAACCCAGCTCTAGAACACATTTAAAAAGGTTTTCTATTTCTATTTGCTGTTTGAAGTATGTACAGATGAGTGCTAAACATATCTGCTTTAGATGGTATTGCTTACTGTTGTACTGCCGGAATATTAAAATATCGGAGGTGCCGGTAGAAAACCAGCCAAGTGGCAATCCTATGAGGAACTGACCTCTCTAGATTGAACCTACTGGCTCGTAGGATTATCCACCCGATACAATCTCCAAGCAAATCCTACACCGTGTCAGAGGTATCATGACTATGAGCAGCAAACAAAACTGTAAGTTGTGTTATTGGTGCTGTTCTAATGCCCGGTACTTACTGGAAATTTTCATTAGTCTGTGTCCATGTCTTTCTTGTGAGAAGTTGGCCTGATATATGCTGTCCACTAGTTATAGTGGGCACCCTGTATCTGTCCAAACAACCCCTTATTGGTTATAGGTTAAAGACAACCTTTATTGAAGGCTATCCTAGTGGTAGCTATGGAGAGCAGCCTTCAGGCTAAGTCTTGAAGGAATGTAAAGCAGCTTGTTTTACCAGTCTATAATCTCTTGAGTGCCTAAATGAAAGACGTCCACACCAGGTATATATATATATAAAATATATGTATTTATTACTAAACACACCCTCCTAGTCTCTTTATGAGACTAGAGGTCAAAACTCATAAGTTACACTTCAGTAATCACAGTAAAATAGCACAAATTCACGTGAGGCCCTAGGGGCGAGCCAAACCATATACTAAAATAGTGGTATAAGAACCACGAATTAACTAGACACAAGGCCTTGAGCCTGTAGAATCGCTGGGACACCAAGGAACCACCCAAGGTAGTGACACAGGGGACCCACGGGGGCCGTGTGCAGTGTGTGAACACAGCCGCGAGCTCCCGTTAGCTTCTATGGGGAAAGTCGCGGTTAGATTTTTAAAGATTAGGGACACTTAGAAATGAGTCAGGACCAAACCCTTTTGGACTTAGGAAGTTCTAGGGCTAACACCCACGGGAGCACTGGAGTACTCGTGTTACCTCACCCAGGGAAGCCGGGTGCATAGGTGTCTTTTGGTGTCGGGTCGCGTCATCGATTTCAATGGAGCTGGCGAAGAAGTGCTGCTGCCGTGAAGATGTCTAGTGTCCGAAGAGATCCAAGCCTCGATCGAAGATGAGAAGAACCTGAAAGAAGAGGGGACAGAGTCTGGGTCACTAGCCAGTGACCAGGAAGGCGATGGACAGATGCCCACCGATGTCGGGTGATTTCAGGTGAAGGAGGTGAAGCTTGACTCTTCAGCCACGAGGACCAGGAGGTGTCGAGGATGACCAGGAGCTGGATTCGAGCTGTCCCATAAAGGATGTCGAGTGGTGCAGTGTCGGTGCCCAGATTGGACACAACAAGCCTTGGCAACAGCAACCCACGTAGAAAGGAGAAAGATGCTTCAGTGCAGACCAGCAAGGTCTGAAGGCCTCACCACTTGGTAGGAAGTCGGTCACGTCTGGAGCAACGAGAGAAGCCCAAGGATATTCAAAGTTACCCCCTCAGGGCAGGGGCGTAACACAGGCCCCCGCAGGCCCCGCGGTGCGGGGGGGTCTCCATGCTCCAGGGGCCCCCGTCACTCTAAGCGGAGGGAGACGGCTGCGCCTGCAAGCAAGCCTCTTCAGCCTCCCCAAGTCCCCATAAATTAAACTGTGCGCGCACACCACGGTGCCGGCATCTAAGCCTCCGAGTCTTCCCTCTCATTCTGTCTCGCTCCTCAGTTAGTGAAAACCGAGACTTCAAGAAACGGGTATTACCCTCTCTTTCCTCCTTTCGTTTATTTGCTCCCCTGTGAAATGGATCCAAAAAAGAATAACATTTTTGCTGGAAACGTTGTCTTTTTCTGACACAAGTGCAGCCTCTGGGTGGAGAGAAATAAAACATTCCAAATGTGAAAAATAATAACTAATTAAAACAAGATAGAGTGGTTGCAAGGTGTCCAGATTGATTGATTTAAACACATTAGCACCACTTTACAGTGTTTGCCAGTAAAGTGATACTTTTGTTTACTTCTCTCTCTTTGAACAACATTGTTTTCCCTGTGTGGGAAAGTGCACCTTGCCTGGAGGTACTGAAATACCTGCTTGATGGGTGAATTGGAAAACAAAATGTGCACAGCGACTGTGTGTTTACGAATGTAGTCTTTTTAAACCATACTGCCTATGTTTTGAAAGAATATAAGCAATGGACATTAAAATGGGTCCCTTCCGGGCCATGTAGTCATGGCCTTACCTTTTCACGCAAAATCACTCACTAATTTCAGAATAATGAGTGTAAAAGGACAAAGGTAACCCTGTTGTTCCTGCTTACATATCACATGCTTTACTTAATCTTGCATTCTCTATGAGTGTTTGCTTTTTCTAGGATGTTGTTAATTTTTTTTAGGCAGCATATTGCTCTTGTCTTGTGCGTAATTAGAATTGAGTCACATCCAGGTATTTATAGCGGGTCAGTGCAGTGCAAGTTTCTCTAAGTGGGGCAGTATAGTGTTCAGTGGGGGAGAGGGTGTGGCGCTATGGTCAGAGCTGCTGAAGTGGAACTGGTGAACCAGGTTCCCCCTTAATGACCAGGCTCCCAGACCACTCTCCTGAGGGAGCACATTCCTGTGCTACACCTTAGAAGGTGCCGCAAGATCTTAAAAGCCCTGGTGTCTTAGCACCAGCAAGTGGACCCTAGCGGTGGCAAGTGTGGATTAACCTTGAAGGCCTGTCCACCACTATCCATAAAGTTCAACTCCAGTCTTGGGGACAGACCTATGAAGCAGCTAACCATAGAGTGGCAGTGACTCTGTCACTGAGGTCACAGGGCCCTTGAGCAGGGTGGCTCTAGGGCAGTACGACCGCACCGGGCGCTAACTTCAGGTGGGGGCGTCATGTTTGTAAGTATATATGGTTTTAAAAGCACTTGCTGCCTCCTTCCTGGCCTCCAACATTTTTGGGCAACAAAAGAAAATGTCTTGATAACTCCAGTGATTAATGTTCTTAGTAGAGAGAGATGGTGTTTTGTCTAGTGGAAGGTTTGACTCATGAAAAGGAATGGCAGAGGTGTAATGTGCATGCTGCTAAGAACACGTGCCATGCATATCACAAAGTGCACATAATATGAATAGGTCAGTGGGTTACTGTTTTTGTCAGAGAGACCCTATTGTTACTTGCAGTTAATAAGTTAAAATCCTAACATAGAACAGTGAGCTATTAACTGTCATGTAAGAGCTGCATGCAAACTCCAAGGTATAAATTAGAGCGTTATGTTTTTTTCCTCAGTCTTCGATTATCCTAATGTTGCAAAAAAGGGTTCATTTGGGTTGAAATCAATTCTGATTATTAAAGAGAACCCCTAACCATGGTATTATGTTGTTAATTCTGAGTTTGTGTTTCTGAAGACCAATCACTATTAAACTATGCTGCCTACTAGTATGGTTGTCATGTAACTCCTACACCTTATAACCCTTTGTCTTATGTAACATTTCCTAAACAGTGATTTACACACATATGAATGATTGTATCTGTGTAATATGTGTGATGTAAAGTGCTCTGATTCCCTACACTGGTATTAGTGGTGCTGTAAATTTTCTGATACTTTATTATTTTGAAAGTTTTACATATGCTAACAGTTTCTGCAAAGATTTTTCCTTATTGGTACTAGTGGAACATATAACTGCAGCAATGAGAAAGGTGACCAGTCAACCTTTGCAAAGGGCCTTCCACTTCACAGCAGCACAAGTCACATTTTTTAGTAACTTTTGATGTGTTTGAGCTATAAACAATTTATTTGTTAAAATCGTCAGATTATGCAGCAGATGATGTATTATGTGGCAAATATAGCAAAGCCATAGTTATGTGGAAAACATTTGCAAACTAGGATATTTTGCCATTCATGTTTGAACTCTCTCTCTAGGCATCTTGAAGCTGGAAAACTCCTGCATCCATCCCAAACTGCGTTTCGCCCCTCTCAAGGGACTGAAACAGCCTTACTGGCAGTCGCGGAAGACTCTAGAAGGATTCTTGATGCAAGTGGTTCTCTAGCCGTGATATTGTTAGATCTCAGCGCGGCATTTGATATGGTTAATAATTGTATCCTAATGCATTGACTCAAAGATCTGGGTGTGACAGGAACAGCCCTGATTTGGCTGTGCTCTTTCCTCGAGGGTAGATCCTTCCAGATCTTCGAGGGCAAGGCTATTTCAAGCCCTAGGCCCCTTTATTGTGGAGTGCCTCAGGGTTCGTCCCTGAGTCCCACTCTCTTTATGGTTTACATGGCTTCTCTCGCAGACATTGTTCTACCCTTTGGGGTGCATATAATTACATATGCCGGCGACACTCAATTAGTGGTAGCATTTAACTACAAAAGCAGTTCCCTACTTGTCTTGACCCATGCCTCGAGGAGGTGATGAGGTGGATGTGCCATTCCCATCTAAAACTGAACGGTGATAAGACCGAGCTTATCTTGCTCGGTAATCCCTCCACACTCGAGGTTTCCTCTATCTGGCCAGTAAGTATGGGCCCTGTGCCTATCCCCAAATCCGAAATAAAGAGTTTGGGTTTCTGGCTTGATTTTGAGCTTAGCTTTTAAACCCAAACAAGGAAAGTTGTTGCCTCCTACTTCGGTATTCTAAGACTGCTGCATAAAGTGTTGCCTTTGCTACCCCCTCAAGCAAGAAAGCTTGTGGTCCAGGCACTTGTCTTATCCCGCCTGGACTATGGCAACGCTCTTTATCTCGGTGCTCCCTGTGTGATCTTTAAGAAACTTCAAATCATGCAAAATTGTGCCGCAAGGATTCTTGAGGGTACTCCAAGCCACCAGTCAGCCAAAGCTGCACTTAGGTCTTTACATTGGCTTTCTATTCAGGAAAGAGTCCACTTTAAAGCCCTCTGCACCAACCATAAGAGGCTAGGGGGTATGGGACCGGCTATCATTTCTTCCTTTGTCCAGCCCTACCAAGCCAACAGGCGGTTACGTTCAAATGACCTCCACCTGGCGTCTGTTCCCAGATTCAAGAGGTCCAGAACTGGCGGCCGGCTCTTCTCTTACAACGCCGCTAAACTCTGGAACTCCTTGCCGCTTCAGCTACTTAAAGAGCCAGACCACAGCGTCTTCCACAGGAGGCTCAAAACCTGGCTTTTCCTTAATTGATTGCCACAGCTTAGTACGGTTTCTGCCCTAGCGCTGGGATGCCTTCGGGTAACCATGCGCTTTATAAATGCTATTTCATATCATTTCATTCATTTAGTTTCATTTCATTTCAACTGCTCTTGTGGAAAAAGGGAGGAGAAGTGCTGATGACAGAAACTCCATGGCTGGGAGATAAATGGCATGCGATTCCACTTTTAAGGATATTTGGAACATTCTGTGATTGGAAATGTATCCCACTTTGTGAATATATTTTAATGTCAATAACACATATTTAACCTTAAATAAACATGTGTATCTATTGGTTAAATAAATAATGTAATAAGCTGTAACCGGTTAGTGAAATGGGAAACGAATACTAAAAATTGGGATATTTTGCTCTTTCTGCCACACCTCTCACTCCGCCCACTGACCCAATCCATTGGTTATTCCCGCCCTCTGATTCTCCTCCCACAGTTCATCTACTTTTTTTTCCCCACTTCGACCACTGCCTGGCACTAACATGCATTAGAGACAACTGTGGGCTTTTACCACTGGGTCTCTTAGAGAATGACACCTCAGGTCCATACACGGGGGCTAAACACAGCACGTTTCTGGGTTCTCCGCACAACGTGTTTGCTATTTGACGCCAGACTTCTGCAGCATGTGTTGAGGAAATTAAACATCCCCTTGTGCTTGTATAAAACATAGCTGCCAAGTGGCATTGGCACCATGTCGTGTCCATTGGTAGCTTTTATCCAACAACACTTTGCATGCTGAAATGTTTTACCCCTTACTTGGATGGTCACAGCACAACTCCCAGAATGCAAGGCGCTGTTGGCTTAAAATCCAGGCCTGGCTGGCGGTGTCACACGTGACGATAGAGCCATTTGGAGGCAATGGTGAATCTGTAATTTAGCAGGCGTGCCTATACTCTTAGTATATTGTAAATACCACCAGTGTTAACACACTGAGGTCTGAGGCCTCTGTTTGTTATGAACTAAGGCCCAGTCTGGTGGTTCAGGTCAGTCCTTGTGAGGGAAGCTGCTGGACTTGTTTTTACCATGCAAGTATTTTCACCTTGATGCAAAAAGAAAGTTGGATTGTTTTACAAAACATGCTTGATTTTTGTATATTGCTGGACTGGTGATTGCTTTATTTTGCACTTTGAAAGTATTTGCACTTTTTCTTTTGCTTTACTAACTACAGTTTGTATAGAAGATAGTCATTAGGTACTTGCTGATATGGTTTGTTTTTATTCTACATGCAGTGTTATTTATGGTGTATTGCATGCACTTGTCTGTAATACGTGTACCTTAAATCTTGTATTTAGCATTGTTTACACTACAGAAATGATAAATTAAAACAGACAAACATCTACATCAATTTTCTGAAGCATCCAAACAGTTTTCTTCCTCAGCCTTGTTTGCCTGCCTGTTTTGCAGTGCTTACTAATAAAGACATTATGATTGAAATTGCTTCCTCAGTTCACGTTATTATCATGCACAACCCTTGACAGTCGCTAGTGTGTGGCATGCAGATAATTCACCAGTCTATTTCTCTTGACTTTCGCAGGATACGGAGTTATAGCTTGTGTACTTCTCATGTATATTGTCAGTCGAGTTTTTATGGAATTGCAGGTTTGGGTTGGTCTTTCAAAGTTTCAAGGTATTGGCAATTCTATTTCAGACCCTTCATAGTTGTTCTTTGTTCTTCAGCCATAGGCAGTTCCTGAGACAATAGGACCGCTCCTTGGCATTGTTCTGATTGCTGCCTCAGTTAAATAATCTGCTTTTGACAGTATTGTTACAAATGGCATAGCTTTTATGTTAAGAGTGTTTCCCACTTTCTCATTAGAACTTAGAGAAAGACAATATAGAGGCATTTCATTTAAATGTTGGAGGTTACAAATCAAAATATGCTAGATTTCTGGGTGGTAGGGCAAAGTGGTAGATGGAGGGCCGCGCCGCCGGGTGAGGGGGGCCCCCTCCATGTGCTTTGCAGGTGGGCCCCCTCAAGTTTTGTTACGCCACTGCCTCAGGGACTCACCAGTCAACGGACCAGGGATCGCAAAGGGACCTCAGAACGAAACACAAAATGGTGGCCCACGGGTCACTCGGAGTGACTAGGCTGACAATCTTTAGTGGATTCAGTGCTCGAGGAGGGAGCTACAAGTCCGCCCAAGCACGACTTCAAAAGACGTCGAGAAGTCAATGCACTTGCAAAAGTGCACAGTGACCAGGAGCTCCGGTTCCACGCTACTCACGAGGGCTGCGGGTCTCAGCTATGCTGGGGACTCGGGTCGGCCTGTGAGATGTCTGGAAATCCTCTTCCTGGGCTGCAAATACTTCGGAGTCCAGTGGGAGCATCGGAAATGCAGACTGGCAAATTGCTTCATTGGGGCCTGCCAAGCAGGGGAGTCACTCCTTGACCCCAAGGGAGATGTCTTCAGTCCTCTGGTCTTTAGCAGAGTGTCGAAGGTCCAGGATTCGGCTTCAGAGTTTCGTCCAGGGTAATCTAAAATTCTGGTTACAGAGGTTCCTTACTTATACCTAAGGAAGGGGTTGGACTAGCTCTGGGGACCCACCTATGGGAGGGTTTGGAAAGAGGGGTGGCTACACCCATTTCCTTGGTCCAGTTTCGTGCCAGAGCAGGGGCTCGAAGCCCCTGAACCGGTTTGAGCTGGACTATGCACAGGACACCAAATGTGCCCCCAGTGCAGGACTTCAAAGCACTCAGAGAGTGCTCCCACCCATCCCCAATACACCCAAGCCTGTCTGGGAGGTGGTTACAACTCCCTGTGACAGGAAATCTATTGTCCAGGCCTCCCCTGCCGGAGTTTCGGTCAGCAGCAGGAGGCCAGACCCGTGTCTGTGGCTGCAGCATCCATTTTGTGATGCCAGGGCTCTATTACATTACTATCGGGTAGCCCAGTACTGCCATGTCTCTCCCTCTAGAAGGATGGGATCATACTCCCACACCAGTTACTGGTGTGGGAGTATGATTCCAAGGTGTTTGACACCAAACACAACATGTTTCCGTGCAGCTAGTCCAAAGTTAGCATTTACCGTTGGGTTATAATGCACTTAAGAGTGTATGGTCAGGCTGCACTACAAACAGCATCAGAGAAGGGTCTCCAAACGCTGCAGAGGGGCTCTGATCATGCAGGGGCACCCTCTCACATAAGAACCAAGCACTCTGCCTTCAGGATTGATAAGGCCTGCCATAGGAGTGACTTATAGGTTTATATGTGTGTATATATGTAGTGATAAAGGTAACCTATATCACAGTAAGGGGTGCATGCACCACCTTACCCAGGCTGCAGTAGCAGACCTGTGGTGTCTTTTTGGGTGGCTTTCCAGGGGTGGCATAATACATGCTTCAGCCCCTGGTAGGCATCTGGGGTACCTATGCCCTGGGTACATAGTATACCATATACTAGGGACTTATAAGGGCACCTCAGATCCAATCTGTAATGTACCGAAAGTACATGGAATTAATTTATAAGAGAAAGCAGATAGGCTAGGGACCTGGATAGCAGGATCCCAGCCAAACTAAGTCAAAAACCATCAAAACACCAGGAAAAAAGTGGGGGCAACCATGCAGCCAGATTCCACCTTCCTACATTTCCCGTAACAGTCCTGTTTTGTTTTTCTGCAGGAGTGTACATAAATTCATCCCGAAGGACTGTGAAAGGAAGACGGATGTGGAGGTAATGGCTGTTTCTATGTTCTGTAATTTAGATGGAAAGTAGTGTTGCATGTGCGCAGCACTAGGAGAATCCATGAAGGATGGAAGGATCCCTATTGTTTCAAGGGTATGTAAGTCTCGTCTAGGGTGACCAACCGTTCGTAAATTTCACGGACCGTCCATAATTTGGATCTCACATCCGTTGTCCATGACGATCCTTTTTACAGACGCCTTTTGTCCATAAATTTGGGCATTGGGGAACCTCACTGTTCCCATGCCAAAAGCATCAGCTCCCTGATGGGGCCACCTCACACTCCTCTGAGCACAAGAGCAGCCCCACCTCACCCATTGTCATTCTGTCTGCGGCTGATGGTCACATACAGAATGCTAATGGGCCAGTCTGGGCTCTTACTGCATGTGGTGGGCCTCCTCCTGCCTCGGTCTAGGGCAGGACATTCAGACAGGTGGAAGAAATTAACAAAACCGCACATGCTGCTAGTTGACATTCCAATTCATGAAAAAGGTCGAGAAACAAGTTTGAAAAAAAGGGTTATGGGTCTTTCACTGTCTCATAATTTTAATACAGACGCATTTTCAATGTTATATTCAACAAAGCCATAGTTGCTGCTTTTTTTGTTTCATACAACTAGCAACCATTGACAAAACCAATAGCTCTGGCTTGTAGGTATAACACTACTTGTTGTGTTATATATCTGGACGCAATGACAGAAGCAGCAAATTACCAGTCGGGCGACACACTCTGCTAAGCACAGATTTTTAGCTTAGGTGTTTTAAGCCATGCCCTTAATTACATTGAACACCCCCTTTGAAGAGACCCCCCCAGTTTTTTCATCCCACTTAAAGCCATGGAAGCAACACCATGTCACAGTGGCACTGTGCATCATGCATGACTCATGACTTCCACTTTTTCTGATTGCCTATGTACAGGGGCATAGTGAGCCCTCCCCCACCCCACCCCTTGCTTTAGTAACTACAGCAGGGGAAAAGTTCTTAATGGGCCTCTTCTGTCTGCAACTCAGCAGACAAAGGCTCAGCTCATAATTAAGGTGAAAAGGTGTGTAAATGAAGGGATGGTGGATGGATTAGTTAAAGGGTGAATGGATGAATGAAAGGGTGAGTGGATGAATAATGAGAGAAAACATGGATGGATGAGTAAGTGGAAGGATGGATGAGAGAAAAGGTAAATAGTTGGATGTATGGGTGGAAAGGTATATTGATGGGTAAAAGGATGGATGGATGAGTGAAAGGATGGATGGATGAGAGAAAGGGTGGATGACAGGCGAGTGAATGGGTGGATGGACGAGTGAACTGATGGATGGATTGATTAATTGATAAGTGAAAGGGTGAATGGAGGGATGGATGAGTGAAAGGGCGGATGTAAGGTTGGATGAGTGAGTGAAAGGGAGGTTGGATGGACAAAAGGGTGGACAGATGAGTGAAGGAGTGAAAGGGTGGATGAGAGAAAGAATGGATGGATGAGTGAAGGAGTTAAAGGGTGGATGGATGAGAAAAAGGATGGATGGATGAGTGAAGGAGTGAAAGGGTGGATGGATGAGAGAAAGGATGGATGGATGAGTGACAGGACGGATGAGTGATAGGGTCAATGGATGGATTCATGAATGGATGAGTAGATGGATGGGTGGATGGAAGGATAGATGGCTAAATGAAAGTGGTGGAGAGGAAAAGGGAGGATGGATGGATGGATGACTGAAAGGGGGAATAGGTGGAAGGATGAGTGACTGGGTGGATCAATAAGTAAGTGAAAGGATGGCTGGGTGGTTGAAAGGGTAGATGGCTGGATGGATGAGTGAATGGATGGAGGAGCAGAAGAGTGGGTGGATCAGTTGAAAGGATGAATGGAGGGATGGATGAGTGAAAGGGTGGATGGAGGGATGGATGTGTGGAATGATGGATGAATGGAAGGATAGATGATGGATAGATTTGCAAATGGTCGAAATTGATATGGATAGGCATACAGATGGAAGGACAGAATGAATGGTGAAAGCCTGAAGGATGGATAAAGAATGATTACACCTTGAACCCCATTATCTTAAATACATTTCCTATATATTGACTTTCACATTTATATGAGTCATTGTCTCTATATAATATGTGTGTGATGTAATGCACTCCGACACCCTGTCCTACTTACTTGGGATGCGTAGAACTATAAAATAAATGAAATACACATGAGGGAGGGTCTATGTGAAGAGGAGGGTCACCATTGGAGGGTGGTAGCAAGGTCGGATTTGCTGGACCGGGCATCAGGCATTTCCCTGGGAGGCTGGAAAGGTGTGGGCAGGGGGGTGGTTTTGTTACCACAAAAATACCTGCACATTTGCTCAAAGCTGCGCGCATACTGAAAAACCATGAAGTGCACAATTGTCTCAACCTAATTAAACTTCTTTTCACTTGTACTTAAGTGGTTGTCTATTTACTTACTTATATACTATTGTGCAACCTCTTCTGATGTGTCTGTGAAACTTACCTTTTGTCCTGAATTTTGACCTCCTGTCCTGAATTTTTGTCCTGAATTTTGACCCTTTGTCCTGAATTTTTACACTCACCATCCTCAGTTCTGCCAAGTATCACGTATCAGGTGTGACAGTAACACATTTCTGTGTACTGCTCCGCATCACCGCACTGAAATGCATTGTCACGTATTTGCATAGTGTCCAAGCCTCATGAAGCACTGCCTAAAACTAATATTGTGGTGTGGTTACTGGTAGCTCACCGCCCTTGCCTTGCGCAAGCTGCTCCTGCAGGTTTGGTGCTTGTAGCTGAGCTAAGACTGATGCTGGTAGGCAGCTCACTGCTATATTGTATCTAATTATTACCTGTAGTGCCGCTCCCAGATAGCTTGACTTCATTGTTAGGCCAAATGGCTTCTTCCGTCACAGCCGGGGCGGGACAGACCGGTCAGATTAAGTTGATTTATCTTATATTGTCTTGCGCCGCGACGGGGGGGGGGGAGAATTGACATCACGTCCTGCTGCCAAAGGCAGGGAGTTTGTTATGGGAGAATTTGCGGGTGGCGCTTTAATCATGGCACGTTCAGCGTTGTCTCCTTCTGCTTCTCCCACCGGCCCGGGCTGCTGCGTGCAGTCAAAAATCTAATGTGAACGGCGCCGCCCCTAATTCAGTTACAGCCGAGCTTCACGTCACAGTAGTGATCGTCGATTGCAGCGGCCGGCGGTCGGAACACAACGGCAAGTAAGAAAGAGGTAACTGTGTCTTACTCTTTAGATTACTTGTA
The DNA here is from genome assembly GCF_964204655.1 of Triturus cristatus. NCBI lineage: Eukaryota > Metazoa > Chordata > Amphibia > Caudata > Salamandridae > Triturus > Triturus cristatus. The sequence goes on from NC_140590.1 coordinate 1,259,059,219, forward strand.
AACTGTGCCCCTCCTAACTTAAACGTTGTTGCTTCTGATAGCTCTAACTGCTGCCTTTGTTGGTGCTGCTCCATTGTGGGGTTCAGCGGGCAGAGTCTTTGGGATGTCTGAGGGCGTCAGGATGCCAGAATGCCGCTGACCGCGACCCCCGCAGGGGGCCACTAGAGCGGTCGGCGCCCTAGTGTCGCCTGGGCACCGGTCACCCCTCCCCGCCCCCCCCCTCCTGGGGGGCAGGGACTCCGGGCGGTGTCCCCCTCCTCTTTCCTGCCCGGAAGTGACGCGACGGGCGTCACTTCCGGGGCTCCTCTGGGCGTGGGGGGAGGCTATATAGCCCTCCCCCACCATGCCAGCAACCTCTTGTCGCTTCGCACGCCGCATTCTTCGCACGTTGGAAGGTCGCTCGTCGTTGAGTCGTCGTTGCCCCCTTATTGAGCGGTGAGTCGTGCTTGCTACCCTTCCCCCGCCCCGGCCCTGTCCCTGGGCAGCACCAGGTTGTACGGGGCCCCGTGGTGGGGATTGCCACGGGCGGGGGAGGTGCGAGCCTCGCGCGTCGCATCAGACACGCTGGCGGCAGGTCGTTCCCCACGGCCCTTGGCACCACCGGGTCGCAGTGCTGGTCTGCCTGGGCAAACCTTCTCATGATGCATCGCTGGTGAGTGCAGACTGCCCCCATCCCTCTTACCACCGCGCAGTGACGCCCGCGGGGGATCCTGCCCAGGGAACTCATGGTTCCTTCAGTCCGTGTGCATCCCGGGCAGCTGGGGGTGGCCCGCGAGCGGGTCAGGGTGCAGTGGAGAGGGATATTCCCTCCAGCCTCTCGGGAACAGGCATCCCCCGCCCACTTCCTCTAATAAGGGCGGAGTTCAGCATCTGCGTCGTGTGCGCTTTGCCCCAGGACTGCGGGAGCACAGAGGGAGGTTGCCGGTGAGTCGTTCAGGCCCCCCTCCCACCCACATGCCTCCACCACCCACCCCACCCGAGTGGTCGCGGGTGACACTGGTGCTTGCTCTGGGCTGCCCTGGGGGGCGCGGGCTATGGATTGCCGGCCAGCTAGCAAGCTGTGGCCTGGCACTCTGGTTTGGGGGGGCATGGGCCTTTAGTTATCTAGAGTCCCTTGTCCCCGGCACTCTCCGGTCCCCCCCTGCCGTGTGCGGCACAGTGGCTGTCCGAGCGTGAGTCCACCTTGGGCTCTGGACTCGCTGGGCGCATGGGTTCGGGGCCTGGGCGGGTATCACAGCGCGGAGAATCCTGCGCGTAAAGTGTCTGGGCACTGTCGCTGTGAGCAATTTGCACCCTGTGATGTCCACATTTTCAAAAATAAATAGATACATGTGTGATCTCTAAGGTTTGCTCTCTTTCATTCTACCATATGTGTATATGGTAATTTACCCCTTGGGTAGGCCTCACGCTTCCTTTTTTTCGTTGCAGGCGGAGTTACAGGGCGATCTGGAAGCAGACCGGGACCAAGGGTACCTCTGCGCGGCACCATAGGGGGTGCCAGAGCCAAATCCGAGGAGCCTCATGGGAGGGTCCCGGAAGCCATGTCGGCGCCCCACAAATCCTTTGGGCGGTTGTGGGCCTGAACAACCGGGGGTTTGCTATGCTACGCTCCGCCCCGGGAAGGGGCGCGAGTAGAAGGTACCAACGGTCACGTGATCCTGGAAGAGAATCACTTGGACGGCAGCATAGGCGGGGTTCGCCCCAGTGCTGCCCGGCTCATCAGGCGGGCAGGCGGCCCAGTTGGTTGCCTGTCCTTGGATCGCCCGTAAGATAACCCACCTATTACATAACGGTGTATGTAATAAACCTGCAGCATTTTGTACCCAATCAAACAGTCTGAGTGTGTGTTATTATTGGGTAATGTATTTTGTTGGAGGGGGGACTGAGGGGTGCCAATGGCGATACTATGTCTCTGCACATAAAATGCGCACTTTAGGTCCAACTAAGGGGTGAGGGTACAGCGTGCCCTGTTACAGCTGAAGTCAGTCTCTCTGATGAGTCACGTGACATAAAGCCCACCAACTCCTGTTGGCACAGTCGGGGTCAGTATGTGTGGTGCCGCTGCCCATCCAATTACTTTCAGTGCCAGTGGTGTCACCAAAGTCAGCAGAGCCTCTGTGATAGCTGGTGGGTCATGGTGATGTGTGTCGATGCCTGCGGGGTTGGGCGGGTAGCGGTGCGACAACGGGGGCGGCCGCTCGGGGTTAATGATTTTGAGTGGAGTTCATTTGTGATATTTACAGTTTTGTTAACAAGAAGCTGAACTCATTTGCGTAAAGTCTTATTTATTCAGCCTATACCTATTTCCCTCATTTTCATTGCTTGATTTTGCGAGCGAGAAAGTGTCACTCGTAGTCATTAAATGTCACTCATAATTAAACTAAAATTATGAAAATGTCACACATAGCAAGCTGAAACCTTGGCAGCTATGCGTCCTGAATTTGCACCCATGCTAGTCTCGTCTTGGTGACGTAAAAGTTGCAATAAATAGCTCCGTCCCCGTGCCGTTAACTCAGCCAGAATGTAACCTTCGCAGTCCTATTAAATGCATTCCTGAATTAGCAAACGCAAAAATAAAGTCTTTCAGAATGATGGGTTTCTAAACCATTTGTGAAGAAAAAGTGTGAGAATTGCGTGACAGAAAAAGAATGCAGAGGCTTGCACTAAAATTGTTATTCAAACACCAGATCCTGTCCTTTTAAGACAGAAGCTCAAAACATGAACGAGAGGCTGTAAATGTCCCCTCAGTAAACTGAGAGGCCTAACAGAAGAGGCCGAGCGCCCTTTATTCCGCGTCTTCCTCCTTCAGTTTCAAGGGTTGGTGGTTCTCTTGTCTCTCATTACATTCCAGCTCTGTACGTGTGCTGGCGTGAACTGCGAAGTGCTTTTCCTGGAAACCACGTGATTTTTTGTCAGACTGTTAGTTTCGGTTTCCCTTAGGGCGTCACTATTTTAAAACTCCCCGACTCTGTTAAAGATCACGTGACCCGTGCAATCTATCCCTCCTAACTCTTTCCTTCGGCTACAAGGCAAAAATCACGCGTGTAGTGTGTTCTAACACTTGGAATTCACCTTTCATAATATCACAGTCTTCTTTTGTTATTTCTGAATCGATATTGTCTTGTGGGCGGATAGTTTTGTGTAACTCTTGGCGTAGCCATAATAAAACAAGCATTTGTAAAGCCAATAGGTCGCGCTAATGCGATACCCATTGTCAATGCCTTTTAGTTATGTTTTTACAGCAGAGGAGCTGCTCTGCAGCATGCTTAAAGAAAGAGAAAAAGAAAGCGCTACGAGGCGGCCAGCGCTGGCTGTGTCAGCATGTTTTATGGTGGGAGGTTAAGGGGCAAGCAACGATGGGAGAAGGGTGAAGTGCTGAGGGGGCATCGAGAAATAATGTGGGAGGGTTACGAAGCAACAAGGCAGGACAGAAGGTGGCAAGAAACGACTGTAAAGTGATGGAGCCCTAAACTCCCATGCACTACGAATGAACACACAGACACGAGGAGTTAGAGTCTGGAACTAGCCCAGCAGGGCATGTGTGCCCAGGCCCTTTTATTAGCAGGGTCACATGTCCTGTGACACCTGTGATGGATGGCTGTGGGGGTGGTAGTGTAAGCCAGCCCTGGGAGAGTGGCTGGTACAAACCAATAATTAGGAACAGTAGAACAGTGACCAGCCAGTTACTACAGCGACAACGTGGGTGTAAGACGGATCAAGAAGCAACAATGTGGGAGGGTGGTGGGACGAGAAGGGGCTAGAAGCAACAACGCAGAAGGGGGCAAGAAGCAACAACGAGGGAGGGGGGCGGGAGTGGACCAGAAGTATCAATGCAGTAGTGGGCAGAAGGGGACCGGGTTCAAAGCAGCAACGCATGAGGAGGCAAGAAGCAACGTGTAGGGGAGCCGGATGAGAGGGGCCATGAAACAGCAACAACAGGTGGGGCAAGAAGCATCAATGAGGTTGGGGCTTAAGAGGGCAAAAAATAACAATGCAGGAGGGGGCAGGGAGAGACCAGACAGAAAGCAACACAGGAGGTGGGGCACAAAGCAAGAGTGCGGAAAGGGGGCAAGAAGCATCAGGGAAGGAGGTAGGGCAGGAAGAGGTACGAATCAACAATGCAGGAGGGTGGCAAGAAGCAACAACACAGGAGAGGGTGGTCGGTTGAGATGGGGGAAAATGCAAAAATGCTGTAGTGTGAGGGATGGGGCAATGATGTCTCATTCCTTTCAGCCCTCCCTGCCCCAATACACTAAAGTCTGTCTGGGGAGGTGCTAGCACCTCCCCAAGCAGGAAACCTATTGTCCAGGCCTCCCTGGCCGGGATCACTCCCAGCAGCAGGAGGTCAGACTTGTGTCTGTGGTAGCAGCATCCATCTTGTGATGCTGAGGCTTTGGTTAGAGTTAAACAGCAAAGTAGGATTTTAACATGTCTCTCCCTCTAGAAGGGGGGAATAATATCCTCATCGCCTGAAATGGTATGGGGGTATTATTCCAAAGTGTTAGACACCTTACACGACATGTTTTGATAAAGCCCAACCATAGTTACCATAACCGTTTAAGATTATAAGGCACTTTAAGAGTATATGGTAGGCTATATCATAGAACAGCTATAAGGACATGGTTCCGAAAGCTGCAGACAGGCTCAGCTCATGCTAGAGCACCATCTCACATGTTACCAAGCACTCTGCCTCCAGGATTGTTTAAGGCCTGCCATAGGAGTGACTGATAGGTACACATGTGTCTATATATAAGGGTAGATATAGGCATACTATATCTAAGCAAGGGGTGATTACACGACCTTGCCCCAGCTGAGTGATCAGCCAGTTGTGTCTGATTGGAAGGCCAGACCAGGGGTGGCATAATACATGCTGCAGCCCCTGGGAGGCCTAGGGTACACCTATGCCCTGGGTACCTAGGGTACACTGTACAGGGTCCAATAAGGTGATCCTTACCAATTGGGAATGTACCTAGGGTACATGGAGTCCTTTTTAAAGAGAGAGCAGACAGCCTGAGACCCTGAATGGCAGGATCTCAGGCCAACTAAGTCGAAAAACCAGCTAGACACTAGGCAAAAAGTTGGGGGTAACCATAGTCAGATATCCACCTTCCTACACAACCCCCCCCCCCCCCCAAACGAAAGGAGATAAGGCTGGCCTTGACAAGGTAAGCCTCTATTGCCTAAGTGGCCATATAAGGAAGAACCAGCACTGGCATGGTTACCCCCTGTCTCATGGTCCACTAAGCAATCCCTCATCCTAAAGGTATCATAGGGTCTCCACCATAGGGAATCTCGACCTTTGGTGTGTCTTTGCAAAGTAAAAGGCTGGTGTTGAGATGGAGTACTGAAGTGAGTGTCCTCAAAGTGAGGCCTCAGCTTCCTCCAATCATCCTCCACCATGGATGCCTTTCTTTCTTTCACTGAGTTGCACTGTGCTCTCAGGGTCAGCCTCTGGCTACCTAAAGCTGGAGGCTGGGTCCCTTTGGTGGGCTTACTGGAGGGACAGGTCAGGTTTGGGGCCCTAAGGTCCCATGTTTGCCTGTGCCCAACAGAATCCCTCTGGGGGAGGTCCCTAACTACCTGTAAAGGGGATCCCTCAGGAATGTTTTTACCCATCACCTGGCTAGGGCTACTAGCCAGGCAATCCTCATTCTTTTGATGGAGGGGGTTCTTGTGGACAGGGGCCCTCTTGGGGTCCACTGGCCTCCCTGACCTCTGCAGCCCTGGGCTGACTGAGGCAGGGTAGAGAGAGGCAGGCTACCTGCACCAGACTGGGTCCCACCTTGGAAGGGGCCACTGACATCAGAGGCTCTGCCAGGCCAGGCCTGGCTACCTCTGGGGCAGTTCCTTCACAAGGGGTGAGGTCGGATCCCTGAGGAGGCTGACCTTTTCCTAATGTCTGGGGAGAGGGAGACTTTTCTTCCTCCCCACTACTCTCTGTTTGTGTGGAGTGATCCATAGTTTCAGGCTTCACTACACCTATGTCAGTCTGAGTATGGGCTGAGACCATTACAGCCTTGTCAGCCTTTTCAGGGAGGCACTCAGTTTGGGTTTGAGCTGTGACTGTCACAGCTCTGCCAATCTCTACAGGGAAGTCTGTCTTTGCCTGGGCTGTGGCTACCACTGCCCTTCCAACCTTTTCAGGGAGGAAATCTACTTGGACAGGGGTTGTGACTGGCACAACCCCACTACCCTTTTTTGTAAGGCCTACCATTTTAGAATGGGTGTCTTGTTCAACTCCAGCCCAAGCTGAGAGTTCTAAGTCATTCCCCAGTAAGCAGTCCACAGGCAAGGTTGGAGACACTGCCACCCTTTTAGGGCCAGTGACACCTCCCCAGCTGAGACATACCTCTGCCATGGGATGACTGTTCTGTTTGCCATCAATGTTAGTTACCTGGTATGAGAAACCAGGCAAAAGCTGCTCAGAGGGAACTAGCCTATGGGCCACCATAGTGATGCTAGCTCCAGTGTCTCTGTAGGCCTCAGCTTTTCTACCATTGATGTAGGGCTCCTGTCTGTACCTACCCAAAGTGTTGGGACAGGCAGTGAAGTTGGCAAACCCCATGCCACCATCACAGACAAGAGTAGCTGCTGTAGGGGGATTGGCTAAGCCAGAGTCCCCCTGTGTTCCCCAAGAAAACCCAACCAAATTTTTGGGGGCACTCCCACCACCTGGGGGATTACTGCTGACAGTAATAGGTGGTGTGACAGGAGTAGTTGGAAGAACAGTTTTGTTCTTAGCCTTTGGGCAACTGCTGTCACTCATGGCAGTAAGGCTTTTTAACTGTGGTAGAGGAGGGAGCTTGGGACCCACCACCCTGTGTGGAATTTTGGGGCCCTGAGGAAGATTTCTCTTTTGTTTTATCCCCACCCTTCTCTTGAGGCTTGGTGGTATCTTTCTTTTGGTCACCACCCTGATTTTTAGGCCTAATCCTGGTCCTGACCCATTTATCTGCCCTCTTTCCCAATTATTGGGGAGAGGTCAAATCTGAGTCTACCAGGTGTTGATGGAGAAGCTGGTTCTGACAATTACTAAGGATCTGCTCCCTCATAATCAAGTTGTACAATCCTGTATAGTCCTGCACCTTGCTGCCAGTTAACCAACCTTCCAAAGCCTTAGTGGCACAATCCACAAAATCAGACCACTCCTGTGTCTGTGTCTTCTGGGTGTCTCTGAACAACAACCTATATTGCTCAGTGGTTAAGCCAAACCCATCTATCAGAGCACTCTTCAGGACTTTGTAATTGTTAGCATCCTCATCACTGACTGTGAGGAGCTTGTCTCTACCTTTGTCAGAAAAGGAGAGCCACAAGATAGCTGCCCACTGACTCTGGGGTACCTGCTGTACTTTGCAGGCCCTCTCCAAAGCAGTCATCCACTTGTGGATGTCATCCCCATTCTGATATGGGGGGACTATCTTGCTTAGGTTTCTATGGTCATAAGACCTATCCCTATCTCTACGAATGTTGCTGCCACCAGTGGGTGCTGACCCACACAATTTTTGTTCTCTAGCCAGAGCAAGCTTCTCCTTGGCAAGGGCAAGTTCTTCCCTCTGAATCCTTAGATTAGCTTCCCTCATTCTGGCTTCATGCTCCTTTCTCTCAGGGGAAGTCATTCCCCTGTGAGAGGAAGCACTAGAGATGCTAGAGATATGGGAGTGGATGGATTCCCTTGAAGGGGATCTGTCTCTCCTGCTTCTCTGGTTAAGCCCACTTGGGGGTCTGTATGGGGGGACCCCATGCAAACTCCCATGTAAGCTTAGGTTAGCCTGGCTAAGTCTTCCTACTTGGCCCTGGCTGTCTACCTCTTCATCTGAAGCCCCATCTGACTCCTCTGTGGTGGGTAGACCCTTATCTACAGCTATGGCACCATACTTGGCAGCTCTTTCAGCATCATAGGCCTCCAGAAGCTCCACTAGCTGTCTAAGGGTAGGGTTGGAACCCTGTTTTAGTCTTCTGGAGGTACACAGTTGTCTCATCTCCTGGAAAGTAAATGCATCATATCTAGAGGGAATCTGTCTAGGATTCTCCTCTCCTGAGGGAGTATCAGTGTGATCTCCATTCAGGGACATGATTCTAGTGAGGGTGTGGTGTGTGCACCTACCTACAGTAGTTGTATCTACTAAACCTTTCTAGTAGTTGTAGTCAGGGTGTGTTATTCCCTTCAACCTACAACCACTAAGTCCAGTAGGACTTAAGTATTATAATCTATGTTATATGTACCTAAACAATATCTGTGTGATCTTTCAATTTAGTATCTCAAGATTACAATGGTATTACAATAGCAAGCTCAGATCCCAACCGCTGCTCACCAATGTGAGAAGTTGGCCTGATGTATAATGTCACTAGTTCTAGTGTACACCTTATATCAGTCCAAACAACCCTTATGGTGATTGGTTGTAAAGTCAACCTTATAGACCAGCTATCCTAGTGGTAGCATGGACAAGAGCAGTCTTAGGCTAAACTCTGAATGGCATGTGAAGCCAGCTGTGATACCATATATAATCCCTTGAATACCAAATGAAAGGACACCACAACAGATATATATATATAAAATAAAGTGTATTTATTCTAGTCAAACCCTCAGCACTCTTTATAAGATTAGAGGTAAGTACAACACAGTCTTATTTAAGCATACATTAAGTCACACAGGTAAGTAATACAGTTAGGCCCTAGGGGCCACGCAAACCATATACTAAGTAAGTGGTATAAAAACCACTGTCACGGAAATAGGATAGGCCTAGGCCTAGGGAATCGCTGGGGCTACACTACACTAGCAACAGTTAGGAAGTGGGAGGCCCACGGGATTCAGGTGCAGAGTGGAAACACTCATGCGTAATGCGTAAAAGTCGATAGAATTACTAGCAGTTAGAAATTAACAGTTTAAGGACACTTCTGAAGCAGCTAGAGAGTCGAGACTCGGAAACTAGACCCTAGGATAGTCACTACCCTTGTGAGCACCGAAGTACCCAAGTTACCTAGCCCACGGACTGCGGGTGCATAGGTGTGAACTTGCGTTGGGTTTCGTCGTGGACTTCTATGGATGCCTGAAGGAAAGTTGCTGACAGGCAGTCAGTGAAGAGTGTCCGGTGGATCCCAAGGCTGGGATCAAGAAGAGAGGAGACCTGCAAGCAGAAGGGACAGAGTCAAGGTCACTAGCCAGTGACCACGTGGAACCAGGAAGGAACCAGGCGATGTCGTGAAGATTGCAGATGAAGGTGAAGCTTGTCGCTGCAGCCACGAGGACCAGGGAACGTCGAGGACGACAAGGACCAGGAGGCGAGCTGTCCCATGAAGGCTCTTGCTGTCGGCGTCGTCGAAGCTGGACTAGGACTCACCAAGCCTTGGCAAGCAGAACCCACGAAGAACGGAGGACTTGCTTCTGGTGCAGACCAGGAAGGTCCGGGGTGCTTCTCTTTTGCAAGGAAGCGGGAACCAGTCTGGAGGAGCCAAACCAGCAGTGAAGATTTCGGGATGCATCGTCACAAAGGCCACTAGCCAACGGGCAAGCAACCGGACAGGCGCGGCAAGCAGGAAATTGCAGAAGGGCCCCAAGCAGGACTCGTGGAGTGTGGGGGGCTGATCTTCGGTGCAGATGGTGCTTGGGGTTGGGGCTTCTCAATCCCCGGTGCACAACTTCGAGGGTGCCTCAGAAGCTGCGCTGGAAGATACTAGCCACTTTTCCCAGGTAGCCGGTCCCACGTCTCTCGTCGCCTCCACGGATCTCAGCTCGGCTGTGGATGTGGATCAGGGTCGGAGAAGTCTGGAAGTCAAGGCTCTGGTCGGGCTCTGCAGTCGGTCCCTCGTAGAACTTTAGCAAAGCAAAGGGTAGTCACTTGATGGTGCCTGTTTGCACAGGGTAGCCACTCCTTGGCCACAAGGGAGATTCTTCAGTCTTCTTCTTTCATCGAATGTCGAAGGTCCAGAGTTTCTGTTCAAGTTGCAGGTTCAGGATAATCCAATCTCCTGGGGCCCAGCTACCACTCTTATCCAAATCTGGGGGGCTGGGTTACCTGCTAGGTCACGCCTTATGGGTGGGACCTGGGAGGGGGGTGGTTACACCCCCTTCCCTTTGTCCAGTTTCGCGCCAGGACTGGGGCTGGAGTGCCCCAGCACCGGTTTGAACTGGACTATGCATGGGACACCTTGTGTGCCCCAGGCATGTCTCATTCCTTTCAGCCCTCCCTGCCCCAATACACTAAAGTCTGTCTGGGGAGGTGCTAGCACCTCCCCAAGCAGGAAACCTATTGTCCAAGCCTCCCTTGCCGGGATCACTCCCAGCAGCAGGAGGTCAGACTTGTGTCTGTGGCAGCAGCATCCATCTTGTGATGCTGAGGCTTTGGTTAGAGTTAAACAGCAAAGTAGGATTTTAACATGTCTCTCCCTCTAGAAGGGGGGAATAATATCCTCATCACCAGAAATGGTATGGGGGTATTATTCCAAAGTGTTAGACACCTTACACGACATGTTTTGATAAAGCCCAACCATAGTTACCATAACCGTTTAAGATTATAAGGCACTTTAAGAGTATATGGTAGGCTATATCATAGAACAGCTATAAGGACATGGTTCCGAAAGCTGCAGACAGGCTCAGCTCATGCTAGAGCACCATCTCACATGTTACCAAGCACTCTGCCTCCAGGATTGTTAAGGCCTGCCATAGGAGTGACTGATAGGTACACATGTGTCTATATATAAGGGTAGATATAGGCATACTATATCTAAGCAAGGGGTGATTACACGACCTTGCCCCAGCTGAGTGATCAGCCAGTTGTGTCTGATTGGAAGGCCAGACCAGGGGTGGCATAATACATGCTGCAGCCCCTGGGAGGCCTAGGGTACACCTATGCCCTGGGTACCTAGGGTACACTGTACAGGGTCCAATAAGGTGATCCTTACCAATTGGGAATGTACCTAGGGTACATGGAGTCCTTTTTAAAGAGAGAGCAGACAGCCTGAGACCCTGAATGGCAGGATCTCAGGCCAACTAAGTCGAAAAACCAGCTAGACACTAGGCAAAAAGTTGGGGGTAACCATAGTCAGATATCCACCTTCCTACAAGAAGCACCAATGAGGGAGTGTTGTGGAACGGAAGAGGGCAAGAAGCAACAAACAGGAGGGGGCAAGAAGTAACAATGAGGGAGAGTTCGGCCTGGGAAAGGGCAAGAAGCAACAACACAAGAAGGTGCTGGATGGGAGAGGGCAAGAAGCAACAATGGAGGAGAGGGGTGGGATTGGAGGGGGTAAGAAGCAACAAAGCAGGTGGGGGCAAGAAGCAGCAATTTGGGAATTGGGCAGGACAGGAGAGGACATGAAACAAAAACATGGAAGGGAGCAAGTCACAACAACGCAGGAGAGGGGCTGGTGAGACGGGGCGAGAAACGGGATGAGACGGGAGAAGCAACAAAGAGGGAAGGGGTATGTCCAAGCAACTATGTGGAGCATGATGGGAGTGGTGGGGGGTCTGCCAACACATGCACTCTTGCAGAGATCTGCCTACAACCAAAAGAAACAAGCATTGGCATAGCCAATAGGTCTCGCCTTTAGGACCTTATAAGTGTTTAGCCATGCAACAGTTGCATAACTAAATACTTATAAGGTCCCAAAAGCGAGACCTATTGGCTATGAGGTTATAAAGTGAAAGTAATCGCGGTCAAGTGCAGGGCGCGCACCCGCGCACATGCACTGTAGCTCTAGGCTGGCTTGGTAGCACTTTTTGGAGCCCTCTCAATAAGTCTCGCCAGACCAGCGCATGCGCTCGGTCAGGCAAGACCTAAAAAGCAGACGATGAAGCGCAAGTAGTTGAAGAACACTAAGAATGAAAACAGTACTTCGACTGTGCTTCAGGGGTGAGACATGAAGCCGCCACATGCTGAACAAAGAGAAGCAAGGAAAAGAGTGACAATGAAGACAACCAATGGTAAGCAATGGGGAGGATCTAAGTCCACTGAAAGAAAAAAAATCTTGCAAGCGAATGCGCATGCGCTCTCTTGAGCGAGAACTAAAGACAGCCCATTGTTTATCCATTTACTTTTCATTAGAAGCAATGTAAATCTTCCTCAGCCTTTGTACTTGAAAGAAGAGGAGTTCTTGTAACCAAACCATAGGGTGCTTATTTTTTCAACCTTGGAAGGTTAATGGACTAAATGCAGCATAGTGATGTCATTAGAAGGAGGGTAGGGGGGTGTCATCAATGCAGTGTCCATAAAAACCCTTCACAGGACAGCACTCGCTCCTAGAAGGTTGTCACTGACCCACACACCCATCCCTACACAGGTGTCACATGTCAGGTGACCCTTATAATAAAAAGGAGTAGTGTGCATGTGCCTGCATTCCACAACTGCAAGCCAGTGCCTGTGTGTTGCCTCTGGGCAGTGAGGCCTGGGTCGTTCAGGTCACTCCACAGGCTACAAACGAGAACCTGATGCTGCAACCTCAAATCCGCTAATGTTCTTCAAAACCTGACCCCACCTCCTCCCAGACGAGCTGAGTGTGAGAGGTGAAGGAATGAAGCATGGAAGCTGAACGAATGAAGCATGGAAGCTGTCCTGCCAGGAGGCTCTTGGGGGGACCAGTCCAGGCCATTACCTGCAGCAGCGTTACTGTGTCATGGTGCTTGCAAGCGGAGAGAGCCATCATGCCTTCCAGCCTGCCGGCAGCAGAGGGACGCGCATTAAAAAGATAGTGAGTCGCCTAACACCAATCCTGGCTCGTTGCCAACCTACACTTATTAGTGCAGTGTCCCAATCCGACAAGTGTGGCATATTTGCCTGAGCGCAGGCCTTAAAAACTCACTAGACAGTCCACACTACCAGCTGCTGTCTGCGATTTGTGTCATCCTTGTGAGAGAAGACTTATTTCCCTGTGTGCTGGGATTATCAACGCACCCAGAGGCACATACATCTCTGTAAATACTGAAAAAGGAGCCTCTGATCTGACCTATATTGCTTTTTAGTATGGCCTCCTAGGGCTCATTTGCAAAACAAATCCCCAATAACAGTGTCATACACCAAAGTTGATTAAAAAAAAATATTGTTATTATTTATTATCTTCATATAAGAATATTTTATGCTTTTTTTGTATATATTTTATAATTTTACTACTATTCATTGCTTATAAAAGTTAATTGTCTACAAATACATATCACAAATAAATAGACAAACAGTTGCCAAAGTGCCAACAATACCTCTAACGTTTTAGTATGCGATGATTCTCAAGCAATTTAAACATTTAATATCAACACATGAACAGTGGTTTAGCACATGAACAGAGGATTACATCACTGTAACCTGTACTCAAGGACTGGTAGACTCTGTCATCAACCAAAGATGTCCTACTGTTCCTGTGATCTGGTTACTGGTCTGAACACTGGCTCATTGGTCAATAGTCAAGCGAAACCTTTTTCTTAATTACGCTAAACATTATTTTAAAGGGACACAATCCCTCACTCACAGTCATCACAGGGGCCTCGCTTCCCAGCTCCATAATAGCTCAAGGCAGGCTCACTCTGAGCTCTTGTATTTTTTGTGAGGGCCTTTTTATGTACGATGTGAAAGATTAATAGGTTAATTCGGTGTTGGTGTCAGTAATATTGAAAGCGAGTTATTATAAAGCAATCATGTCCAATATAAGAGTAGACACAAATGAGGAATGGGAAAGAGGGGGAGGTGCTAAGATTGCCTCACCAAAACTGGCCACTCACACCCTGCCTGGAAGGGTTCTTATCTCACTCCTTCACCACCTGCCTTTACTCTAGAGCTGAGGGCAGGGGCAACAACCTGCCCTCCCACACTGCCCTTGGAGGAGACATTGGTGCACCCCCATGGAGGGCAGTGGTGAGCGCCTTGGGGAGGCCTCCTTGGCCTCTGGAGGTGAGGTAAAGCCTTGGTGGGGAGCGCGAGCGCTGTTGGGGCCGGTGTCGACACCCACCACGCTAAATGTGTATTTGCTGTGCCTCAGGGTCTGGCTGAAGCAGCAGTCTTGGCTGCCTGGGCGCCTCCCAGTGGCTGGGACACATGGGACCTGAGCCCTAACGTGCTCTTCCTTGTCCTCCCGGCCTGCTTACCCCTCGGACACAGGGGATGAATGGAGATGGTTCACATATGCAGGGGGCTTCACTTGAAACGGTGCTCGGGAGGCCCCTCAAGCCATGGAGCATTCTTCGTCATGTTAGTGATCACCATTGACAGACTTACACCGGTGTTCTGTTTGTTTTATTTTGTTTGCTCTTGTTGAGCTGTTTCATCTAAATGGTTTTGAGAGGAATGAAGTGTCCACGAGGACACATCTCAAGATATTCCCTTCTCCTAGAGGGCTGTCTCTCACATCCCCACACTCGCCCCTACCGTCCTACACAGGCATCCCACGTCACGTGACCTTTGCAATAAAAGGGAGATTGTCGCACGTGCCCTCACCCCGTTTAGCTGCAAGCCATCTTTAATTTAATGTTAAACAGGGTCCCCCCAAAATCATATGTCCCTGCTTCCAATATATAAACAGCAACAGGGGAGTACTAGTTTTACATAACATATAAAAAATGTTTTTAAATAGAAAACTAGCCTCTTGCCGCCACTCCCACTCCTGCCCTCCTCTGCATTTACCTAACCCTCTCCTTCCTCAAACTGGAACAAAATCCTGGCCTCTTATCATAACCCCTCTCGGCACACTGTTCTAGGCGGGGCCTTTCAGGCGTCTCTCGCGACCAGCAGTCTGCCTGGCTGTACATACTGCCCGGGGGCTGTGCGTAGAGTGTGGCACGCGGGCAACGCTGTTCAGCACAAAGCGAAGAGCAACAGTGAAACGCTGTAGCCGTTCTGATTGTAAAAAGCAAGGGCCACTGATGAGGCCGGGTCGCCTGCAGCCAGGAGCGTTACCAAAGCCCTCAGCCAGCCTCTTCCCATCCAGCCCTGCCAAGGATCCCAGGCCTGATGTATTGCCCCAGCCTCCAGGCCAGGCTTGTTCTATGAATTCTGGGACTTGTAGCCAATAGTGCCAATATCCGCAACATACCCCTTCCACAACCACAGCAATGCCATAATAAAGAACACACAAGACACATTGTTTGTTGGAGAAAACATTGCTGCAGGTTTATTTGCATAAGAAATATGCCAACATGGTGGGTCAACTTACGGGCTATCCAAGGGCAGGCAGCAGTGACACCCCTAAGCTGCCTTGCCCACCTGAAGAGCCAAATTGCACCATGGCCCTAACCAATCGGTGGTCACCATTTCGGGGATTGCCCCATACATCATGTGGACCACCAGTCCACCCATTTACTGACGCCCCTTGTGGGGGCGGAGCGTATTCAGACAAGCCCCCAGTTGCTCAGGTTTACAACTGCCCGGAGGACTAACGGGGCGCAGTCGTTCATCCAGGGTCCTGCCGTAAGGACTTCCTGGGGTTGCTTGGCATTTGCACCCTTGTTGTGCTCCTGAAGAGGGTACCCCTATGTACCATTCAGCCTCTGGATCGCCCTGTAACTCCGCCATGGCTCTGAGTGTGGCACCCGTTACACCCAGGCCCCTCCCACCAATGCAGGCATTCTTACTTAGCGTTCTTACATACACCCAGCTGATTCTAAGGCATCTCCCAGGTCCAACAGAAAAAGGTCCATGCCAACTCTAGACAAATGCATGCAAGAGACCATGTCTGATAAATCTAAAACCCCTCTGATCTGTGAATTTGCGCATGGCGCTGTTTACTCTCCTGCAAGAAATTTCCACTGCCTCACCAGACCTGGCCCCATGCCAAACTTAACATAGCGCAATCTCAGACCACCATAATTCACATGCACCAAATTGGTTGCTCAACTTACACATAGTGGATTTCTTCGCTTGCAGCAGGACCTTCCTAACCAGGAAAGTCAAGTCATTGCCTCCCAGGTGTATGACCAAAATGTTTGGAGGGGATTCGCCTCCTGTTAGTCTGTGCCACAGCTTCTTCAGCAAGCTGTCCCAACGCATGCCTGGGAACCCCAACCAGACTATCTCAGTGAAGAAAAACCCATGCCTCCAATTCCTGCTAGCGGCCCATCGCGCCACTCTGGCAATATATGAATAGCCAATCACCCAAACCTTTGATCCTGGCAAAATAAAGAAATGCAGAGTTGCAAAACACCTTTTATTGAAAACACTGCACACAATTCTATAAATAGTACGCAATCATACACAGTTTGCTCAGAAATCACACTGCTCCCATAATACAGGATGGTGCACCACAAGATTGCA
Organism: Triturus cristatus; assembly: GCF_964204655.1. Taxonomy (NCBI): domain Eukaryota; kingdom Metazoa; phylum Chordata; class Amphibia; order Caudata; family Salamandridae; genus Triturus; species Triturus cristatus. The sequence goes on from NC_140590.1 coordinate 1,259,075,445, forward strand.
CATAGTTTCCTTCAAATTCACACTGTAAACATCTGAAAACACATGGTGCCGCGCAAGATTGCACTTAGTTTACTCAGAAGTTGCCCTGCACTCCTCGTGACACCTGGTGCTACACCAGGCAGTCAGCCCTTGCTGGCTTTATGGGCAAATTTACCGGTTGAAACACTGGGATTCCCACCGCTCCAACCTGCCTGATGCGTTCCGGTGACATGCCTACCTTGAAGTGGCAGTCCCTATCCTAAAGGAATGGCTACAAAAACGCTTGCCAGGACCCGAATTACCTGACAGTATTAAGCATGGCTTCATAACTTGTTCTCCCTGAAACTTAGTAAGGGTGTGCTGTCCGCATGGATCAAGATGTAGCCTCCCCCAGGGGGTCGAAGGGCCAAGTAAGCTGCGACCAGGCCCACCGGGCAGTAACTTGTATCCCCCAGTTACTGTAACCAGATCACCTTCCCTTGCCCTGCCTGGTCAGTTTTGGATCTTTTAACTTGGATTTTAAGGGATTTTCCTGTGAGCACTGCATCCTGTACTCCTAATGCATCCCCAGGCCTATCATTCTTGGACCTTGCCACTCATTTGCTTATTCTCAGAGCCCTAAAAAATGCCAGGCTAAAAGCTGCTGAAAAGAGGGCAGCTTCGAAAGAATAAAACGTTGCCTTGTCTACTACATTGATCGTGCCCTGTAATGTTCTGAATTCAATGGGTGACCTGGTGTAAAGGGCCCGGGGTGCTCCTTTCGCCCAACCCTTTAGCGCCGCCCTGATGAGGAAAGACTTAGTGGGATCGGTGTGACCCTTCAACTTAGCATAATGACCCACTGCAGCCAGGTGTCCTGTGACCCAGGAGTGGCTCTTACCCTGGTCCTTGGACCACACTATAAAGGTTTGGACTTTGCGCTCGAACAATGTCAACCCCTCCTCCCTGGCACCCGCCACCTTGCAGAACATAACAACACAAGCGTGGTAATGCCTCCTGGTCCCTGGCGCTAACGAAAGCTTGCCTAGTTCCCTCAATCGTTGTTCCACTAGAGAAGGAGCCAGAGGTGCGGTGGGAAAGGGGTCATTTCCTCTCTCGCTCTCGGCCACTCCTCCCGGAAACGGCACCACTGAAAACGAGAGAGAGCGTCAGCTGCCAAATTCTGCACCCCTTGGATATGCCATGCCCTGCAATCCACATTGTTGGACAAGCAGACCGTCACCAGTTCCCTCAATAAGCATAGCACCAACGGGCAATTTGCTGTTTGAGTGTTTATAGACTGAACCACTGCCGTGTTATCTGCCCAGAAAAGCACTTGTCTGGCTTCCAGCGCTTCTGGCTAGAGATGGAAAGCAACAACTATTGGAAACAGTTCCAGAACCGTGACATTGGCCGTGATTTTTCTCTTGTGCCATGCATCGAGCCACCTTTCAGCGCACCACTTGCTCCCCAAGATTGCCCCAAAGCCCTCCCTTCCCGCCGCGCCCATGAACAGGCATAGCTCGGGGCTGCCAGCCCAGGGGTCTCTCCAGATGACTGAACCATTGAAGTTGGCCAGAAACTCTACCCACATGCGGAGGTCTTTCTTCATCCTTTTACTCATCCTAAATAGGTGGTGTCTCTTCTTGACTCTGGCCTTGGCCCTTGCTAACCTCCTCGTAAAGACCCTTCCAGCTGGGATCACTCTTGCTGCAAAGTTCAATTTCCCTAAGAGGCTCTGGATAAACCCCAAGGTGATCTTCTCATTTACCAGGGCTGCCTGAATATCCTGGGCTAACACCTGTACCTTGTCTGCCAGCAATCTTGACTCACCCACAATAGTGTCCAGTTCAATCCCTAGGAAAGCCAGGACCTGCGTCCGGCCCTCTGTCTTACCTGGGACCAGTGCGAAATCCAAGAGAGCTTTCCTGCAGTGCTGCGTGCCCTCCTCCCCAATGAACAGGAAGTCATCAAGGGAGTGCCCATTGCAAGAAGCAGTTGAAAGCTTCAAAATACGCACAGGTGACTGCGCAACCCATGGGTATGCATCTGTCATAGTAAAACATGCCGTCCAGTTTGATACCTAATAAATGTTGACTACTCCAGTGGACAGGCAGCAAGCGGAACGCTGATTCGATATCTGCTTTCGCTAGTCAGGCCCCCTTCCCCACCCTCCTGACCAAATCTACCGCTACATTGAGGGTGCAATATGACACAGTGCAGGTCCCCTCCTCTAGCCCATTATTCACTGAGTCTCCCTAAGGGTAAGATGGATGGTGTATCAGCCTGAATGCCCCCAGATCCTTCTTAGGGACCACCCCCAGAGGGGAGACAACAAAGTTGTCCAACCGGGGGCAGGGGAAGGGTCCTGCCACTCTACCCAATGCCCGTTCTTCCTCAACCTTGGCCTGCACCACTGCTGCACATTCCTTCGCTGATCTAAGGTTGTCTGCCTTTCAACTTGCCAGGGTGCCGACATATGGGATCTTAAATCCATGGGTAAAGCCTGATGACAGCAGCTGACTGGCCTGCCTGTGGTAACGGCTGAGCAATGGAATGAGGCGCTCAAGGGCTACTAGGGACGGGCCCTTGATTGCGCACTCGTGTCCTGGGATGCAGTCCCACTGAGGTAGGGGCCATCATGTTGTAGGGGAACGGGCAGAAAAAGGGGTGAGCTGCGCTCTGGTGCTGGGGAACGGTGGGTGGCGTCCTGTTCCATCTCACTGTCCTGCTTGCTCTTGCCCGGGGGCTGCTGCTCGTGTTTGCTGAAACAGGCCATTGCTGGGTGGGGAGCCCCACACTTGTTACAAGTGCGTGCAAATTTACACGACTTGGCCCAGGAGCATGATCCAGCATGGAACAGCCTTTAAGTTCCTGAAAACGTGCATTTGAAAGCGCCCCTCTGGCTCCCTCCCCCATGCGCCTCGAAAGGGGTGTTTAAAGTTGCTCCTCCCAGAATAAAAATAACCCCTTCCTGCCGAGTGCCCACCCTGGTATTTGGGTTGGTATTCCTTGTTCTGCAGTGTGTGCTTATCCATATGTTCCAACGATAATTGCACTTCCTTCTGGTCCCAACCCATCTGGGGGCACATGACCATCTTTTTCCTAAACTCCCTATCATAATTATACCAACCAATGTCTCCCCACTTGAGAGCCTCATTGTGTATGGTCCGGGAGTATTGGAATAAACCTGGGCCCAAGTCAGGGTGTTTTTACATTATTACTGCAGACAGTATGGAGAAAGCCTCGAGCCAGTTTTCAGATGTCTTCTCCGGCCAGGCTTGATATTTAACCTTGTTCTCATCCTCCTTCCTGCCCATCTTCCTCGTGTCTAAACCATCCAGCCCATGCATAAGGATTTTGAAAATGTCAATGAACTCCTGTCGCCATATCCCCTCCTTGGCCGCCAGGGGACGTGCCACACTAGGGACCAACGACCAGACAGCAGGGGGGCAACAGTAATAGGATGCTGCAGGGCTGGTGCCGACGGCGATACTATCTGGGAGTCAACGCTGGCAGCTGGGGTGACAGGGGCCTGAGTTGGCGTCACCGGCGCCACTGCAAGGGGAGGGGCTGGCGTAACCGCAATTGCAGCTGGCTTAGTAGGGAAGTGTTGGACTTGGCCCTTTTTGCAGGGTCATCCCTGAACTTTTTGCCTTCCTCCTATATTTTTTCTGACCTGTTGTTGCCTGTTTTATGACTCTGTGCACTTTACCACTGCTGATCAGTGCTAAAGTGCATATGCTCTCCCTATTGTAAATTGATGGATTAGTGATTCCATGATTGGCTGGTTTGGTTTACCTGTCAGACCCTAGTACAGTGCACAAGGAGTGCCCAGGGCTGGTAATCCAAATGCTGCTGGTGGGCTTGCAGCACTGGTTGTGCCACCCACAGAAGCAACCGGTAAAAGTGTGTCTAAGGCCCGCCATTGCAGAGCCTGTGTGCAGTCTGGTACTTGGAAGTTGGTTTTAACATTCTGTGTTTGAAAATACCACTTTTAGAAAGTAGGTATTTTCTTGTCTAACCATCCACACCTGCCTCTGCTAGGCTGTGTATTCCTTGTTTGGAGTTTGAGTGACAGGGGCCGGGGAATTCCAGCGGGCTGGGGAATTCCCGGAGACAGGGTGAGTCAGTGCAGGGCTGAATAGAGAGATCTCCATGTAGATGGGTGGGAGGAGTTGCACCTGGGACCTGAATAGGGCTGTGCTTTCCCTCCACAATACTGGCTCACCTCCTGTGGTGCGTCTGATGTCTCTGCCCTGCACTGTGAAAGGAAAGAAGGAGTCATGTCAACAAAGTGCTCCAGGACTGACCAGAACTAGTTTGGACTAGGCAAAGGCCTCTATGCCTTCAGAGAACAAAGAGAAACAATGTAGCCAACTGGATGTGAAAAAGCTGCCTCAAACTCAACTCTGACAAAACAGAGGTACTGATCTTCGGGAAGAACACCTCCGCATAGGACCACAGCTGGTGGCCAGAAGAACTCGGAACCCCACCCATACCAACCGACCACGCATGCAACCTCGGCAAAATCCTCGACAGCCAACTGACCGTGAAACGACAAGTCAACACAGTCACCTCCTCCTGCTTCCACACCCTCTGCAAGCTCTGCAGTTTCTTTAGATGGATCCCAGTAAACACCAGAAAGTCTGCCACACAATCCCTTGTCATCAGCCGCCTCGACTAGGGCAGCACTCCCTACACCGGAATCCTCAGAAGACTCCACACCATACAGAATGCTGCAGCCAGACCCATGCTGGACCTTTCCAAATGGGCCCACATCTCTCCCTACCTCAGAAACCTCCACCAGCTCCCCATCCAGAAGAGATGCCAGTTCAAGATACTCACACACACCTACAAAGCTCTCCACGACCAAGGGCCATCCTACATCAACCACCTGCTGAACTTCCATCTACCCTCAAGACACCTGAGCTCCACTTCACTTGCCCTCGCACATATCCCAGCATTCATCACAGCAGGGGCCTCTCCTTCTCCTACATCGCTGCCAAGACCTGGAATGACCTCCCCGTCCACCTTCGAATGGCACCCTCCCTGGCGGATTGAAAGCGACTGAAGACCTGGCTTTTCGACTCAGACGCAGCAACCTCAGCGAACAGATGCCCCTAGGGGTGATAGTGTTGCACTATATAAATTCTGATTGATGGACCATCCCAAATTTCTATTTTTGCATAAATTCTGTCTTTTAATAAAAAAAAAAAAAGAAAATAGGGTGCTTTGATTGTAATATTTTAGAAAACGTATGAAATGATTCTTCATTTACCTTGATACCCCGCTGACAGGGCTTTAGCGCTGGTGGCACGTGGTGTAACCATCTTTTATAAACAGTTGCTAAACACAGCACCCCCCTGAGGTCAGTGCCCCCCACCCAGGTCAGTACCCATTGAGGACACACCATTTAGAACTCTGTAGAGCGGGCCCTGCTTACTGAGTATGAAGTCAAGGTAAGACTTTGTAGGCAAGGTGGAACTTGGTCTAGTTGTGCAGACTTCAACTTCAGACACATACCTCAGGGCAAAACTTTGACTAAAGGTCACCATCAAGTACTGCTAAATATGTGGCGGGGTCTATTGCATTTCTTTCACTGATCTTGGAACTGTTCTACATCATAAAGATTGCTTGAAGTCACCAGGACAGACAGCCAGTTTAAAGAGTTAAAATCTGATGATCTCGATTCCATAAATCAAATACGGTCAATCCATTCAAGTTTTGGTTGGGTGCCAACTCGGTGAGACTGGAGCATCTCAAACACGAGGTGCTCCATAGGTTAAGAATGTCCGTGGGGCCCGCTTCAGAGACTACACTGAAGTCTTCAAGTATCTTCTTCAGCACTTTTGGTACAAAGGCCATTGGATTATAGTATTGTCTGCATAATGTGAGATTGCATTTACAGCATCCCAAGTCCGATTCTTAAACCTCACAGATTATCCCTACAGATATGGACTAGTGGTTCCATCAGCAAAAGGAATGACAACAGGGGACATCCCTGATGGGTTCCCTGTTTCAAGGTCCAACTTTCAGATATACATGTGCTCAGTTTTACTTTGGTTCTGGGATCGCTGTATAATAGTCTTACCCATTTCAAAAACACTAGACCAAAGTATATTTTTCCCAAGGATTAGAATAGGAATTCCCAGTCAACAGTATCAAATGCCTTTTTGACATCTAGGGCCACTAGTATGTATGCATCTTCTGTGTTGCTTCGACAGTGGTGTATATGTGCTAATCTTCGTGAATCATGCATTGGGTTTCATTTTAGGATGGATCCCATCTGATCTGAATGTATTAAGTCTCTAAGAACTTGCAGCATATGTTTAGCTTAGTATCTTGGTGTTGACTGGAATCATCAAGCGTGGTCTGTGTGAGCTGCACTCCTAAGAGCTCTTGTCCAGACGTCCAACAGGTCATAAACAAACTGCAGAGTGTTCTTGGTAAAATTATATTGGCAGGCACTCTAGCCATGGGGTTTTCCCTTCTTCAAGTTTTCTTTTATTATGACTGCCCATTCTTCTTTAATGGACAGGGGCATCTATAATTTGACCTTAGTTCTATCGTCAATCAGTATTTGTCAGGAAGGCATCATTTGATTTTGTGAATCTATCTGTTCATTTTCTTGTATACACTACTGAGGTTTTCAAAGAATATATTGTTAATGCCTGATTACATTTTATTTCCCTCCCCTTACTATCTAGTATTGTAGGATGGTTGTGATGCTGTTTCACTCTCTTTTCAGTAGCTATGCCAATAGCCTGCCTTATCTGTGTTTGTCTGATACAGTTTCTGTCTAAAGAAGTACTTATCAAGTCTTTCATATTTTTCTTTATTTTCCTGTTTCATGGCCTCCTGTGTTCCAATTAACACCTGCTTGTTCATCATCTCTTGTTGAAGTACTGGCACCACACTTTTAATCTTATCTATATCTGCCTGTAACTGTTTACTTACTCCTCATATCTTCCCTATACAAGCCCCTCTCATTATTACGTTCATTGCATCCCGTTTTATTGCTCCTGTAGAAGCAATGTTCAAGTTGTTACTGAAATACCCAGTTACAGTTTCACAAAATCTTGGTCTGGGATAGCCTCTACTGTCAGTCACCACGTTGAGGCCATTGGTATGTGTTGGTGCCATGCATAAAGTAATCAAAGGGAAGAGTGGTCTGATATCAGTCTTCCCAGATCATAGGCACTGGAACAATTTTGAGCTATTGCCCTAGACGTGACTATCCTGCTGTAGGAGTTGTGTGGAAATGAATGGAATGAGAATATTCTCTCCTTTGGGTGGTGTTGACTCCATATATCTACCAGATCTAATGTTATTATCAGATCTCTAAGTTGCGCCGACAATCTATTTGTCTCTCCTGTCCTTGGTGGGGATCTCTCCCGGTCACCAGATAGCACTGTTTTGAAGTCACTTGTCCATATTATTTAGGTGTCCATCTCTGGGGCTTATTTTTGTTTTACAATAATACAAAATTGTGGATCCTGTGTTCAAGCATAGGTATTACTCAATTTTATGACATGACCTTCTAGAGTTCCTCTTACTATCAGGGACCTGTTCTAAGTGTTCATCTTAACGGTAAGCGTAGGGAAGGATATTCCTCCAGCTATTCAGATAACTACCTCTCCTGCTCCCTTGAATAGAAAGAGTAGCAGGAGTAGTGAGCCATCCATTTTTTAGCAAGTTTAACATGTTCAGTTGTTTTTAATTGACTTTCTTGAAGGCAAGCTATTCCGACCCCAGGTGTTTTTAATACGACAGGACCCTGTGTCGGTTTTTCATAATTATTGAAGCCATGACATTCCATATCATTATTTTCAACCTACCTGCCACAGAATCTCAAGTGTCTGCTATATGGTCTATGACCGCTCAGTTTTCTTACCATCCATCTCTTTGCGTGTCCCACATAATTCCCTGTTATATGTGGGTGCTGTATGTGGGCTGTTACATTTTGAATTTCTGATTTTCCGGTTCCCCTTCCTAGGAACTGGCACTTGGTCATACCTCTGAAAACAAAAAGTGCAGTTTTATATTTTTGGGTACATCCTCCCTCCAACTTTCCCTTGTCTCCCTTTATCATCCCCAACAGTATTAAACTAAAAAGAACTAAATTGAGTAAATAAAAGAGAACATATTACAATGTGGTCTAAAGCGGGACACAGATTGCGGCAAGTACAGGGCAGCTGCCCATCTTGGTGAAGTCCAGAACAGCCTCCTCTGTGCCCAGCATCATGTATTGCTGTTATCAAGGGAGAGTGTTCCTTTTCCTCTGTAATGGCCTTTCCAATCTATGTTGTCTCCAGTTTCATGCTCAGCATAACATAATCATTCACCAATATGATTCCTACTTCAGATGTTCCATCTTCCTGCATTTCATTTTCAATATTGGAGTCACAGTAGATTGTTTTCACTCACTGGCTTTGAGTCATTACTGGGATGTTAGTGTGTGCTGTGTTTTTTCCTAACCATCTATCCAATCCCCAGCTGCCTCAGTAGTTATAAAAATTAATCATCCCTTCTGAGCAATGTCTTTCGTAGTGGACTGTGTGACCATTTCTGGATCACAATGCATCTCTTTAGAACATGTCTCCATGAATTTGATAGGTCAGCTGCTTCTGTATGGAAGACTCAATGGTTAGAGGGATGCATGGTCTGATGCAAGGGAGCAACTAGACTCAAACGTCGGGGGTGGGCTATCACCTTGAACAATTTTTAGAACCTGAGTCAAAATGTCTTGAAGGGGCTCTCTTCACTGTTGTTGTATGCTGAATAGTATGGAGAACATTGTTCTGGACAATATGCAGCCATTGGTGCATTTTAAAGCACACTTGGTCAATAACATTGGTCTCAATTTAATATCCTTTAGTGGGGTTTAAGGGTCCTCCATTAAGGAATTTTAGAAAAATGAACGACGAATGCTACATTCAAGTGTGCATGTTGCCAGTAGAACAAGTAAGATGTTGAATTTCAGGAACAATAACCAGCAAATAGTGCATTCCAAAATTCATTTTCACTGGGCCAGGTGAATTGGTCTTAACGTATTGGGAATTAAAAAATACAAGTTATTTAGGTATACTTCTAAAAAGGAGATTTTTCAAATTTTGTAGCAAATGGTGCAGTTTAAATGTATTTATCATTGTCTGTACGTATACCATTTCTCAGCACACAATAGGTTTATGTTAGAATACAAGCTCATTAGAAGCAACAAGACTATTCTTGTCCATTAGAAGAATGACTCATGCCCTAGCACTATAACTCACATAATAGTGAATCTATATTCAGTGACACTAAAGGGTAATCCTAAATTCCATCTCCTATCATGATGCATTTATCATTCCGAAAGATTTTGGTGTTAACAGCACATGGAGTGCAGAAACAGAGCATTACGTGTGATTATCAATGGTACCTCTAGCCACACAAATTAGACTTAACTAGGATTTCGGTGGGTAAACCTTGTTCGTCCATTTGCTCACGTGGCAGGTCCTGCCAGCTGCTGGTTTGGGGGTTCATCAGTACAATGGCAGGGTCAGAAATCAACCCTAGTTCATAAGTTATTTGAGTCACACTCCTTTTCTTCCAGCTAGACTATGAGGAGTCAATGGGATGCTATAGATGAACTCAAGGTAGATGAAGGGGCCAACCATGAATGGCCATTTGTGGTGAAAGAGTGTTTAATGGCACTTCTACTTTGCTGTTTTAGTCATTTAAAGTCCATGGCAGCACAGATCCAATACCCATTCATGCATCACATATATGAATATTACTGTTAGGAGAATTTGGAACAATAATACTTTCTAGAACTATGCAGCAACAGTTCATGAGGAAAAATGCTATAACTTAAAATCTCACGTCTGCGGAATTTAACGTAATGTTTTACAGATAGCATGGTGCATATATTTAATTGGAATCCTTCTGTGTGGCAAAAGTATACTGAAATATTACTTCTTGGGGCCATATTCATTAGAAGCATAACAATGATTTTATAGAATAATGATAGATTGGCTTCTACTAGCAGTGGTGTGTGCTAAGTCAGAACATTCAAGAACACAATTTTGAATAAACATGACTAATGAGCACTGCTACTCCTCTTCACCTAACCCATTCACTCCCACTTCTTAAACAATTGTAAAGAGACCTAAAGCCCTAGCCTTGCTGCCCTCTCTGCCCTCCCAGAATCTCATTTCTTCCTCCTGATGGAGCAGGTAATGCAAAATGTTGTATACCTCCTCTATTCTGCATGAAAATACTAATTATGTAACCTACTTATATTAAATTGACTAACGGTATGAGGTGTTATACTAACCAACCATTTGCAATGTATTTAAACACCAATTACACGTGGGACTTATTGCTATGTGCATGGTAGAATAACTCTAATAGCTAAAACTGCATGCATATTAATAGTAGTACGTGTGATAATAGAATATCGCATGATTATGTCACTTTGTAACGTCTGCGCCTGTTTTGGTCCGAAAAGTGAATATTATTGCTTTAAATGTTGCTAAAAGCTAGGAAAATACTAATACATATGGGGATTAGTGAGGGTATAACATTAGAATCTTCATTTCCTTGTATTAATTACTTTTTGTGTTTGTTTCGCTTAAGTTGACATTTGGGCCTACTGAAAAATGGCGTCCGAAATCAAGTTCAGAAAGTGGCCACCGTCTTGTGAGCGCGATGTCTACTGCGCAGACTCGGATGGCTTCACGAACTTCCTGACGACCCCTGATCCACCGTGTTCCTGGTCAAGGATAGGAACATGGAGGACTGCCAAACATCAGTCAGTAAAAACTGGTTTAAATGAACAATTGGGCCATACAAGCAAACCCTATACTTTGTTGCATAAGGGTTACACGGACAAGAGGAAATGAACCAGCAAAATCCATGAGAACAGCCTGATGTAAAATCGGACGTTACCAAGCAGCCAATCGATGATCTTCTTTGCCTGAGAATGTTTCATGTTATCCCGACTTTTTATTATAAAAAGGGTAGTAGAATAAGGGCGTGTGTTCATCCATTTTCTTCTTCTTGTTCACGCTGTTATTTTCGCTGCTCGTTTTTCTTAATCTTTATTCCCTGATTCATACTCTGGCATTTTGAAGTTTCTATGACTGCACACCCCTATCAACCCCACAGGCGATGACAGATGCTTGCACGATTTCTGGTCTTTTGGAGATCTTTGGGACTGTAACATGCTGAGCAAAGAACTTTCAGATTTTTTTTTCTTTGGCCAGCTTTATTTGGACAATTTAAAATTTGATCATACAGAGCCAAATGAATTAGGAGAATCCAGATAGCAAGATTAGGTAAATAGTAATGTCATGTAATTTGCTGAATGTTTAACATTGATCTAAATGCTAATATCAAATTGAAAACAATATTTAGATAAACAAATATTTGATTAACAGAAATTTATGAGTCTGTGGTTTTTCGGATAAAGAAGGTTGAGGATTCTGAGTCTTAAATGTGTTTTAGCCGGTTCTAAATCACCATCAACCAGTCCAACTGCTTAGGATTAGGAATCTATAGGTGGTTAATGCAAATGTATATTCTGTAAAATAACTTTTCTTTCCTATAGGTAATAAGGTACTCCCCTCACACATGTCCAGCGCTTGATCATCATCCCTCCTATGTGCAGACTCGTAAGTTTAGAGAAGTGCGAGTGTTGGTTTTATGGGCCCCACCAATGAATGTATGTGTGAATGAGTTAGTGTGACAACGGGTCTGCGACGCAGGAAGGGATAAGTTGTAAATTTGCCTCTATCGCTCTTTTTCTCCGATCTCGCGCTGGAGCACTCCAAAACTCCATCATCAGCGGTAAGCAAAACAGGGAAATGTCACTATTAGGAGGAGGCGCATGAGAGGTCAGCCTTTACATATTGCAGAGCAGCTGAGCAGTTTCCTGCCTTGATGGGACACTTTCTGGCCTACCTTAGCATTACTGTGATAGTATACAATGATTTACAAAACACTGTCACGATCTGATTATCCTGACAGTCACTCCAAAATCCCTCTTCCCACCCCCTATCCCTTCGGGCACCCATTGCATATCTTTTTCTTCACTCTCTACCTGTGGTTAGATCTCTAAGGCTGGTTACTTATAAATCACTATTGCCAATCCAGTGAGATATCACTGTCTTGGGCAACACATGCTTCATCCACAAGTCTCATTTCTCATTCTGTCTTTCCCATGTTTCCTCGCTCACACTCCCGTTGTACCTTTAGATGATCTCATGGCACCTTAAAAAGCTATGTAAATAAGCAACGTACCATGAGTCTTCCATTTTGGAATCTCTATGCCACCTGTTGTATTAGATGGTGGACAAGCATTGACTGCTTGAACATCAAAAATATGTCCTTGTGATTCTGATGATGTTACTTCTTACACTACACAAGGGTAGCTGTTAAGGATAAAAGGATGTTTCTTTCCTCTCTCTCCTCTCTGCTTGAGTAATAATATTTGTAATGTGTAACTTATGTATATTATGCAACCTTTACAGGACTTCACTTGTTGTGGGCCTTTATCTCTTGGGTCTTGTTTTCACGACTCTATTTTTGTAATAGTATGTTTTTAATTTGCGTTATCGTGTTTTGAAAAATAAGCAAAACACACATTTGTTGTGTTTATGGTCTGTAAGCATTATGCTACTTCTAAATGTTTTGTCTTTAGGCTTGTAGTTGTATAAACATTTTATAAATTTCTTTGTATTATGTTACAGTCCTGATGAAGTTTGATGTTCAATTGAAATGCGTTGGCTGCAACTGTGATTGTAATAATTTGTATGGCATCAAGAACTTTTGGAAAATAAAAACAAAGAAGATGCAAGAAATTCTTTTGAATTATTGTTTCTGGACTGATTGAATCTGGAGGCACCTCTACATTTTGAGACTCATGTTGATCTGCTTTGCAGTAGTATCCAATAGTGGCTGGTACTAGATAGGGTGTGCACCATACTTTAAGAACTGTGTGGGAGGTGCAAGTTAAAATTACCTGGCAGCATCAAGATTGTTTGTATAAGCAATGTAACACCATAAGACAAACAGAGACAACAACTGAAATCCCCTCAATCTAAAATTATGAGTCAAACCTTTCTTTACTTTGAACAACTAATATGTTTCTCTCTTCTTCTTTGTGTCTCTCTGAATATCTCTCTTATCAGCGTAAAATTTCCCTTGGTCTTGGTCACTTTCTCTGGACCTCTATTTCTAGGCCTCTTTTAGTCTCTTTGTTTCTCCCTCTCTCTCAATCTCTCTTTTGGTGCTTCTTTCTACAGATCTCTCTCTTAAGTACCCTATGTTGGCATGTGCAGAGTGACAGCGTGGAAAAACAAGAGGGATTCAGGAGTCTTGTAACATCAATATGCAATCTCTGCTGCCTTTCTTTCTATCATCCTCCAAAAAACAGTCCCCAATTCTCTGCCACAAAGTTCATCATCCTCTCGTCCCAGACCAGCAGGCCCTTCCACATCTATCTGAGTCCCTTCTCTGTCCCTCATTCATCAACCACTTAACAGTTCCTCTCCCCTCATACACCTCTCCTTAGCGATTGGCCTGCGCAGACTTCCTCCTTCAGATCTACCACTGAGATTTTCCTCCTCCTTCTCCGCTTAGCCCTGCTCAACCTTTCGCTGTCCAGATCCTTTGCAATTACGCACTTTCTATCTTCCACTACAGTTCCTTCTACTAGTCTCTCTTCTGAGCTTCCTCAAACCTTATTCTCCACTGGAAAAACTTTTTGCTCTCTTCATCAACCTCTCATCTGCCTTCTCCCCAGCGCTCCCCCATAGAGTATTGCAAGACCTGCTACAAACAATCTTGGTGAAGGGAAACTCTTGGGTGAGCTGCAATTGGTATTTCTATCAAACGCAGATCACACAAAGTCAGAAACTTGACCATACAACTGGAGGGATTGATTGCTGCTAGATGGTCATCGTGTTCCCATTCAGCAGTCCTTTCACAGCTGCATGGCTTTTTTGGCCGATGAGACCCATGGGCTACAGAGTTTGTCAAGACCTGGCTACCTCTTTGGCAATGCTGCTCCAAAAGCATGAGTATTCAATTGTTTTTAAAGTGATCAATGGCACACATTTTATCATAGTGGTTTTAAACTTTTTTGTGCTGAGCCATCCTTGAGTCAAACATATTTTGGTCCCTCTCCCGTCACCTCATGACGCAACCTGCTAAAATGTTTAACAGTAAACATTGATTACTGTCGATTTTTGCGCATTAGAATTTTAGGGTACATGTTTAGACTAAAATCAAAGATAGGAGAACAAACATTATATTCTCTGGTACATTACCCTACTCCACCCTCCAAACATGTAAAAGGCTGCATGTTACAGGAATTCCAAAAACACCAGCCAGGGTGCCAAGTCCAGCAAAATTCATGGAATGTTTTTGTCATTTCACAAATATATAAAGTTGCTTGCTACAGCAGATTTTGTAGAAAGCAAAAATGTGATGGGTTGAATGCATGAATTATTTCAGTCACTGGTAATTACTTGGGCCCATGTTTTAGTCATTTTTTTGTTTGTCTGCCATGCCACCTCAGACAAGAACAAGAAATATGCATATCAGCCTTAGTCCTGCTGAAATAGGAATAGTCTTGGCCAAACTACCAGGCCAAGAACCCTATCAATAGGAACACCAGTAGCCCTAAACCACTTTTGGCCTAATTGAGCCTCAGGAGTAAAGTGCAGCTTGAGTCGTATAGCACATTGAGCATAGGTCCCAGGTCTGGGCATACCCATCGCTCTTTGCGTGTCATACTCAAGAAAGCAAAAAAGTGATGGGTCGCATGCTTGAATTAAGTTCAGCCACTGGTAATTACTTAAAGCTGCATTCTAGTCCATTACTGTTTGCCCACCATGTGCCCTCAGGCAGGAACTAGTGACATGCAAATCAACCTTGGAACGGCTCCAATCTTGCATCACTGTCAATGACGTGTCCCATCCTTACCTAAGTGATATACATTTTTATCAATTTCAGAAAGATAACCCTGTTGGAATTCACCATTTATACAGGTTGTGTTTTGATGTCTGCAGCTGGCCTCATAATGGTACATATTCCTACTGATATGCAGTTTCCTATAATGTGCATTAAAGAGAATGGTGCATTCTTTTTTTCCTTGGTGTCAAATGCAATATAACCTTTTGTCACTTTATGTTTATTTAGTGTTGCACAATATCGATGTCGTCACAGTATCAAGAAAACATAACACAAAATGCAATGAAAATATATTTTATACTTTAATATACGTGGCTAACTTTATGGACTTTTATGGAAGGTAATTTTTATCTGTTGCTACATTATCTATCTTTTAACTGCCATTTGATGGAATCTTATTTTAGCTCTTTGGTTGGAGGTAAAGTGCTGTAGGATATCCCTGCTGTTATTTGTTGGTGGGTGTGGGATGCAATAATTGCAGCTTTGACCCATTTCAACTGCTCACTTTAAATAGCCAAGTCACAACTCTTTCTGATGGAATTCAATCAATCAGTAGATTTGTAAAGCATGGCTAATAATCCAGTGGGGTATCCAGGTGCTGCAGGGCCCAGTTGAATAGCCAGGTCGTCAGTGCCCCTCGGAATTCGTTTAGAGAGGACGAGGTCTGTAGTTGTAGTGGAAGGTTGTTTCAGGCCTTGGCTGCCAGGTAGGAGAAGAAGCATCCTCCACTTCTGCTGCATTGAATGTTGGTGTGAAGAGGGAGAGGGGCATGGAGCATAGCTGTCTTGACGGGTGGTGGAAGGTGAGGGGTTGGTTAATGTAGGCAGGTCCCTGGTTGTGTAGCTCCTTCTATGCATGGATCAGTAGCTTAAATTGGCATCTTTTCTGTATGGGGAGCCAGGGGAGTCTTCTGACGTGGTGGGTGATTGAGGGGTGATGCCAAGGATGAGTCTTGCACTGGAGTTCTGTATGGTCTGAAGTCTGTGGAGGAGGTTGGTGGAGATCCCCGTGTAGATTGCGAACAGGGAGATGAATCAGTAGCTTCTGAGTTTGCTGGGGTCGGCTGATTGCTTCTTGAGTAGAGGTTTGACCTTGGCACGGTTCCAGTCTTTGGGGAAGTGCCTGTGGTAAGAGAGGTGTAGAGCAGATTGGTGAGTTCATGGCTGATCCTGTGATTTCCAAGATTGAAGATTTAGTGTAGGCAGGAGTCCATGGGAGCTGAGTAGACGGTGCTCACGGTGGTGGCGGTGTCCAAGGGGTGAGATGGTTCCACATGGTCAGCAGGTGGTCAGAGCAGGAGGTGGTGAGGAGGTCTATCTGAGCAGGCTTTGGTTCAAAGTTTCTGTAGATTGTGCCGATCTTGTTGTGGAAAAAGTTGAGGAGGTTATAGCATGGTTCTTGAGAAGGGGGTTATGTTGTTTTCTGTGGCCGCTGGAGTGGAGAACTCCCTGACTATCTTGAAAAGTTCTTTGGTGCAGTTGGAGCTGGCATTGATCTCATCAGCTTAAAGACTCTTCTTCTCTTATCATTCTGTGGTAGTGGCTGAGGGAGGATTTGAAGGCAGTCCTGTTGAGGGTGTTCTTACTTCCACACCATCTTCCCTCCAGTCAATTGCAGTCGCATTTTGCTGTTCTCAGTTCTTTGGTATATCATCTTGCATGCTTGTTGGATCTGATGTGCCTGTTAATCTTGATGAGCATTACGCGGTTGGCTCTGTTGGTTATCCAGGTGTTGAAGTTTTTGACACTTGGTCCAGGTTAGTAGTGGTGCCTGGGTTGGATGTGTTGAAGGCATCGGTCCATTGGGTCTGTGTGACTTTGACCCAGCTGCGGTGGGAGGTGTTGGATGGCTTGGCAGTGGAGTGTGTGGGCTGGAGATTTTGAAGTGGATGATGAAATGGTCAGTCTAGGTGAGTTCGGTAACGTGGCAGTGTTTGACTCATTTACTGGAGGTGAAGATGGGGTCCAGTGTGTGTCTTGCAGAGTGAGAGGGTTTGCAGATGAGCTGGGTAAGGCCAATGTTATTCATGATTTTGAGGAGGTTGATGGTGTCGTGGTCACTGGGGTCATTGAGGTGGAAGTTTAGGTCTACGAGGAAGATGTTGTCAGTTGAGTCAACGGGGAGGGGGGATGAAGTGGGCAATGATACTGCAGACACTGGGGTGTTGTCCAGGGGGTCTGTCTGCAAGGGTGCCTCTGATTTTGGATTTGCAGTCAGTTTGGAGTTTGAAATTGAGGTATTCTAAGGTTGGGATGGTGTTGTCCGTCATAGTGTTGCTCTCAATGTTTCCCTTGTGGAAGTTGATGATCCCTCCTCTTGGTTTGTTGATGGGGTCTTGGTGTGCGATCTCGTATCCCTTTGGTGTTGCTGCGGTGATGTTGGGGGAAGACTAAAGGGTGAGCCATGTTTCGGTGCGGAAGGCGATATTGGGTGAGAGGGTAGTGATGAACTCAGTCACATGCTTGCTGAGTGATTGTGTGTTGAGGGGGATGCAGGTGAACTGTGTGTGTGCTGGGGCAGTGTGTTTGGTGGCGTTTGGAGTGCTAGTGTGTGGGTTGCTGCAGGTGAAAAAGCATTGAGTACAGGTGAAAAGTCCTACCGGGGAGGGAGGTGAGGGGCAGTGACAGAGAGTGCTGGGGTGGTCGGGGTCTAGGGTGCAGAGTTTCATGCTGGTGTAGTTGTGGAGGGGAATTAAACAGGGGTTCTCAGCTCTAAGCACAGTCCAGGCGTGGACAGGCACAGATGGGCTTGACTTTGGCGTGCCAGTTGTGCGTCCTCTATGCGCCCGTGCTGAGCAGTCACACTGTGGCCTCCATTAAGTAGGTCCTGGGAGGTTGTAGGGGCACTGGATGGGGGAGGGCAGGGCTAGCGGGAGGCATCAAAGCAAAGTGGGAGCCGCAGCAGGGGAGGGGAAAAATGGGGAAAAAGGGGGGAGAAGCAGGCGACTACAGAGGAAAACGGCGGCAGAGAGATAAGGAGGAAAAAGGCCAAAAAGAGGCTTAGATTAGGCAATGAATGAGAGTGAAAATAGAGGAAATAAGGCCTGAGAGAGGCGAGAAGAGTCAATGAATGAGAGTGAAAATTGATGTAGGAAGCTGGCTCTCTATATAGCATACTAAAACGAAGTACACTGTGCAGAGTCTAGTAGGTCCCCAATTGGTTTACAGAGGCTAAGGTGGATACTAATGCTCTCTTTTGTGGTAGTGTGGGCAAGCAGTTAGGCTTATCAGATGGTACTGCTAACTGTATGGAACTGCCTCTTTTTGCATGGTTGCCCCCCACTTTTTGTCTGAAATCTGATGCACTTCGACTGATTGTACACTGGGTCCCTGCCAATCAGGTTCCCAGTGCCTGTGGTGTTCTTTCTCTAAGCTGTACCTTTGTTTTCACAATTGGCATCCTCTTGCACACACGTAAGTCCCTTGTAAATGGTACCAGTGGTACCAAGGACCTTGTGACCAGAGAGGTACTCTAACGACTGAGGCATGTATTGTGCCACTGTCAGAGACCCCTCACCAAACACATACACACTGCCATTGCAGGCTGTGTGTTTTGGTGCAGACAAAACGTAAGAATCGACATGGCACATATCCCTGTGTGCCAGGCACACCAACCACTCCCTGTGGCATAGGTAAGACATCCCTCTAGCTGGCCTCAGAGCCCTAAGGCGGGGTGCACTATACCACAGGGGCGGGCATAGCTGCATGAGCAATATGCCGCTACAGTGTCTGTGCCATTCACAGACGTTGTGTAAGTGCAGTGGAGCCATATTGAGTCCATGGGCTGGGAGTCTGTCATTACGAACTCCACAGCTTCATGATGGCTTCACTGAATGCTAAGGAGTTTGGCATCAAACTTCTCAGCATAATAAACCCACACTGATGCCAGTGTTGAATTTATTACAAAATGCACTCTTAGAGATGCCCCCTGAAAAACTACCAACTCCCTTGTGTCCAGCTGACTGGTCTACACCAGCCTGTCACACACAGGCATGTTTCTGACCCCCTGAGGTGGGGGCCCTTGTGCTTTCGTGGGTCAGGAACAAAGGCTGCTTGGGGTGGAGGTGCTTCATATCTATCCTGAAGCAGGAACAGCTTTCAGGGCAGTGAGCCTCAAAGGCTTCCTGCCCTTTAATATGCTAGTCAAGGCCCCTCCAGGTAGTGGAGATGCCGGCCCCCTTGAGCAAGCTCCACTTTTCATGGCAAGGTCAGCTGGAAAATTAGTAGTTAGGAAAAGTGTGTCCCCTCTCTGCCAGGACCTCCCCTAAGGTGCCCTAGACCGAGGTGACCTCCTCCTTAGGAAATCCTCTAACTTAAATGGAAGGATTCGACCCAATCAGGTTTGGGGGATGCCCCCTCTGCAAAGGGAGGGGACATTCAAAGGGTATAGTCACCCTAAAGGCAAGTAGTCCATTTGGTACCATCAGCCAGTCCTTGCAACGCCCCTAAATTTAGCATTATGGGGCACCACTGAACCTTGATCCTCAGATCCCTGAGACCTAACAAAAAAAGGACGAAGAAGATGCCATGCAGTCGACCCGGGAAGACAACTATTGATTTGACCCCAGCCCTACCAGACCTACCGGCCCCAACTCTCCTGCTCTATGTCCCTGTGAAGAAGATGACACCTGTCCTGTGGGCAGCTACTTCAAAGAACCCCAGGAAGACTGCCACAATTCAAGAAAGACCAGATCCACCTGAGTACAGCAGCCTTTTGCAGAAAACCTCCACCTTCACAGGCTCCGGATCCAGTTGGATCCGCGACCCCTGCCCACTTTGCACTCAACGCCCACGACCTGAGTCTGAGTGGCTTACCTGTCCGTTGACGTCTCCCCAGCAATCCAGACTTCGACTCCATTGGTGATTGACCTCTCCTAGACCTCACAAAGTCACCTGCAGCCTCTACACGAAAGGTCCACCTGACCGCAAACGGCTCCAAATAAGAAAACCTGACCATGCCTCGACCTCCCCCAACACGCCAACTTACCTGCCCAGCCGATAGTCACCATCATCCAGCCTCCTGGTCCGATCCTGCAGCCTCTTTGTGCGACCGAGATCCTCAATTGGTTTGCATTGGGCACCCGGCCCTGATTTGCACCCTGCACACTGTTGCCCCAGTGTAGCTTTGCTGCTGCCTTGTGACCCCCACGCTGTGCTCACTTTAAGCCCCCAGGGCCTGTGGACTGAAACCGCGGATACCGACCTGCAACTTGCACCTTTTGTGGGTGCCCCCAGTCTCCATTGACTAATATTGGGCTCGGTGAACACTGCACCCGGCCGCCCCAGTGCCGCTGGTGGTGCAGTACTTACCTTAAACTGAACCTCGTCCAATGTTGTGAATGGCAGAGTAAGTTGCTTACTTACCTGTTAATGCATAACCCTGTTTTCCTTCCATAGGATTACATTGCATTTCTATCATATTGCACACAAAATTCTATCTACTTCTACTGCAAAGTTCTACTGTTCTGAAACTGTTATTGCAAAAGTATTTCTACAACTGTAAATCATTGTTTACTGCCATGCAAAACGATTTCTACAACTGCAGTTGAAAAGTATTGCTACTTTTAAAACTGTAACTTATCTGCAACTGAGTTCCTCTTGGTTCTAAAATAAAATAACAAAGTAATACTTTTTTTATGAAAACAATTGGTCTGGATTCAGTCTTTTAGTGTGTATAATCATTTCTTGCCAAACTGTGTGGAAACAAATGCTTAACACGTCCCTCTGATAAGCCTAACTGCTCAACCACACTACCACAAATACAGATTCTATTATTATCTACTTAAGCCTCTGGGGATCCACTGGACTCTGTCCACACTATACCTTACTTTGGTATAATATATACAGAGCCAGCTTCCTACACTAAGCATTTTTGTACTTACAGAGGCAATAAACGAGGCACACTTTCAAAGAATAAATCTGAGACCAATTTAGAAAAATAACACTTCTTGTTATATATATTTCAAACTTAAGAACTTTGTTTGAAGGTAACGTCTTTGATAAAAATATACACAGGTAAGTAAACATTTCAAACCTGTGCGCTTCTATGCACAATGTAATCCTATGGGGGGGAGTCGAAGATGCATAAAGATAGGTACAGTTGGTTTCAGGGGTTCACTGTTTGGGATGGGAATAGTAGTGGGCCAAGGTTCAAAGTACTACGAGCAGTTTGTCTGGAACTGTACAGATTCTACCTGGAGCAGGGTGCTGGTGAGGCTGGTAGCTGGCTCGCTTCAGAGAAGCGGGCCACCTGAAAAGTGGCTGGCCAGGGCGTCTTGCGGGCAAGTCCAATAGCTCCCAAATGGGGGCTGATGTCACAAGAGGTCTTGGAGCATGGGGGCACAGCCGGTTCGTCAGGAGCCGGGCTAGGCGGCTGGAGCGCAGAGTGGTTAGGTCGGCTGGGCCGGATGTGCAAAGATGCACCCACACAGTAAAGGACTAACAGCTGGCAGGGGCAAAATCAAAGCTGCTGTGTCTCAGTGATGCTAACTTCCCTTGATGGCGGCTTGGTCCTGGTGCAGTGAGGATCTGGACTGGACACTCACAGTTGGTGTTTGGTACAGAGTGTCCGGTACCCCGGAGTTTGGTGCTGCATGCCTCCCGTTGGTCCTGGTGTATTCCCACTCGGTGGGGAGACAGATCTGACCTTCCAAAGCACGAATACCTTCTCATGGTCTCCTGCCGCATCCGTTGGGCCGGGGAGCTGCAAGGCGATGGACCGGCCTGCAGGGGAGTAGCTCCTCTACTCCAAGAGAGACTTTTGGTGTTTGGTTTAGTGCTGACAAGCTACCCAAGGCTTTGGTAGTTCTCCAGTTCGTAGGACGAGTCACTCTGTTGTGATTACCAAGAGAGGGCTGAGGACGGCAGGCTTTCACGCCAAACTTCTGCTGCAGTTCTTGCCAGGCAGTGACTCTTCTTCGTCCATTTTTTGTTGATCCGTCAAATCTGAGATTTGGGTTCAGAGGTGCCACCTAAATACTCAATTGTGGGGTGTTATAGCGAGTGACAGGTAGAAGCCAATGGGCTACCTACCTTTAAGGTGTCTCCACCCTCTATATGACCACTTTCTGTGGGAAGTGGGCTCTTACCCTAGAAGGCTAATTCCATCCAAAACAACATGGAGGAATCTGAAAAGTGGGGCCCACATCAGCTGGCCCGCCCTAGGGGTGGTGCTGGCTGAATGTGGGCACACCTCCTAATCTTACTAATTTACTCACCTGTTTTGCTGTCAAAACGTGGGGTCAAGACAGGTGGGTGGCAACTCCACTATTTGGAGAGGTCCGGGGTTGCATAACAAAGGCCATGGAATGGACATCCTGCTTGAAGGAGGTGTGAACAACTCTACCCAGAACAGGCTTTGTTCCTGTCCTCTGAGAGCGAAGTCTCACACCTCAAGAGGTCAGAAACCTGTCTATGGTGGCTCCCTGGTCGAGACCAGTCAGTGAACACACTTGAAGAACCAGAACCTTTTGGGCCTGGCGGCGCAGGGTATGCCTTAATCTCCTGGGTTCTCCTGCTCAGCTACACAGAGACACGGGACACTCTGTTAGGCATTAGAAGATTGGATTTATTAGCTGCAGCTAGCACAGTTATCCCAGAAGTACACAAGGTAGGTTCTTTGGAGACTGCCACTTCACTCCGTGGCGCACAATCTTATATACCATAGGTGACATATACATTAACCAAATACACACCCAGAACATATAAGAAAGAGCCAATAAGAAAAGTTGGAAAACAGGACAGAACCAATAGAAAAGATTTGAAAACAAAGTGTCAGATGACTCGAAGAAACCTCTCCTCAAACCGTGTTTGTCACCCCTCCTTCAAACTAATTCATTAACAGATTCGTAACTAACTTGCAGGTGGCGAGATACGTTTGTTTGTGTTGGAGGACAGTTGTGAAACGAGAGAATGCTAGCAGAGGACAGTGAAGGCCAGACGATAAGATAAAGTCAGAAAAGAATAGTGTGAACCAACAGATAGTTGAGACGGGGATTAGAAAAACCAGACAGGGATTAGTGTACTCGGCCAATCCTAACATCAGCTTTGCAAATAGAGGCACAAGGGTTATTTCGACACGAAGCTGCAGAAAAAGCAGAAAAAGACTTTGATTGTCGTGCTGCCTGAGTGAGGGCAACACAAAATGGCGGCGGAGCACAAAATGGCGGGTCGATAGGATCACAATCGAAAATCGAATTTCCTCACACTAGTAGTCGGTAGGTTGTATGGGGCACCTCTAAGGTGCCATCTAGGTGCATTTATTAATAAATCCAGCCCTGGTATCAGTGTGGGTTTAGTAAGACGAGGTGTTTGGTACCAGATACCTTGGGGTACAGTGAAGAAATCATGTAGCTGGGGAACTCGTAATGGTGAGTGTTCAGCCCATGTACTTGATATGGCTTCCCTGTGCACTGGCAATATCTACGGGTGAACTTAGATATCACCGGTACATAGCCACTCTCAGAGTTAGATCCACACATGGATATAGTGCACCCTTCCTTAGGGCTGTATGGCCTGCCATAGGGGTGACTTACCAATGCCACATGCTGTGCTGGCTGGCATGGCACTCAGGGATGTGTGCCATGTCAACTCTTCAATTTTCTCTGCACCAAGACATGCAGGCTGCAATGGCAGTTTGCATGAGCTTGATAAGAGGTCCCTTAGGGTGGCACAATGTGTGCTGTGTCCCTTATGGACCCTCTTTAGGTCCAATGCCCTAGTTACCAGGGGTTTGCATGGATCCTAAAGGGTTGCCAATTGTGGAACAATTGTACAGTTTAGGAAAAGAAAACGGTGCTGGGGACCTGTTTAGCAGGAACCCAGCACACTTTCAGCCAAAGTTGCACCAGATACCAGGCAAAAGTATGGGGTACTGCAACAAAAACCCAGGAACAATGGACCTATGTTAGGCCGGATTAGTCCGATTACGTAAATTGGATGTATATATGTCACATCACCTTTCCCTTGTCCACCACCCTCACTTACTCACCCCTACCTTAATCACCTCTTCCTGTCCTTTCCCAACACCAGAGCACCAAACACACTTGAATTGAAACTAAATGAAAGACCAACTGTGTTGCCAATAACGAAGTGAATATTTGGTTTGTTAATAAATTGCATTCACTGCTGACTATGTTACAATGGTATTGTGAATGCACAATGGAGAGAAGGCAGGCAGGATGTCGTCCTTGGAGCTATGCTTTGCTGGAGGCTGAATCTTCTTGGTGCTTGGGGGTCTTTTGTGGAGAAAGTCAACAAGCCTTGGCAACGACAAACAGACGCTGTGCACAGGGAGGCAGTTCACGTCGGCTGGAGAGGGATTGCTGTTACCCAACTTGCAGGGAAGATCAATCAATCAATCAAATAATCTTTATTCGGATAAAAATATCCATAAAAGCACAATTCATCACTACCAATGGCAAATACAATACAAGTTTTAAAACATATAAATATACAATATCATCCAATACAAATACAAAATTACAGTAATAAAATTACAATAAAAAGGTTGGACTAACCTTCAAAATCTAGCAGCATTAATAACAAAGTATGAGGTTTAGACCAATGTGCAAAATCGGCAGTATATTACAAATAAAGAGCGATAACGTGCAATAAGTCAAACAATGATAGGCATCAAGGTACAGATATAATTTAACTAAAGCCCCATTTTCAATTCTACCAATACTAGCAGCATTGTCAAAATATTTGATTACTGGCAATATTAATGACCATTATAAGAGCAAAGATAAAGATTAATTTCACTAGGCAGTGTTACAAAATGTGTGGCACATTAGAGTTCATTCATAGAAGCACGTGAGCGTACCGCTGCTTGTAAGAACGTGCTTACTCGGAAGATCAAATCATCACTTCCTAGCTGTAAAATTTCGAAATATGCTAATTTAAAATCAAAAATAGCCCATGCCTTAAGATAGAGGGTTAAGTACTGTTTTGTATATCTAGCGTAAAATTCACAAAAAAGTAAAAAATGTAACAATGTTTGTTTACTACCAATACCGCATGGGCAACACAACTGCTCAAGGTTGCTATTAAATCCTATCGGGAAGCAGAGTGAATATTTTATGCTACCATCCCTAAGGCGGAAAAGTAAGCTCCTTTTCCATCTCCCTATATTCTTCCTGAGGTATTTCTGTGGCATATGATGTTGAGTGCTCAGTACCTCCAGAAGGGGCATATACCTAACAATCGATGATTTATGATGCTCGATGTTCTGTCTTTCTTTATGATACAGGTCATACAGCGCCCCCCTAAGTGATTTTGTACTGATGCCTTCCAGTGCTAGTAGACATAAAAATATGCGCTCCAACTTCACACTGGATTAACTATTTTTAACTGCAGCAAGCCAGGGTATACTACCACCCTTATCACATTTAAGGCAATCTATAATTATCTCTCTTGTTAAAATCGTAGCGGAGTTCTGCCATATTTTTAACCAGAATATAGCTGGACGAGACCTAATAAAATCCTCCACATAATATAGGTTCAATTCCTTGTGGCATATATAAGTTGGGGATGAAATTTGAGCCCCGAGAATTTTTCTACAAAATCTATTCTCTTCAATTTGGATCCCGCTACAATTTACATACCCCCAGACTTCAGCACCATAGGTGGCTGTTGATACACATTGCGATTTATATATCTGGATTAAAGGTAACACCACCTCTGCTTGTTTTGGCTGCCGAAGGCTAATTATAGAATTAACCGCTTTGGAAAGTTTGCTTCTGCTGTGGGCTACATGGACTTGCCAAGAGCCTGATTCTGAAAAAACTAAGCCCAGATAAGGAAAAGTGCTTGTGCGTGTTAGGGATTCGCTGCCCGATGTTATAGAATTAATGCAGTGTTTTTTTGGCCCGCACATCATTATATAAGATTTTTTTAAATTAGTGCAAAGGTCCAGTTCGGCCATAAAAGACACGAACCCCGTAACTAAAGTGCGGAGTGCGTTGGGGGTGCGGCCCATAAGGACCGCATCGTCTGCATATAAAAGCACGGGGAATAATTTGCCATTCATTTTCAGTACATCATTGGTCAATTTAGACAGGGAATTATGTAATTCATTTATGTACAGGATAAAAAGTAGAGGGGCTAGAACACAGCCTTGTCTAACCCCTCTACCAATGACAATATCCCCAGAAACCTCCGCATCATTGCTTATCCTCACCTGTGCCTTTAAATCCCTGTGCAAATACGCCAAAAAATGGACCAAAGCCTCATCCAACCCATAATTTAAAAGAATCTCCCATAAACGTGATCTGCTGACAAATTCAAAGGCTGAGGTTAAATCCATAAAACCCAAATAAAGTGGAACTTTTTGAGCGATCGTATATTTGCCCAAAATAAGATTTAAATTTAACAGTTCCGACATTGCTTCTAAAACCCAGCTGACAACAATTTAAAATTTGGTTATCTTCAGCCCATTTCCTGATCTTATTAAAGACAACCCTGCCCAAGATCTTCAAAGTATTGTCTATCAGGGAAATTGGGCGGTAACAGCTGGGATTGGATCTGTCACCTTTTTTAAAAATGGGCACAATGATACTGGTCGACCAAGTGCTCGGGATAGCCGTATTGGTCAAGTTATTAAAAACATTGCATGAAAGGAGAGCCCAAAAATCTGGTTAATGTTTTATAAGGTCGATTGGTAGCTCATCCGAGCCTGGGGCTTTGTTCCCTATGCTTTGTTTTATGGCATCCTCAACTTCGATTACAGTTATAGCAACCTTTAAAACTGGGGGGCAGGTATGGCTATTAGAGATCTTTGTGGAAGCTGTATAGATTCTGGCAAAGTGCTCCTCCCATAATTCGCACGTTATGTTACAGCTTATGGCAGTAATATTTGAGCCCATAGACCTCATGGCTTTAACTTCTTTCCAGAATCCAGTTACATCCTTAAGTGAGGCAGCACTAGCAAGGTTATCCCAGCGTTCTCTCAATATCTCATCTGAGCGTAATTTAGTTGCTTTCTTATAGCAGGCTCTTAATGATATGACTCGGGTTATATCCCTGGGTATGGCCGCTAATGCTTCACGCAGTTCTATGTTAGCCCGCGAGCATATGCCATCGAACCATCTGGGATTCTTACTTAAGTAGGTAACAGGTCTTGAAATTATATGTTTGATACCAGCACATAAACCACTAAAGGCCTCAATGATCTCTGCACCCAAGGTGCTTCTTGATAAGCACATCTCTACCAGTAGGGGATACGATTTTATCATGCGTGCAAATAGGGCTTTATTATCTATGCCCTTCCAAATCACTCTAAGTTTGTCAGTTGATGCCTCCAAATGTTTAGCCCCTATTTCCCTTTGGGTAATAGTTTTAAGAAAAAATCTAATAGTTGTTAAAATGGGGTTACGGTCACCTTCGCTAGTACATAAAACCTCAGCCTTTACTAAAATATTTACCAATGAAGATGATATAAAAACATAATCTATAATAGATGAACAGCCACGTCCTCTATAGGTAGGCAGTGGACCCTTATTTGAGTCAACGCCTGCCTTTTCCATTACATTAACTTAATTACGGGAAGAAATATAATTGCAAAGTTCCTCCCCTCTTTTACATAGGTTGACCCTAATGGGGCAAGGGTTGTATTATCAATACCACTATGCAATCGTACGTTAAAATCACCGCCTAGGCAGATTCCGTCCAATTTACCATACCTCTGCTCGTCTTCTAATTTATCAATAAATTCAAACAAATCAATAAAGTTCCTATTTGGAAGTGATGTAAAATCATTATTATAAAAATTATTTAAACATATCGAGGCCCCCTGTGAATAAACCGTGGCTTGAAAGTTCTCGTTATTTGTCACCAGTGGTTTTATGCTACCCCCAGCTGAGATCTTTATCCATGTTGATAACCCCCCACATGGGCGACCTGTTTTGGGGCAGGGTACAATGCTATTATAACATGCAAATCCTTCAAGGAACAATTCATTTGTGCACCATGTCTCCTGGAACATCAGAATGTCATAATTACTAACCAGATCGACCCACTCCATGGAATTCAGTTTGGATCTTAGTCCTGCGATGTTCCAACTTAACACATTTAAGTTAGGATCTAGGGATCTGGGTTCAGTGACAACCATACAGACTATTAAGGGTTCCACTAACTCTGGTGCAGTAGTCGATAGTTGTCTCGATAGTCAGTCCTGGCTCTCCAGACTAGACAGAACGGTAAACCGATTCTGTGTGATATATGTCGGGATAGTAAGATTACGTGTGCCCGGAGGAGGTTTGTAGACAAAGCCCAGAGGTAGTGAGTGTATGAGAGTTGGGGCAATATTGTGGTGCGTTTGTGCTCTTAGTAGCCATTTCACCAGGGAGGGACCTCTAAAATTCACGACTATACAGTCACCTGTAATGTTCTTATCTGAGGGTCCTACCCATCCTACACGTCGCACCATTAAAATTTAATTGGCATTCACCATCCCTAGGCCCTTATACTTCGATAACCAATCAATACTCTTATTCTTGAGTTGTTCCCAGGACTCTGATTGGTCTTTCTTCAAGGGAGGAGTGCCAGCTAAAATTACAACATAAGGGCAGGCTTGCAAGGAAGACTGGTCAGGCCTCTGTAGAACCAACAAACCACCATCTGTGCTGCAGAGCAAAGCGATGTCCATGAGAAAACAGGATCAGCAAACCGGTCGTCGTCGTCGTAGAGGTGCCTGCAGATGCAGGAAAGTGACTCCAATGGAGATTCCTTCTAGCTGGCTGAGTCCTTGGTGACTCAGAGGATGATGGCCACAGAGCTGCAGAACTTGAAGAAGCACAGGGACAAAGATGCAGCAGGAATATTCCCACCAGAGCAGTCTTGTCTTTGGTCCAGGCTCGAAGAACAGCAGAGTTCCAGTGTACACCAACAGAAGAGTCTTTGGACAATCTTTAGATGACAGGCAGTCAGATCTAGAAGTTGTTTTTGGGACAAATCTAAGGACCCACCCTCAGGAGAGCCCTTAAGTAACCCTAAAAAGGAGAAGGATATCTTCTCAGGTGACCTAACTATCAGAGCGGAGCAGGGATGCTCCTCAGCTGTCCTAGCCAGTCAGATGCTCCCAGGGTCCAAAATTCAACATGGAAGAATCAAGTGGCCACCTGGAGGAGCTCTGGGGCACATCCTTAGGGAAGAGCAGAGCAGGGGAGTGGTCACTCACCAGTCCTTTGTGTAGTTTCACACCAGAGCGGGAGCCGAGGGCTCCTGAACTGGGCTAAACTGATTTATGCAAGGAGGGCACCAAATGTGCCCTTCAATGCAGTCTAGTGGTACTTGGAAGCGCCCCCACCCAACCTAATTCTAAAGGAGAGGTGGTCACACCTCTTCTTCCTTGGGAGTCTATTGTTCAGCTTCCCCTGCCTGAGTAAAGCTCATCAGCAGGGGGGCAGAACACTGTCTAGGGTCGGCAGCAGCGCGGGCTGGCAATTGGTTTTAGGGTGTCCTCTAGGGAGCCCCTCAGTACATGGTAAACATGCAACTAACAGTGGAATCAGCATAGTTGCATAATTCCGACATGTTTGATACCAACCATGACCAGGTTTGAGGCAGCCATTATGTAGTTAGACATCTCGACATCTCGACTTGCCAGTGACCACTACATACCTTATAATGGATGTACCGCATCCACAAAGCCCAGAAAAAGGAATGTGGAGTATGTAGGGATATATTTGCTTGTGCAGGGATACCCACACACTTAGAATCAAGTATCCTGCCCTTGGACTGAAGGGCCTACCTTAGGGGTGACGTATAGGTTAAAAGAGCAGTGACCAGGATATAAGTGAAACCTTATATGCAAAGTGAAAGGTGCAAGCACCATTTCACGCAGGCTGCAATGGCAGCTCTGCAGAGACTGTTTGCATGGACTTTCATGGGTGGCACAATAAATGCTGTAGCCCATGGGAGACCCCTGGTGTACCGGTGCCCTAGGTACCCCAGTAGCATATACTAGGGACTTCCAATGGTACACCAGTATGCCAATTGTGGGTTGTGCAAAGTACTTACCAGAGAATTTAGAGAGAGCACTGCCACTGGGGTCCTGGTTAGCAGCATCCCAGTGAACTACAGTCATAACTCACTGACACGAAGCAAAAAGGTGGGAGTATCTATGTCAGAAAGATCCTACTTTCCTACAGGCAGTACCTGCCCTTTTAAAGCACAGGTCAGCACTCATCCATTTGTCTGCTGTAGTGCCATTCACTTTTTTCTTCTGCCCACCACTGCATACAGCACGGGGGCAGGGGTAGCCTACTTCATCATTTACCTGACCTGATATGAGTGACTGCATTCTGCTCTTTGCAAAATATATAGTCCTTTTTTATTAGTTCTAGGGTCTAATGGTGCCGTATTTGCTTTTACATTAATACAATATATACATTTAGGCTTTAGAAGGTGCTTGTTTTATACAAGCAGAACACTAGCAGCTCCCCCAACACTGTTTGTTGTGTGTCTTCAGGATGGGCCTGAGGAAAGAAGCCGGAGAGGATGTGGCATAACAACCAGAGCTGACAACTTTGGCTCTGGGGAACAGGGTTTGAGTCTCATCCTGTGATTCTGAGCAAATCACGTGCTCTCCCCTGCCTACAAAAAAAATGAAGGTGTCCTTGTGTAATGTAACTGTGGTCATGTAAAGCGCTCCAATACCTTCGCGTCGAGTTAGCGCTATATAAAACTGCAAAAAAAAAATCATGTTATATAATGGTAACATGGATTTATATTTCCCGAGACAGAAAGAAAGGCAGCGGTGATTGGAAAAGCAACAAAGACTCCTGGAGGACTGTCAGGGCTTCAATTTTCCTCGTATGATTACTTTGTTGCCATGGTTGAAGGTCAGGCCAGCAGCCCCAGCCCAGCCAGCCTAGCTCAGGGAACCTGACGGGGGTGTGGATGGGGTAGGAGCGCTAAAGCCCTGTCAGCCCAACAGTCTACTCTGAGGTGAGATACATGACTAACGTTTAGGAGATGCGCTACCTAGAACTTTTAGTGCGCAATCATCCATTCCCTTTTCCGAGCACACACAGTCGCCTGACAAACGAAAGTGAAACTACGCCCTTAATTCATTTTATTCTCTAAAATGACTTAATCTCCAGCCCTGAGCTAAACTAGCTATGCTGGTGAGGCTCATTCTCGGTCTTCAGCAGCGACGTCCACCCAGAGACCGATGACGCTGCTCGTAGACGTGGCTCTGATTGGTCGACTTTCGTCTCGTATAAACTGTTCGGGAAATTGGAGGCTAGTTTGTGGCTGGCTTCGTTCGAAGAAGAGACTTGTCTAACTTCTGCTGCGGGAAAATGGCTTCAATTATGCTCCTTGCTCTGCTTTTGGGTCTCGGGTGTTGGTGCCAGGCAACGATACGTAAGCAGAGCATTCCGATGAATATAGTTTTTTTTTCTTTTGTATTGTCTCAACATTTTTAAGCGTGTTAATGTAGCTGGAAAGTGTTATTACATTAATCTGTTTAGGTAACATATTGCTTTACTGTGTAATGGAGGTATTTGTCGGGGTCGACGTGGGGCTCTTTGTCGAGTAAACTTGACGAGCTAAAACAACATTTTCTATTCTGGGTGTTCAAGATCGTCACGATTTAAAGTAAAACCCAAACTACAAGCCAACAAATGAAAAGTACGTTCGACTTAAATACTCGGTTGCTATAATTGAATTTTTCTTGTATTGGCTCACGTTTGAGTATCATCTTTGCTGCACTGATGATAGGGGTGGGGCGGGGAAGATTCGGCTGCGGGTCATCTGATGGCGCATAGACAACGGCTTTTGCCTAATATACGGCCCCAAGGACCGTCAGGTGTGGTGCGAGTTCCTGGTGGAGTTTAAATAATCTCCCCTCTTTCAAATTAGAGAAGTGCAGGTACTGAGTTCCGGTCAGTACCTGCCCTTTTAAAGCAAAGGTCAGCACTCTTAACCATTTGTCTGCTGGGGTGTCATTCACTTTTGTCTCCTGCCCACCACAGCATAGGGGACAGGGCCAGCCCACTTCAGCATTCAACTGACCTTATGTTAGTGAATACGTTCTGCTCTTTGCACAATAAGAAGTCATTTTTATTACTTCTAGGACTACTGGTGCAGTGTTTGCTTTTACATTAATAGAATTTATACATTTTGACTTTAAACAGTACTTGTTGTACACAGAGAATAGGCTAGCAGCTCCCCCCAAACTGTGTTGTGTGTCTTCATTTAAAAGAAATCATACATTTTGACAAATAAAATTTGTTTCCAAAAAAAAAAAAGAAATCATAAAGAAAGGATTGGAAAAAGGATGGCAGTACCTGTGCTTTTCAGGGTGGGCCTACTAGACAGGGCATGTGCTGTCTGTTGTCAGACATATTGTGGCTTACCATGAACATGGAGGGGCTTGTGGCCCACCGTTTACTTGTGATTGGTTGGCCTTCCTTGTCATTCCCATTTGCCTGCTTCTTATTTGTGCCCCGGCTTCTTAATCTTGTGTTTGTCCCTCCCATGGAGCATTACCTCTTTGCCATGCATGTTTTTTTCCTGGTGGCTGTGCTCGATGTTGGAGAACAACTTTGTATGTGTGTGTAACTACTCTCAGGATGTGCATGTGTTTTTGAACCATCTCCCTTGTGTACCTCTTTCACCTCATTCTGTTGCCTGTCCAGTGTGCTTCACTGTGGCCACCTCCCTGTTACACGCAGCTTGAGCTTTTCATGTTGCATCTGCCCCCTGCCCTCCCCGTGTTGCTTCCGTGTCTCCCGCCCTTACACTGTTCCTTCCGTGTCCATGTCTTGCTACTAACCCCTCCCCCATGGCTATCCCGCCTGCTTAAAAAAAACACTTGGTACTGATCCAACTAAAAACACACCTGCCTTCAAAATGGCGTAGTCGGCATTTGCCTATTCAGGAGGATGTCCACAACGGCCAAGTAGTCCCATGTCTTGTAAAACCTTTGGCAAGTCTTCACTTTTTCTTTTTCCTAAGAGCGCTTCTAGATTCACTTTGAACATTTGTAGTACGGGCTCTAAAATCAGCGCATGCATTGAATTTTTGGTTTAAAAGACCAGGATGGCTCAAGGTGGCACATTTGGCTCATTTTAAAACCATGGATTTGCATGGTGTAATGTCTGGTATTTTTAGTCTGTTCAGTAAAGCTTGCCACCTTCTGAATTGTCGTTTGGTTGTCAGATTTCCCTTGGCACGGGTGATTTTTGGATACCTAGGCTTGTACTTATTTAGATTAGGGGTGGGTGAAAAATTCCATTCCACCCGGGGAATTGTGGCCAATCTTTAATGTGGAGTTCTGGCCAAATCCTGCCAATTGCTGTGTCTCCTGCTAGGCCCCAGAATATGTGACCTTGCGAGCAAGATTTGGCGTTCCCTAGCGCGATTTTCTAACAAGGATGGTTGCCAGCATACGCGAGCATTCGTGGTCAAAGTGCTGCCATCCTAGTAGAATTTCTACTTGGGTGGCAGCCAAATCAACTCGAATGGCTGCGTGCTCTTGTGCAACGCGTGGTGCCCTTTGTGCTGGTTTTCTGCGCTGCCTGTGCTAAATTGCAGCACATACTGCATATTTTCCACCTGTTGGTGGAATTCTGCTGAATCTCGCCGTTCTTCTGAAATTCTGTCGAAATCCGCATCATGAGTTCCACCCACACCTAATTTAGACCATGTTCTGAGGTTGAGTTTTGACTACTTCTTGAGCTCTGTGGGCATGTCACCAGGTAATCTTTTCACAAGGTGAGGGAAGCTATGGGAAAATGGGGAATGTCTCCAGGTATCTGGATCAGAGCTTTTAGGTGTTGTGCCACTTTTTTTTAGGCTTTGTTGTTGGGCTTCAAGAGGGTTTTGATCAGCATCTTTACACAGTTGTCTGTGGCTAAGTGCTGTTCATGTGAATGAAGAAGGGGCTGTCACTGTTATTCGGGCAGTGGTATTTGGAGAGGTTCTCATTTCTCTGCCAGACACAACACACTGCTTATGACAGCAAAGATCTGAGGAATTCCCAGATGGCACTGCATTACCTGAACGTATAAGAGCTATTGACAAGGAATAGTTAATAAACAAGTAACAACAAGATATAATACAAGTATAACAACAACAAAACATCTTCTATAATATGAGAGAGAAAACCGAAAAGCCATGAAGAGGGGAATGAGAATGGGTAAGAGTTACGGCAGCAAGAATGGTACGGGCAGAGCATAAGGGAGAAGTAGGAGAGGAAGTTAAAGAAAAAGCGTCAAGGGAGGTGGAGGGCATTGAATAGTTGGAAACAGAGAGAGGGAAGGGGAAAGGTGGAGGAAGAGGAGAGAAGAAACACTCAGTGAGAGGTGAGAAGAGGAGGGAGGGAAGATGAGCTGCAAAAACTATGGAAGTAAAGAAAGAAGGGAAGGTTAGATGGGTTCTGAGGAAAGAGGTGATAAGAGAGGGTAGGAGTAAGTCCAGCGCACTAAATTAATAGCGAACAAAAAATTGCAGAAATAATCGCAGGAGGTACCGGCTAAGGAAAGAAGAGTGACTGTGACCCACAAAATTGTAGGTGCAGGTGGGTTGGAGGTGAGACAGGTCCAGTTTCTTCCAGATACATTTTCTACAGATGAGTCTTTAGAGATGTATGGAAAACCAGAAAGTTTGTGGTTATATGGGGGAGAGAATTCCATAAAGCAAGGGCAGAGTCAGAAAAGGATGGTTTTGGAGCAAGAGGAGTCAGTAGTTTGGTGTCTTCATAAGGAGTGAGTTCTTGCTCCCGGACGGTATGGATCCATCAAGAGGTTAAGAAAGTCACCCAGGCGAAAAACTTTAAACAGGAGAGAGCAGCCTATAAATTTGCACCATACTATAAGAGAAAGCCACAGTGGCGTAACGTGTTACGCCCCTGGAAAGCCAGTATAGGTTTCTCAAGATGGAGGACTGGCAGTGATCCAATTCTCTGATGCTAGATGAACTGTGGTGTATAGGATGGCTTTTAGGTGGAGTAATGAACTGGCAGGCTGGCGAGAATAGGGTTACCAGTGTCACTCCTTGTTTACCTTTCATGAATAGATTGTTGATAAAACAACTGAATTAACCCCTTCGCCGCGGCAGGAATTCCGCCGCGGCGCTGGGGGGGGGTTTGGGGGCAGCGCGGTGGCGCGGTGCTCGTGACGGAACCGCTCCGTCACGAGCCACGTTTGAGCTGTGCTCATGATGGAGTGGTTCCGTCACGTCTCCGCCCACTGCGCTAATCGCCCACACAGGCGGGGAATTAGCGCCGCGAGGGCGGAGCGGCCGCCAACGGCCGTAGCATGACGGAACCACTCCGTCATGAGCACAGCGCAACCGTGGCTCATGACGGAGTGGTTCCGTCATGAGCGGGGAAGGGGTTAATGTCAATAAGGTATGCAGTTCCTAAGGATACAAAGAGAGAATTCAAAGATAGTTCGGTGTGTATGTATATATATATTCACTGAAAAAACCATAGGTTTCACACATGTTATAGTTAGCGGAAATTTTACTGATAAAAAACCAATGAAATTCCCCCGTTATAGTTAGTGCAGGCAACTATAACTCACGCGACCGCAATCCTCTGCTGATGCTAATACTGTATTTAGACACTTATTTGCCCATGTCTTCTTCCATAAATTTTTAGCTATACATATATTACAAATATTTTTTTTTCATAAAGACACATATGTCATCAGCAGAAGATTGCGGTCGCGTGAGTTATAGTTGCCTGCACTAACTATAACGGGGGAATTTCATTGGTTTTTTATCAGTAAAATTTCCGCTAACTATAACGTGTGAAACCTATGGTTTTTTCAGTGAATTTGCAAGGTTTTTTAAATGCTAATTCCTAACTATAACGTGTGTGAAACCTATGGTTTTTTCAGTGAATTTGTACGGTTTTTTAAATGCTAAGTTACTTTACGCCATTCGTGGCTTGCGCGCCCACTTAAAGCAGTTCGTTCCGTGCGCGCACGGTGCGCTTTGCGCACCGCGCGCCCACTTTACGCAGTTAGTGCCGTGCACGCACGGTGGGCACGCGGTGCGCTACGCGCACCGCGTGCCCGCGTTACGCTAGATGGGCCATGTACGCACGATGCGCTTCGCGCACCGTGCGCACATGGAGGACATATGATGCACTTCGTTTTGAAAGGTAATATTTCAATTTTCCGGACGTGTTATAAGCCATGTACAAATGGTGCCCTTCGGGCACCATTTGCACACGGGGTGGGGAGAGTTTGGATAATTTTTTTTTAAAAATATTTTTTTACCGTACGCGTACGGTAAGCGTAATCGGCGAAATTAGCGAAAAAATAAAAATTCCGTTTTTGGCCTTGGGGGATCATTGGGGACTCCCTCAACATGGCTAGGTGCTTTGGAGCTGTCCAAACAGCCCCTTTACATGTTTTTGTGCTTTGTATTTTAATCCACACTCTCAGTGCGAGAGAGAAAATGGCGGCCGCCGCTTCCTGGTTTCGGCCGATTCGAATGTTTACTAAGATCTAAGAGCCAATCAGAATCGCGCTCGCGCACGTCACCGTACGCGTACGGTAAGCGCACCGTAAGCGCACCGTAAGCTGGCTCAGATATATATATTGATTTAAAGGCTATTTTCTCAGAATCTACTGAACAGATTTACACCAAACCTACAAAAGGCACTTCCTTGACCTGAAGACTACCTCTCTGCCAAATTTCAAGTAATTCTGTTCAGCCGTTCGGGCTGTAGCTGTGTCTAAAGGTCCTATGGAAAAATGCATGGGAAAAACGCGTTTTGGGACCCCCCTTTTATCTCAGCCCCCGCTTGACGAATCCCCCCGAGACTTTCAGGGTAGGAGCGGAGCGTAGCGCCCCACCTATTTTGAAAAATTCGCGAGGATTCGTCGACCGGCGCAAAAGTTATTCAAAATAGAATGTTGCGGATTTCCTATGGAAACGTGGTCCTAACTATAACTACCTACTGGCGACCGCCAGTAGGTAATATATATATATATATATATATATCAGGAGCACTCCGCTTGCATCCCTGTTACCACTAGTTTAGGTAACGGAGCACAGACCACGTTGTTGTGCAAAAAGTTGAAGTTTATTCAGCTCCTCCAACACCAGCCATCATCACGCGTTTCGACCCCTAGAGGCCTTGATCACATGAGATATATACATACAAAAGAAAGGATAGGGGTCTGCTCCTTTTGGAACTGGGGCCCTCACACACCGAGTGGGTGTCATGTTTCATCATAGTGCCTGCTCCTCGTCGGGCTAGTGCTGAGTTGCCCGACAGGCTCCCTTCAATGGGCTCTTTACCAGAGATCTTTTATTTCA
This sequence comes from Triturus cristatus, assembly GCF_964204655.1. Taxonomy (NCBI): domain Eukaryota; kingdom Metazoa; phylum Chordata; class Amphibia; order Caudata; family Salamandridae; genus Triturus; species Triturus cristatus. The sequence continues at coordinate 1,259,112,647 of NC_140590.1, forward strand.
AGCCGTAATGTGGAGTGCAGGTGTAGGGCAGTATGGTGTAGATGGGGTGTAGAGTGATTTAAGTGCGTAAGGATAAGTAAAATAGACTGGGTAGTATTATAAAGCAGTTCGAATCGGTGAGTCTACTTGTCTAATTAAAAATAAAATTAGCGGACCAACAACATAATGTTCACTGGTTGCTAGTATTACATTGTCAACGTGTTTCTTGCTTCACATGTCACAAAAGTGATCAAATTGTAATTCATCAGGTCCAAAGCTAGAATAGTCCTAATTAGTGTGAGGGGTAAACAAGGCACTAGAAAACCTAAAAGTGGAGTACCTTGTGGCGTTACCGACCCATCTGGGGTGGGTAACCTGTATCATCAAGTTCTGGCAGAGGGAACGCTAAATGTTAGCGTCGGTTTTGGTGCGGCTACATAGCCGGTCGACCTACCCTCTACCAACACGGAAAAGTGGGTAGGCGTGAGCGCCGAGAGATAAAACAACTGACAATAGTGAGGCCCAGTGGATTTATTCAATTATGTGATAGCGTTGTTTGCCACATAAATTTGCCTTATTTGTGGGCTAATTTGCAGATTTCACAAAAATGCTTCTAGCTCAAATTGATTAAACGAAGATGCCAGAGTATGTGCTGCATAATTTGTGTTCTTTGCTGCATCAATTAGATAACATTACAACATAATTTGGTCATCCTTGCCAGATAAATCTTATAGCCCTGGAAGTGGTAAAGCTTGCATAGTGGTTTATGGCACTGTTAAGCTTTTTTCAAACCGAGTACTGCTGATTGAAAACAGCAAGTAAAATGCTGAACTGCACAGTTTTTTTTGTTAAAAATATTATATAGCAGGGAAATATTGATGAAATTCTCTGCAAGGTGCATCAAGAAATGGACACTAATTAAACTTAAAAAGTTCAGGTTTTGTTTACTTTTCATGGATAGGATGTTGATTAAACAATGGACAGATTGCTTGTGGCTGTCTGAAATTGTGATACAATTTCAATGAAACTTATTAACATTTCACAGGTCCCTGTGAAGTGATGGGTTTTCACATCACTGTATTTTGTACAATAAAAGTACCTAAACATGTATTTTTCTATAAATGTGTGTGTGTGTGTATATATATATATATATATATATATATATATCATACCTATTAAATATACCCTCTAAATGCATGACACACTAAAAATAAAGAATGGAAAGGGAGAACTTTAGGACATCTTTCACTATTGTTCCTGAAAATAGATACGTTTGTGAAAACACTTTAAAGCCTGGAGGATCTTCAGATACCGCTGCAAAATCAAATTTCGGGTATGATCAAAAACTTACGCCTGCCAGCTTCAACAGTTAAATTAAACTCGACTGCAAACAGTTTATGAATTTGGAGAAACTGGAATTGCTAAATATGTATCAAAATGTAATAAATTTTAGCAGCTTCAAAATCAGGAAACGAGATTCTTAAAATTCGAAAATTGAAACCTGGATCTGCATATTTTCACTCACGGATAGAACGCACAAACGCAGCTAATGTTCCAGAATGTGGTGCAGGAACTAGGGATGGGGGTGCATTTCAACTTAAAATGACGACGCAATAGAATCGCGCTGTTTCGCAACACCGGAGGACGTCGCCCTGGAGTACCCTAGTGTTTCCTTGCCGCCGCCGCTTACACCACCTACGCGGCCGCTGTGAGCAAGGTAAAACTACAATACCCAGCAACCCTTGCGGGACGAGCCCGCACACGTCACGAAGAAGCGCGCTTGTAGGCGCATAAAGGCAGCGGGAGCCCTGGCAGAGTGGGGGGTTTATCTCTGACCTGTTGCCTGAAGCTGACACGCACTCTTCCTGCTCTCAGAATCGCGCTGTTTCGCAACACCGGAGGACGTCGCCCTGGAGTACCCTAGTGTTTCCTTGCCGCCGCCGCTTACACCACCTACGCGGCCGCTGTGAGCAAGGTAAAACTACAATACCCAGCAACCCTTGCGGGACGAGCCCGCACACGTCACGAAGAAGCGCGCTTGTAGGCGCATAAAGGCAGCGGGAGCCCTGGCAGAGTGGGGGGTTTATCTCTGACCTGTTGCCTGAAGCTGACACGCACTCTTCCTGCTCTCAGAATCGCGCTGTTTCGCAACACCGGAGGACGTCGCCCTGGAGTACCCTAGTGTTTCCTTGCCGCCGCCGCTTACACCACCTACGCGGCCGCTGTGAGCAAGGTAAAACTACAATACCCAGCAACCCTTGCGGGACGAGCCCGCACACGTCACGAAGAAGCGCGCTTGTAGGCGCATAAAGGCAGCGGGAGCCCTGGCAGAGTGGGGGGTTTATCTCTGACCTGTTGCCTGAAGCTGACACGCACTCTTCCTGCTCTCAGAATCGCGCTGTTTCGCAACACCGGAGGACGTCGCCCTGGAGTACCCTAGTGTTTCCTTGCCGCCGCCGCTTACACCACCTACGCGGCCGCTGTGAGCAAGGTAAAACTACAATACCCAGCAACCCTTGCGGGACGAGCCCGCACACGTCACGAAGAAGCGCGCTTGTAGGCGCATAAAGGCAGCGGGAGCCCCCGCGACGCGGGATCGCGCGCGGGTCGGCGCCGGGCTAAGCCCGGGCAAAGGGCGGGCCGTCTGAGGCCGTCCGAGGACGACAGAGGACGGGACGGACCCACACTACTATGACCGTGTCTGAGTGAGTGTTTTATCGAACTTTGTTACACTGGGTACTACTGTCAATTGCTCTAACACAGCTGATACCAAGCAGCAGTGAACTTGAAGTAGATCTATTAAAGCTGTGCGGTGAATATGCCGAAATCGAAAAAAACTACAAGTGCGAACACTATGGACAATTATATGGTGCAGATCGTTAGTAAAATTAATAACGACAGAAGGGCGTCACTGGGGTTAAATTGTTCCCAAAATGCTTCTGAAAAATCTCCTGTGCCTGCACCTTTGTCTGATTCACTTTTGGCTTCCCCCTTAATGGTTAATACTAGTACCCCAACTGAAATTGATGAGCTAGAGAGTGACATTATTGAACTAAGCACTTATCCAATAGTCGCCTCACAACCCATTTCTGATGTAGATTTACACATGGCCGTTGAATTAGTTGAAACCGATCCTTCCATCCCACCCCCCAGAGTCAGGCAAGTTAGAACCTGTAGGAAAAATCAGGTTAAAAGTAATGGCTCCCGCCCAGGGAAAAAAAAGGCTACCTCTGCACCCAAAATTGTGAAGATGGTTGAGGCATCAGAGTCCCATTTTGCTAAATATTCTGAGAATGAATTGTCCAAGAAAATAGCAAACATGATTGATATTAAAATTGAGAGTGTTATTACTCCTCTGGTAGCCAGAATTGATGAATTAATGACAGAGGTAGTCAGATTAAACTCCCTGATAAGTAGACCTGTGGAAGAGGTACCTAGAACTGAGTATCCGGCACTGAGCCACAGTAGTCTGACAGCACCACCTGATAGAGGGGAGCGAAGGGCTACGCAAAATGAGATTGTGAACTCTCCATTCTTGCAATCTACAACTGAGGGGAATACCCAGAAAACACCTAAACCAGGCCTTCCTATTGACCGACTTGCCCAACGTCCAGCGAATGACCAGTTCCAATGTATTGTTGAGGCATTTCCTACTACATTGGTTCTTGCCAATGTACCTAATTTACCTTCTGACAAAATAGAAACCACATCTTCCCTCATTAGTAAATCATTACATTGGTTAACAAAAAATATGAGAATGACTCCTTGGGGAGAGAGACAATTAGCCGGCGAAATCATCATGGCAAGAAGGGTCTCATGGTTAGGCCATAATCCTAAAAAATATGCCGGGGATTGTGTGGTCATTAATTTTTCCAACCTGGCAGTCCTCCCTAATATCCTGCATAATATACTTCCCCCACAACGGAGACATGGCACTATCATCCCCTTAACGCTGCACTATTTCTATTGCAGAAGGAAAGGGGTGGTAAATCAAGCGATGGCGTGGAAAGGGCGAACCCTATTATCTAGTATAGGGGATAGGAGTGACCTTAATAGGATATGGAATATCAACATAGAAAACAGATTTGAGGTCCTGTCAAATCTGAATGACTGCGATTGACTTGATGGGAATGCTAGATTTGAGGCTGTTGCATCTACTTTGCACGATACCTTATCTATCCCCATAGGATCAGTCAGTTGCGATGACAGTATTGTAAAAGGCAACCCCAGCTCTACCCAGTTGGCTGTACAGGAACTTTGTAGATCTGCATTACCCACCCAATTAGGAACTGGAGATATTGAAGTACAGGCACTAATAAATGAATCATTAAGTAATCCAAGTAGCAGGACTGATTATACGAACAGGATTGAAGATGGTATCCAAATCTCACTAATGCTAAATGAGCTTACTAGTTCTATTAAACCTAAGCTTCATTTGTCCGTTTTATCCTGGAACCTTGCAGGAATTGGCAACAAAATGCACTGTCCTGAGTGGTGCATTTTTGTTGACCAGTTCGATATAATATTATTTCAAGAATCGTGGTCAATGGACCCGGTCTATCGCTTGGGTTTCCTTAATTTCTACGTACCTGCTACCAAAAAAGCTAAAGGTCGTCCCTCAGGAGGCTTGATAATTTGGATCCGCCAATCCCTTCGCTGTAAAATCGACCAACTTAGTTCTCAATCTAGCGACATTCTGTCACTAAATATCACCTGGCCTAATGATCAGGGATTGGTTATAGCAAATGTTTATGCTAGAGGGACGGTTGGAGGCTCCTCATCAGACGTAATATCTGTCTTAGACCAACATCTCTCTGTATTACCATCGGAGAAGCCTATCTTAGTAGGTGGGGATTTTAATACGACGTTCGAACCTCTTGGTTCGGAGGATCAGTTCCTAGCAGAAGAAGAAGATAGTAAGTGGGGGGTTCCCCAGCTGGAACTACCCCCGGTCAAGAGGTGGACCGCCATGGCCATTCAATTGAAAGCACTTTGCCTAGGGAGAGGGCTTAGGGCTGCTAATGGACGTACTCGGTCAGATCACCAGGGGGCAAATACGTTCGACAATGGCAGATCCACTAGTCGTATTGATTATTTTCTAGTGGATATAAGGATTTGGCCTAAACTGAACGATATGATCATAATTAAACGAGATGACAGCGATCATAATGCCCTTCACCTGGAATTACAAACCTTTAATGAGCCCACAGAACTAGGAAATAAAGATGGGAAAACTAGCCTGGATGTTGTTGTATCAAACAACATGAGGCATGTTAAATGGGACAGATTTATAGAGAAGCCCGAAGAAATAGAAGATCTTAAAAAAGTGGTAACAGATGAAGTGGATAAATTGTTTACACTAACATCTGGAAACATATTTTTATCATCAATGGATGAGGTCCATACCACTTTTTTTCTAAATCTCCAAAAAATTTTTAAAAAGCCCCTAGTGGGTGGAAAATCCAATAAGGACAAACATCCTATGGCGGGATGGTTCAATAAATCTTGTAGAGCAGCTCGCCAGAGTTTAAGTTTGGCCCTTAGATCAAAAAACATGGATAGTGTGAGATCTGCTAGAAAACTATATAAGTATACACAGCTAAAGGCTAAGAAGGAATGGGACGAGGATCATTGGCAGGATCTGAAAGCAGCTTGCATGTCGAAGGACCAAAAGAAGTTTTGGGCGATGGTGCAACCCCGCCTCTGTCCCATTTTACTATCTCCCCAAAATAATGTGGCAATAAACCAATGGGTTGATTTTTTCAAACCACAATATGCTTCAGCCTCGCAAGAAGGAGAGCACTTACCCCCCCCGGTCATTTATTTTCAAACGCAGGTGTTCACGATTAAAGATATAAATTTAGCATTAGATTGTATAACCAGGGGCCGTGCCCCCGGGATGGACGGAATACCTGCGGATGTATTTTTAACTGATAGATTGTCCTGGTGCCAGTATTTCCAATATCTAGCAAATTCTATTGCTATGGGGGCGCCTGTACCCCCCTCATGGAAAGGGGCTGAAATAATCCCAGTTTTTAAGAAAGGGGACAAATCATTACCCAGTAACTATAGACCTATCAGTCTCATAGATTCCGCCCAGAAACTGATAGGTCGATTAGTGCAAAATAGATTACATACCTGGATTGAAGAAAATAACATTCTTTCTCCCTTTCAGGCTGGGTTTAGACCATGCACTAGTTCGGTTGACCAGGTATTTTATTTTTTAGCACTCTACTGGAGGAATGTAAAGCTAACCAATGGGACTCTTTATGCGGTTTTTATAGATTTAAAATCCGCATTTGATCTGGTGCCTCGCTCTAAATTATGGAGGGTTCTCGACGAAGCAGGGATTGCTCCAGAATTACTAACACTACTCGTCTGCTTGCATGAAAACAATTATGCACGAATTAGGTGGGGAACGCAGGGGGAGGTTACTGACACATTCCCTGTAGAGCGTGGTGTCCGGCAGGGATGTGTCCTGGCGCCCACGCTGTTCTCCCTATTTATTAATGGTATTGTAGAACATCTGAGTCGTTCGCCCACAGACGCTCCCGTATTGGCTGGAACCCGCGTACCTGTCCTCATGTTCGCGGATGACACACTGATAGTTTCACGGACACCTAGTGGCCTGCAGAAGGCGCTAAATGCATTCGGTGAGTTTTGTCGAGAACGTGGTCTTGAAATAAACACCTCCAAAACAAAGTTCATGTGCTTAAATAAGAGGAATAATTTTAGAGGTGTTATTAAATTCAATGACACTCCGTTAGAACAAGTAGATGCATTTACATATTTAGGGATATCCCTCCAGAGTAATATGAAGTGGACAAGCCATATTGATATGGCTGCCCTAAAATTCCATCAGTTAGCGGGGGCAATTGTCTCAAAATATAAAACATCTCTGACCAAACCTATCACTCCAGCCTTAGAGATTTATAACATGAAGGCTATTAGTGCCGTATTATATGGTTCAGAATTATGGGGTTTTGGCAACCTGAAACAACTAAGTCTAGCTGAAAACAAGTTCTTACGTTGCCTAACGGGAGTTCCCCGAAGTACCCCAATGATTCCATTAGCCTATGATCTGGGCAGGAAAAGAATTGAGGATTTGGCACGATTGCGCCCACTCCTATATTGGAGACGTATCATGGTCACACCGGAATTGGCCCACTATGCTACTGCCCTAAAAGACATTATTAGGGCCGACCAATTTCATTCTATATCATGGCTTAAAGAAATCAGAGACTTATTAATAAAATTAGATCTGGGGCATCTATGGGATGATTCAAATGGGTTAAAATTTCCTCCTAAGTCTGCACTCAAAAAAATGTACTGGGATATGATTACAACATCTGTTATTATTACTGGCCAGAATACCAATCTAACAGGACGATATCTCGACATCAAAAGTATCCCATCTTGTGAGGCTTTTTGGGATTATATAGAGAGGCCTTTTGATAGAAAACTGTATTTTCAGTTTCGAATTGGGACCCTCCCTGTTAAAACATTTACACAGAACTGGCTACCCAACCATGATAATTGTTGTCCTCACTGTCGAGATTTGATTGAAGATGCTGGTCATTTATTATTTGTTTGTCCATTGTATGTCATTCCACGTCGCAGATGGATAAAACCAGTATGTTTAAATTTGGGAATACGTAGATACAAGGATGCCTTGAGGATACTCGAATCTGATTGCACTCAATATTTGGTTATTGCTGTAGCAAAATTCTTGGGGTGGGCCTGGGTTATACGTTCACGCACCCTAAAAATGTTAGAAGAAGGATAAAGAACATCTGACACCAAGGACATTGTTCTATTTTTAGCATAAGCTTGTTTTTAATTGATGTTATCAATTCATCGGAACTATTCGCCAGCATCATGGTTTAATGTATTTTTAAGATTGTATATTGTTTTAAAAATAGTATTTATATTTATTGTTAGGATGTAAATATGCTTTTATGACAATGCTGTCGAATAAAGTTTTGAATTTGATTTGGTGCAAAACAGCCCAAATATCCCCTGAGGGTGGAAATTCACAGCATAGAAATATATTTTCTATCTGGAGGGAAAAAAATGAGGTTTGTGATTGGGCAAATGCATGGAAATATTTGTGAATTTCCTAAAAAAAAGAACTTTGTAAAATTATTTTGCATTTGCCCAAGTTCATGCTAACAAGTGCTCTTTAGAAAGCACAGTATTGGTATATTTAACGTATATTTAATGTATGAGCCACTCTTCTGTATGTTACTTATGTGCAGCACAATTATGCCGAAACGCGTAATGACCGCTTTGCACTGCTAATATTTGAAAAATAAAAAACGAAATCTTGACAAGCAGAATCAGCATATTGGAGTGTCCTTTTCTCGTTATGGTGCCTGCATGCATCTATGAGTGTTAACTGATATATATATATATAGATATATATAGATATGCAAAATAAATGTGAAATTTCACTCAGATTCGTATCTCCTCCACTTTGTATATGCATAGTAATTTCTGGAATTGTCACTTCACGTCCAGGTCTCATTTTTTTTTCTTGATTGGACTAGTTTTTGACCATCACCCCTATCCTTCAGACCCACACTGATACATATTCTCTTCACACAGGTTTACATTCCTCAGTTGGAATTTTGTGCCCAGCCACGTTTTCTATCTCTAACCAAGAGACAGCTGTAGCAGTCTGGCCTAACTCATGTATTAAAAACACCTGTTGAATAAAAAGAATCCATACATAGAGCGTCTTTAGGTTAGCTCTCTTAATCCAGGTATCTTTTCAAATATTATTTGCATTTTGCTTCTGTCCACTGCAACATACCCGGATCCAATCACTGAAGTCTTTGACTCTCTTGTATTGTGAATGGGGTAATTTTGCCCGATACATTTTGCACAACGGTGTAAAAAGAAGTGCCGGGGTCAGTGAGCCCACACTAAGTTGCCAAAGCCATTTTAATTCTATCATTTATCCTTTTTATTTTTTTTGCCTATTTAATTTTTTTTGCCATCCGTTACGTGTTTAAACAACGCCATCAGTTACAGTAATTGAAATTCAACAGTACATAGTCATTGTGCTACTGAGAATCATATTTTCCTTTTATATACATTGAGGCCCTGATTACGATCTTGGCGAAAATGGTTACTCCGCCACAAACATGAGGTATATCCCATATACCAAAGTACAATTCCATTATATCCTATGGAACTTGTAAGAGGCAGACAAGATGTCTGTCAAGTTTGTGACGAGTATCCCAACCGCCAATATTGCAATCAGACCCTACATTTAAAACTAGTTTCGCTACCTGTTCTAAGTACACCTGTCTTTTATGACGCACCTGTACCTTTCTATTAAAAGAAATAATTTCTTTTTTTTTAATTCAATTTTTATGCCAAGATAATGGCCGCCATGTTTAGGCAATGCCATGTTTTCTTTTTTCTATTTATTTTTTAAGTGTATGCATGCAATAAAAAATAAATGTTATCTCAACAGTTTCTACGTCATTACCTATTCCTTTTGATCCTCCGTTGGACAGACTGTGGCATTTGATGCGGCATTTGCTTTGTTCAAAATAGAATCCCTCTGGCATAGTCGGGTAGCTCACTTGTTCTAGCTTAAAACATGCTTAGACAAAACATGACCCCGTTGGGTATTGGTATAGCAGGGGCTTTTGGTGACATTCTGGGTCAGTCTGTGACATTCCGAATGACCCGATTGTTGTCGCATCATGGTAAAATAAATGTTTAAAGTTATGTTGTACAAGAGGGGATTACCAAGAAGCTGCGTGCCAGAATAAACCAGTGTTTGTTTACATCTGGTACTTTCCACAGTGGAATAGCACACCCTACCCTGCTAGTCTGGTTGAACCTATTAGACAGACCTGTAATAGATTAGAGCAGCGGTTCTTAACATATTGTCTTCTGATGGCCCCAGTGAATCACTACTGAACGCCGGAAACCCCGGCCTGAGCAATTTCTACAATTATAACCTCTAAACAATTCAGAAAATTAGTACATATCAAGCAAATACACAAACAAAACCTTTTTTTAAAAAAAAAATTACACAAATCTTAGCTTTTATTTTAATCGATGGGTTGGAGCTTTTCAAAATGTGTTTTATTTCTAAAAGACCAGACAATATTCTGCTTGAATCTAGCAAATGACTGTCACTTTTTATTTTTTGCTCCTAATGTACTCTTTTTGTTGCCTCATGCAAGTAAGTGATTAAATTGAGGCTACCGATCTCCCATACTAGATTCTGTGGGCTGTGCTTCCCTGCTCCTTAATCAAGCTATGGGTGCCACTTAAGAATTAGCCTCCAATTTCAAACCCCTTCTCATTTGCACATCTTTTTAAAATTGTCAATTTTACTTTTTATGCATACATACTTTATTAATCTGCTAATATTAATGCATTTCTAAACAGTCACGGAGCCCCTGAGTAGGCCACACATGCCAACGTTGGGATAGCAGGAAGAGGGAGATTAAAAAAAAGAATTGGGGGGAATGTAGTTTCCCATTGATTTGCATTGAAGTGGGGGGAATTTCAGGCTGGAGAAAGCTTACTTATAGTCAATTTTAGATTTGAAAATCAGGAGTCTCCCACCCGAATCAGGCCTGGTGGCATGCAAAGTAAGCGTTGCGGACAACTAGGTGTCTGTAGTCGTAAATTAATAATCACTGGATTGGAATAACAGACCATGACATCGACGTCCTGGCAAATGGGTTGATGACCGCATTGGGTATGATTGGGGCCATTGGCGGTTCCGTGGTCACAATGTTTTCTGTATAGTTATGAATTAACTACACGTGCCCCAGAATCCACCTTCTGCTGCACAAAATGCAGATTTCCACAAATTGTGTTTTTTCCTCAAATGGATCAAACATTGCTACAAAAAAAATGTGGTCCTGCGCATTGGCTGACTGGTAGCATTTTTTGTGGTAAATTGTTAAACTGATGCTAATGAAGTAAAACGTGTGGCTGGGTAATATGTGGTAAGATGCGTATAAATGACAAATTATAAAAACAAGCATTTGCAATGCAATAGGTCTCGCATTATAAAAGTGTGAGCAGTTGGCATTGCTAATAATAATGCAACACTAGCTATTGACATTGTAAATGATGCCATTTATTTATGTGTTTGTTTTTATAAAATAGATTAAAAAGGCATTGTCATGAACAATGACAATAGCTGAAACTTTTGCAAATGCGAGACCTATTGCATCGCAAATGCTTGTTTCAGTACTGCAGGCTTTTTTAAAGTTTTAGTCACTACTCAAAATGAAATCCATTTTATCAGCGTTGCCAGTGCTCCTTTATGTTTAATGCCCTAAATGAAACACAATGTTCTAAGCAGATTGCTAAACAGCATCTCCAACCCCGATCACAATGTCTCACTTCATGCTGGACAGTGGGCACCCTGTTTTTATGCAGCGCCAAGACGGGGTGAACTAATGCACAGACTGAGGTCTGTCAGCCTCCGAGGCTCAAAGCATTCCTTGCAACAGTCGGCTGTGTCAAGGTATTGCCTTGTGTACAGCACACACTCTGCAACAGCAAGTGGTTTCAAAGTTGGGGGGGACTTTCAAAACTTTCCCGAGGTGTTCATTGTGTTTGGTGACAGCGTATTTATGCTGACAGTCAAAAAAACTGTTTGTGGTTGTGTTTGTGTGGGTGGTTGTTTGTGTTACCGTGTGTGTGTGTGGTTGTGTGTGGTTGTGTGTGACTGGTTGTGTGTGGTTATGTGTGTGAGTGGTTGTTTGTGGTTTTGTGTGTGTGAGTGGTTGTGGTTGTGTTTGTTTGTGGTTTTGTGTGTTTGTGGTTGTGTGTGTGGTTCTGTGTGTGGTTGTGTGTTGTGGATGTGTGTGTAGTTGTGGTTGTGTGTGGTGGTGGGTGTGGTTGTGTGTGTGGTTGTGGGGATTGGGGAGGGCAGAGGTAGGGAAGGAGAATGGAAGGAGGAAAGAAGAGGAAAGGGGATGTAAAATTAGTGAGAAGTGTGCCAGGAAGGCAAAGAGAGAGATAAAGAGAACAGGAGGTTCAGTGGGGATAGAATGTGAGAGAAGAGAAAGTGAAGGGGAAGTGAAGTGAGGACATCAGTAGGAAGGTGTTGGCTTTAGGAGGGGACTAGATAGGGGGAAGGAGAGTGGGGGCATACTAGAGGAGATGAAATGGGATCTAAAGATGATAGAAGGGCGGGGGAAACGAGTGAACATCGATGGAAAAAGAGGAAGATGGAGGGTGGAGACTTAAAAGGTGATAAGATGAGGCAGGATCGGGAGGGGCGAGTACAGAAAGAGCAGAAGCTGTGGAAGGAGAGAAAAGAAAATAGAAATGGAGGAGCATGGGGAGGGGGCAGGAAAGAGATGCAGAGGTGAGAGAATAAAGAGTGGTAGAGAAGGACCAGGAGAAAAGGATGGAAGGTGGAGAGTAGAGGGGGGAGTGGCTGAGATAAGGGTGAGGATGTAGGTGGAAGAAAGAAACTAAAAAGAGATGGGAGTGGAATGAGACTAGAGGAGAGGGAGGCTGGAGAAGAGAGGGGCAAGAAATAGATAAGGATGGCGGGGGAAGCGAGGCCAGAGGAGAGGGAGACTGGAGAGGGGGCAATAAAGGGATGAGGAGGGTGGGGGGGGTAGCGAGGCCAGAGGAGAGGGAGACAAGAAAGAGATGTGGAGGGAAGCGAGGCCAGAGGAGAGGGAGGCTGTAGAGGGGGCAAGAAAGAGATGGGGAGGGGGGGAGGCCAGAGGGGAGGGAGGCTGGAGAGGGGCAAGAAAGAGAGATGGGGGGAAGCGAGGCCAGAGGAGAGGGAGGCTGGAGAGGGGGCAAGAAAGAGATGAGGATGGTGGGGGGGCAGCGAGGCCAGAGGGGAGGGAGACTGGAGAGGAGAGGGGCAAGAAAGTGATGGTGAGGGGGGGCGAGGCCAGAGGGGAGGGAGGCTGGAGAGGAGGGAGGCAAGAAAGAGATGTGGAGGGCAGGGAGGGAAGTGAGGCCAGAGGAGAGGGAGGCTGGAGAGGGGGCAAGAAGGAGATGAGGAGGTTGGGGGGGGTTGTTAGCGAGGCCAGATGAGCTGTGAAGCATCCAGACTGTCCTGAAGGAAATAAGGTGCGAGGTCGGGGTGAGGCCAGAAAGAGTTGAGAAGGGAGGATGGAGAGGGGGAGAGTAGATGAATATGTGGCGGTGGGGACAGAAAACGTGCTAGAAGCGAGCAGGGAGGGAATAAAAGAGGTGTGGAGAAGAGGAGGGTTTTACGCAGGTAGAGGGGTAGAAGGACGCTGCAAGGTGAGAAAAGAACATCGGAAGATGAGAAAGAGGGGCGAGGGAGAATAGAAGGAGATGAGGACGGATAAGCAGAGGGAGAGAAAATAAGGACAATGAGGCGAGAGTGGAGAAGATAACGAGATACAGATGAGACAATGGCGGTGGAGACGAAAACAATGAGATACGGATGAGAGGATGAGACGGAGGCTGGAGAAGTGAAGGACGTAGAGGGGCGGGAGAAGGGTGCGGGAGCGAGCATAGGAAAAGGGAGAGAAAAGGCTTTTGAGGGAATAGTGGAGAGTAGAAGAGGAAGGCCGTGAGGCACAGAGGGAAGAGGTGAAAGAATGAAATGTGGAAGCGTAATAAGGGAAGAAAAGAAAGTGAGGGAGGGGGCTCAAGGGTGGGATATTGTAAGAAATGAGTGGCAAAGAGAAGTGATGGGAAGGAAGAAAGTGGAGGAGAGAACATTAAAAGAGAGTGCTGCTCTAGAGGGGACACGAGGAAAGGGAGTACAGGCATGAAAAGAGTGTGTGCACCTGAAGATGTGTAAAGGTGGTGAGAGGGTGCAAAGGGAGGGCTGGGGAAGTAATGATGTGGAAGAAGTGAGACATAGGCTGAGATGGGGGGTAGAGGAGTAGGTGCAATGGCATGGTATAATGAGGGGGAGTGATGTAGGAGAGAAGGAGCGTGAGAGAGACGTTAATAGAGGGACATGTGGTGGTGTGCATCAGGAGGTACTGGGACAAAGGCAATCAGAGAACGAGTGAAATGAGACGGACCACGTGTAGAAAGAGACAGCAAAGTGGGGAGGATGGTTATAGGATTAGAGGCGGCGCAGGTAGAAATGTGGGGAAAGAGGTGAGATGCGGAAGGACTGCATGGTGCACGCGGGAAGGAGGGGAGGAACAAGGGAGGGGAAGGAAGCACACTAGGTGGAAAGGGGGCAGGACATATAACGAAAAAGGAAGAACAAAAACAGAGGTTGCATGGGCAAGGGAAGAAAGAAGCGATATGCAAACTGGAATAAATAAAACTAAAAAGGAGGAAACAAGCATTGGCCACGAAAGTCATCGCGATCACGATCGCTGTGAAAGCGAAAGTGATCGCGATGACGCGCTAAAACATGCAAGGGAAGCGCGCGCAAGCGCGCGTGCTTGTTGCGCGTTCTAGCAAGCTGGCTAAAAAGCTGGGGGAGGAAATGCTACCGCCGGCCACAGCTTGCGCGCGCCCGCGCACATGCACTGCAAGCTGTAGCCGGCGGTAGCATTTTTTGAAGCCCTCACTTAAGGTCTCGCCAGACCAGCGCCCAAGCGCTGGGTCAGGCGAGACCTAAAAACATGTGGCCAGAGAACGTGCTTCATTAAGCTGCACTTTTATCCTTTTGCCGCTGCATAATTTAGTATGATTCACCTGTAGTAGAAAAAATTCTGAGCCTAAACTGGGCTTTGTGGTGTTGGAATATGGCCACGCCCACTTAGAACAAATTCATCGACCAAAGCATGGCGCACACCTGGATTTGTTGTTTGGCACTTAAATGTTGGCTGGCTCAATAGTACTTATTTCAACATCCTTGAAAGGATGAAAGGCAGATGTGACCTGTCCCATATTTAAAGCAGTGACACGCAGGTGACACTCGGCAGTCGGCACTGAACCCCTCAGCAGTCTCTTGATGGGTGGTTGATTATTGTCACTCTGGTTCTGACCGTCTATTGTTTTCCTTAACATTTTTCATTTCGATTGCAACCTTTTTTTCCTTTTCCAGCACATGTATATTTGTTTTTTTCCCCAGCACATCTATATTTGAGATTCATTGGTGTGCCTCTTCAATTATCAACCTCGCCTGTTAATTAATATTCTCCTTTGTGTTTGGTTCTTTTGCATTTTGTTCTTTGCTCGTGGTTTAACGTGATAATGTCATTATGCTAAGCGAGAAGTATTTTCTGATCAACTGTATTGGCCACTTGGTACGCAATTGGGCTGTTTGACGCAGTACACCCAGACGGACTAGTTCACTGAAGAGTCACGGAGAAGGGTAAGCAGGGTCAGCCTGGGGCAGAAAATAGGCCCCAAAAGAGGATGTGGTCCGTCGGCTGCGCTGCCGCCTCTGGTGCAGGAAACCAGGGTTCGAGCCTCGGGGTCGCGTCCACATCCTGTGATTCTGGGAAAATCACTTAATCTCCCCGTGCCTGAATGTGTGATGTAAATACGGTGCTATGTAAAGCGCTCCAATACCTTCGGGTCAAGTTCGCGCTATAGAAATATGCACGAAAAAAAATAGCAAGTGGCCCCATTTAAAATAAAAAATCAGATAGCTAAAAACGTTTCGCAACGCAGAGAAGTTTTAAACTTGTAAAGACAGGCGGTATCAGTGTTTTTGCAAAGAATGAGAGTTGCATGTGTGCTCGTTGCAGGCAATGTTTGTGGTAACATCAGTGAAGTTACCAGAAAAAAAACATATCCACATACTATAAAACAAGCCCACAAACAGCCAAAATCGTCCCACAGACAGGCTTGCCAGGCCAGCTCGTTGGTGCTGCCCGATTGCCGCATGGGCCAGTTCGACCTTGTGGGTGATCAAAAAAGTGGGTAGTTTATTGCTCGGTTTCCGGTGCTCTTACTGTTGAACACCAATTTCCAGAAAGCCCCTTTGATAAAAAATGTTTACTGTTCTAGTTGTTGGCTTCGGGTGGTGCCCTTGGCATAGTGCCCGGGACTTTCCTGAAAATCACGTGATGCAGTACCCGATGGTTTTACTTTCTGTTTCTAGCGTTCACGGAAACGTTTCAGTACCCTTTGTTAGATTGATCCCGCAACCGTTTGTTAAAAGGGTGTGGTCACATAAATATAGCTCTTCCTGTCCGTCGCCAAGGAGAGGCGCCCTCCGAGACATGGCAGTGAAACCGTTTGTAACCAGGTGCTGGAAGCTTCTTGAGTCACGTGAGACCACAAGACGCACAGAGAGCGTCCTTCACTTGTATGCAAAGATGTGGAACTCGGTTCCTCCTTACAGTTTCCTGTTGAAGGTGCAAGCCCAGCGTTGCAGACAGGCTAATCTTGAAATCCTCATAAAACTGCTCAGTGGGTGGAGCACCTGCCGCGGTTGTTTCTGCAAGGAGCTCTGTATTGTGTGTGTGTGTGTGGGGGGGGGGGGGGGTAGTTATGGCTCTGAATACGTACTCCTAATTGGGAACGTTCATTCTTTTTGGAATTTTAGACCGATAACACGCATTCAAATTAATTGTTAGCAATTTACAATGTGTTGGTTAAATACAGATTTCAATACCCAATGATGAGGTTATCAAAATCTCACCTTGACTGTTTATTTTTTAAGGTGTATTCTGATGTACACCTTAAGTGCCTGTTTCGCCTGCCCTGATCCTAGCCAGTGGTTGTAGATGCGGTCCTCCGGCACTCGTTTTTGGGGACCATCGCTTATTTTTTCATCATCGGACTTCCATCCAGAGCAAGAGAAGGAAAAACACAAAAGAGGGAGAGAAAGGAAAATAAAACGGAACAAGCATTGGCAGAGCCAATAGGTCTCGCTTTTGGGACCTTATAAGTGTTTAGCCATGCAACAGTTGCATAACTAAATACTTATAAGGTCCCAAAAGCGAGACCTATTGGCTATGCTAATGCTTGTTTAAATTGTGACTGAAGACTACCTTTGTTGGGAAGGTATACACTGGCGGAGCCTGCACGTGCCAAGGGAGATCTTTTTCTTGTTGTCTCATTGCCAGGTGTCCTCTGTTGTTATGCTAAGGATGTAGGGTGACCAGGCTGTCTGAGTGGGCCTATTACTGAGGAAATGCGTCACTGGTGGTCAGAGTGGGACTGCAGCTTGGCTCAGGAAGCCTGTCGGAGAATAAATTGCAACTTTTAATTGGATGTTCTTGGGTGTGTCAGCCGCAACCCATTACAGAGAAAAAATGTTAAAGGATAAGTACCCCTTACAAGGTGTTTCCTCCAACGCAACCTGCCCCCCTTGTAAAAAATAATAAAGAACCGCCAGCAATGAACCCAAACCCAAAAGGGGCATACAGGCTGCCCCAGACACCCCAAATGTGGTACCTACCCCAGTCAATGATTCACTTCCCCTGACAAACCCGCTTAAATGGGCATATCTAAGCCGGTACCCCCTCACCAGCCAACATGTTCAACGCAGCCCCACCAATCCCATCCTGCTATCAAAGAAAGGGTCCAGTGGTGGCCCATATCACTTTTATGCAGCCTAAGACGGGCCTCTACTGATTCCGTCCTCTGAGGCAGTGGCCTCACCAGGAGCTTTCTATCCCTGATAGTGCCCAAATCCACACTGGAGGCAACAGTGGCGACTCAGAGCCTATACTACTCCATCAGTGCATAATTATCAGGTCCCCGTTCCCACAGCAATGGCAGTAAAAAACAAGAAACCAACATTGTCTACAGGTCAATTACCTAGTTCAATAATAGCCCCAGTAGAGACACCACAGAGGGGCCAGTCAAGAGGAAGGAACAGGAAGTGGAGTCTGAGGTCTTTCCTCCATGTCAACGGCCTCCCATGCCCTTCCATGACAACGATCAAATATGGCCAGCCTAAAATGGCCATCCCATGAGGCACAGGGTCAAGACTGATTTGAATATGGCCAGGTCTAAACTGGGGTGGCATGGTTACCAAAAGAATGATGGATTTAACCCAGATCTCTTGACTGGGGGTGAATGTTTTGATTTGTTCTGCATTCCGTCCATCAATTGTGTATCTTTTGCACCCTAAAATGGCTGACATCGACACATGCCTAAATCCATAAATTCAATAAGGCTTCCTTGCTTGTCTTGGACTAGCTCTGGCTTGCAAGTACGATTAAAAAAAATTATCTCTCTCATATGCTGACCACAATCAATACTGAAAAAGGCCACATATGAATTCAATTAATGTACAAGACAAGCGCACCAAGAAAACCTAGAAGGTTTTTTACTACAACCCTGAAAAAGTGCTAATCTTCTTGCAGACCACCTTTGTATCAAATACTTGCATGTTATGTAGCAAATTATATACATATGAATGCTATATTTGGGTGCTTTCATCAGCCAAGCATTCGGCGTGATTGCAATTAAGTACATCTTTAAAAAAAATGCATTTCATCTTCATTGCTCTATAACGAGGTTTTGGACACTGCCATACCGTATCTATTAATATTGGCATATATGTTAAATGAAAAGCTATAAAACATATGCAGCAGTTTATGAAGTTTTCAATTCTTTACTTGAAGACTCGACTTTCAAGTGGCAAAGAATGTATAATTCAGCGGTCCACAGCACAGAGAAATCTAAATATATCTAAATCTTTCATCCGAGAAATATGGTGATTATCGTCAGAACATCTTTATCTATATCATGTGCTGAGCTGAGCCTGCCAAATCACGTAACCTTTCAGAGTCCCATTAATTGAACATAATGTGTTTTGCTTCGCGCTGCTTCGGTGTTTGAAGTTTGCTATCCCTGTTCTTTAAATATATTTGTGCAATAGGCACTCGTGCTTCGAAGGCACGAGGAAAGGCCTGACACAACTCAACTTGCAGGGGGGGGAGGGGTTTATACGGCAGTGTAAGATGGAGGTGAATAACACATTTCTGAGTTAAGGGAGCTGTTGGCGCTGGTGCTCTAGACATCTGCTGTATAACGTGACTAAAAGGCACAAATTAAAATGTCACCGGCAAAAAAAAAAGAAAAACACAAGTTTGCTATTTGTCAACAGCTCTGATTTTCCTTTTATCGTAATATCGCAGAAATGATTTTGTTCACAGTCTAGTTACGTGAATGGCCTTGTCTTCTCCTGTTGTGAGGCGGTCTTGCTCCGTCCTCATCCTTTTAGTGACCTGGATTTGCAGAGGGCAGGGGCCACGGTCGGCCACCTCTTTTGTTATGCCGTCCTTCAGACAGCTTTGTAGTACTAGGAGCTCAGCATGGCACCAAATTTTACACTGCTGCAGGTCTAAAGGCAGAGGCATAATCGGAACACTGTGTTAGAGGAAATGACATCACGCTCCCTTCGATAACAATGACAACAGAGGAAATGACTTCACACCTTTAATTCTGATGACGGACATTGTTTTTTTTAATAGACGTTATTACAAACTCAGGGCGTTAGTGCTTTAATAAATAGTGACTTTATTATAACAGGCACAGTTTTGTATTTCTGTGAAAAAAAAGCAAGGTGAAGGGGATAGATACAACCAGAGATGGAAGGAATAATCAGAACGGTACTGGGTGGGTCTGAAACAAACAACACAAAAGATGAAACAGAAAATAGTTACGTAAGAAATGACGCAGCTAAGAACCAGAAGCGGGCAGAATGGGACCCTTGAACCTCCAGAGAATCACACAGCGCCCACAAACACCCAGTTAGTGACAAGCGGCCGTGAAAGTGATCGCGATCGCGATCAAACATCAAAGCGGCCGCGAAAGTGAAAGCAAATGGTGTGCAGGCTGCTGAATGGTGCGCGCGCCCGGCGCACATGCACTGTATTTGGAGGCCTGAAAGCACTCGTTTGCACTTCCAGATCCCCCATTTACAAAAGCTCTCGCGAGAGTAGCGCTAAAGCGCTGTCTGAGGCGAGACCTGAAAACGGCGACAATAAGAGAAAGCAGGGATGAAAAAAGCTGCGAGAGGGAGGTAGAGAGCCAGGGAGTGTCTGATGGTGGATGAAAAAGGCATGAGGTGGAATCAAGACTGCGCTCCCTCGATGGTCCTAACGCCAGCGGTAGGCATCTGAGCAAAAGTTGTTTCCCGGCTCTTATTCTTTTATAAATTAAGAGTTGCCTCTACCCAGTGGCATAGCAAAGGTGGTATAGCTCCTAATGCAAGGAGGGAAAATCAGGCACTGTAAGTACTGGTTTAGCAGTAAAAAAGTAGATGTAATTGATCTGCAGGCAGCCCCATACTTCTCTGCACTTCCTGCGCTCTTGATTGGAACGCCCCTGCCTGAACTTATATGGCCAGTGCATGCTGGGCATTGTCTTGTGGCTACTGCACGCTGTGCCATGTCTCAGCTGGGCAATTTTTAGTCTTGTTTCTATACATTATGGGTCAAATGTCCAATGATTTTTTGGAGGTCGCAAATGGACTGATTCACAGAATTGGGCCATCATTTGCGACCCCATGGGGCAACCTGAAATCGAATTTGGTGGTCCCATCCCCATTTCCTATGGGCATCCCCTCCCTTACCAACAAAGTTACTGCTGATCATAATTCTCCATCTTTAAAAATCTCTAGTTGGAACATATCTGGCATTTCAACCAAAGTAAGTGATGAGGATTGGCTCTCTTATGTAAAATATTTTGACATTAATATGTTACAAGAGCCCTGCCCTCCTGCAGTTGGAAATGTTTGAGTTGCATGAGGTAGTCACTGAAGTCTTCGAGCCCCTCTGGAAAGCCAGTACCCTAGTGTGGTCCCGACAGAGCTACAAAAATGATAAATCGACTTTTTTTTGGTTTTGCTCCTTTTTCACCCACCAATGGTGTGAACTCAACCTGCACAACTACATTACCATAGTTTTATGAGATGAGGGGTGAAAAGGTCCCGATCCCTTACTGGCCGTATATTGAGCAAAAGTTCTCTTTTTTGATACTTGCCCTTGACAGGGGGGAAACCCCTAACCCCCTAATATAAACAATCGATTGACTGAGACTACCTGAAGCGGCATTACGCCCGGTATTTAGAGAACTTTAAGGAACCCATTTGACCAAGACGACCTTATTTGAATTAAAACCTTAAAAAACGAGTGACAACACCATTATAAACACCTCACAAAATGAACCAGTGTTTGATTGGAATCTTTCCGTAAAGAATACAGAAAACAAATCTTACCTTAACAATCCTGTTCACAACTAAATTACCATATTTGTGGAATACAGCAACCATAGTACGTGTTTCTAAAAAAAGTTAATAGACAAGATCTCCTATGTTACAGACCGATCTCATTACTCGATTCATTAGTAATGGCCGTAGGTATGGCCTTCGATAGAATGTGGCATGGTCTGCTGATTTAAACAGCTTCTCACAGGTGCAATATAGTTTCCGGGAGAGGCTCGGGACAACAGAGCAATGCCCTAAACCTTCTCCATCTAATAAGTACACCATAGTAAAGCCCCCCCTACTTATTATTTATGATTTGAGTAGTGCCTTTGAATGAGTACATTGGAGAAAGCTTTGGGGACTTTTAACAAATATAGGCACAGATAAGGCCTTTGTGAACTTTTCTCGAGCTCTCCCACAAAGGTTTGTGCCTCAGTGAGGTATGGTGAAGGGGGAGAATGTACTGACACATTTACATTAGATCGTGGAGCCACACAAGTGTGTGTCCTCCCTCCCATCTTGTTGCTATTATATATTACCAATCTTAAAGCCTTCCTTATTAGACATGGAAAATATATGCCCAAGTTAAAATCTAACCCCATACCTGCACTTCTGAATGCAGACAACAAGGTTTTAATGTTTCAGAGTCTAAATGATCTCAAAGGGCTCACTGATAACTTTGTCTCGTTTATGGAGAGTCTTGATACCAATATCTCTAAAGGTTTTTTATGTTGCATATGGCCCTCTCCATGAAGGGAAAGAATATCGAAGTACAGGCGCTGGAAGTAGAGATGCTGAGGGTGCTGCAGCACCCACACAGATTGTTGGAGTTCAGATGGTGGAGGCACAATAAGGATGCCTTTAAATTTTGCATTTATCTTGTCACATTTCTTGTGCTTTCAAAGACAAAGGTCAAATGTTTTACTGTAGGCCTGGTTTAGATATCGGCTGACTGGTTACTCCGTCGTACCGGTGACGGATATCCCGTCTGCCGAATTATAAATCTCATAGCATATCATGGGATTTGTATTTCGGCAGACGGGATATCTGTCACTATTGTGATGGAGTAACCCGTCTGCTGAAATCTAAATCAAGCCATTTGTCTTCTGACAAATTGCTGCCTCTTCTTTTAACAACAAAACTGGTGTTTACCTTTCTCTCTCTGACTGCAACTGATTGTCTCTGTGCAAAGTGTTTGTGATGTAAAGTGCTCTGACACCTTCCACTGGTATGAGTCGCACTATAAAACTAAATGAATCTGAGAGACTGTGTAGGAGAGTAGGATCTGCACTTATGTTGCTCCCACTTTTTTTCTGATGTTTACACTGGTTTCTGGCTA
The DNA here is from genome assembly GCF_964204655.1 of Triturus cristatus. Taxonomy (NCBI): domain Eukaryota; kingdom Metazoa; phylum Chordata; class Amphibia; order Caudata; family Salamandridae; genus Triturus; species Triturus cristatus. Next base: position 1,259,135,044 of record NC_140590.1, read on the forward strand.
TAGTCTGGCTGGGTCCCTGCTAATCAGGGCCCCAGCCTCTCTGTTCTCTCTAAACAACTTGGAGTGCATATTAGATGCACTAGTGATTGGATACTGTGGTACCTTATGAGCCCCTAGTATATGGTACCTTAGGAACCAAGGGCATAGGTACTCCACAGACCTACGAGGGGCTGAAGCATGTATTATGCCACCCCTGGGAAGCAGACTAAATCTGACACCACAGGCCTGCTACTGCAGCCTGGGTGAAGTAGTGTTAGCACTCCTCACTGAGGTATAGGTTCCCTATATCTCACCTTACACACACATATAAACCTATCAGTCACCCCTAAGGCAGGCCCTAACAATCCTGATGGCAGGGTGCTTGGTTTCCATGTGAGGGGGTGCCTCTGCCTGAGCAGGGCCCCTCTGCAGCTCTCAGAGTCCATTCTCTGTTACTGTTTGTGGATGCGGTTAAACCATATACTCTTAAGTGCATTATAACCTAGCGGTAAATGCTAACTTTGGGATGGCTGCATCAAAACCTGTCGTGTTTGGTGTCAAACGCTTTGGAATCATACCCCCACACCAGTAACTGGTGTGGGAGTATGAACCCACCCTTCTAGAGGGATAGACATGTACCCACTGTGGAAACACGGTAGAATCCTGAAGAGCCCTGGCATCACAAAATGGATGCCACCAGCACAGACACTAGGCTGCCCTCCTGCTGCTGACCGAAACTCGCAGTGGAGGAGGCCTAACAATAGGCATCCTGTCACAGGGAGGTGTAACCACCTTCCAGACAGGATTTAGTGTATTGGGGCTGGGTGGGTGCACTCCTAGAGTGCTTTGAAGTCCTGCACTGGGGGAGCAGTAGGCTCCTCTGTGCATATGCCAGCTCAAACCGGTTCAGGGGCTACCAGCCCCTGCTCCGGCGCGAAACTGGACATAGGGAAGTGGGAGTAGCCACCCACTCCCCTGACCCTCCCATAGGAGTGGTCATAGAGCTAGTCCCTCCCTTCCTTGTAGTATAAGTTAGGGAACCCTTGCCATTGCAAACTAGATATCCCTGGACAACACTCTACAAGAAGAATCCTGGACCTTCGACGTTCCACTACCTTTGGAAGACTGAAGAATCTCCCTTGGAGTCAAGGAGTGACTCTCCTGCTTGGAAGGCACCAAAAACTTGAATCAACGGTCGCAAACGTTCCCGCTCCCGCTGGAGTTCGAAGTCCCTGCAGCCCCAGAAGTGGATTTCCTGACTTCTCGACGGCCATTGTGAGTCCCCAGCAGAGCTGAGGTGAGTGGACCCCACGAGTGACGAGGAACAGCAATACCCGGGTACCGTGCACTATTGTCGAGTGCAACCCTTTCACGACGTTCTACGAACTTGTGCATTGGACCACGTGTGTTCCAAGCCTCCAGCAGGATTTCCCTAGAAAATCAGAGGCCTACCTTGTCCCGAGTGACCGTGGGCTCCTGTGAAGCGAATCCTCACGAGGCGTCTTCGCGATCCCTTGCTGGCTGGCTCGTGGGTTCCCTGAAGACTTTCTCATTGAACCAAAGGGCTCCCCTGGTTGCTCCAGGCCTGCCCTGACTTACCCTCGCTGGGAGAGTCCCTCAGACCTTGCTGGTCTGCAGCGCTGACTTTCTTCATATTCCACGAGACTTGCTGTTGCCAAGGCTTGTTGGCTCCAATCCGGGTGCCGACACCTCAGTAAGCTGCAGACTTCGTGGGTCACTCGGAATCCAGCTCCTGGTCATTGTCGACATCTCCTGGACCTCGTGGCTGAAGAGTCAAAACACCCTTGATCACCTGAAATCACCCGAATTCCGTGGGCATCCATCTTCCTGGCCCCTGAACACTGTCCCTTCTGCTTTCAGGTCTTCTTCATTTTGAATCCGGCCTTGGATTCCACCGGACACTTCTCTAGTCTTCACAAGCAGCAAAACTTCTTTGGCTTCCATTGAAAACAACGATGCGACCCGACACCAAAAGACACCTATGCATCCGGCTTCCCTGGGTGAGGTAACTCGTGCACTCCAGTGCTCCTGTGGGTGTTGGCCCTCGAACTACTTACCTTGTAAGTGGCTTGCTTGTAGACTCTCTAGAAGTACCCTTAAACTTTAAAAATCCAACCGCAACTTGCTCCATTGAAATCAATAGGGAACCCACGGCTGTGTTCTCACACTGCACTCGTCTCTCGTGGGTCCTTTACTTACCTGCCTTGGGTGGATTAGTGAAGCCCCAGCGATTCTACAGGCCCTAGGCCTTGTCCCTTGCAAGTCGACTTTCCTAAACCTCTTTTTTAGTATATGGTCTGGTACGCCCCTAGGGCCCCAGCCATATTTGTGCTTAACTTATTGTGAAACATTGATATTTGCATATGTTCCTGACTTCTAATCGCATAAAGAGATTAGTAGAGTGTGTCTAGAAATAAATACATATATATTTTATATATATACCTGTGTGGTGTTCTTTCATTTGGTAATTCAAGAGATTATACGGTAAAACAAGCTGCTTTACATTCCTCTGAGACTTAGCCTAAAGGCTGCTCTCCACAGCTACCACTAGGATAGCTTTCTTTAAAAGGTTGTCTTAAACCTATCTACCATAAGAGTCGAATTGGACTGGTGCAAGGTGGCCACTATAACTAGTGACCAGCATATGCCAGGCCAACTTCTCACACAGTGGTTATGGAGACTTGAGCGGCACTGTTAAATGGTGTTAGTGAGGGAATCATTGGCACAGGTGGTCATTGGGGGTGAGGGGGGGCAACAATCCTTGCCGCACAGAGCACCATCAGTGCTTAAGCTGGCCCTGCTAGCAAGTTAATAAATAAAATGCCTAATTCTGCACCTCGCTTGCCTGTTTTAGAATAATAGAGTCTTTTGTGGCATGTGAGATAGCAAGCCTGCTGTTCCTGTTATAATGGACAAATGTCTTGTCTGTTCAAGAGCAAACACACCCCCTGAAGCATTCAGTGAAGGCAGAAAGCCTTACAAGAGCCTTGGATTAAGGAGGATGCTGATGTCATTCCAGCCTGTCTTGATCACCCGGGAGGAGTCCTCTCTAACTTCTGATCTGATACTTAGAGTTCTTACAAGATTTTAGCCAGAGGTCGGTTAAAGGCCCTCAGAATAAAAAATTAAAAAATTAATATGTAATGGTAAAATGTCCTTTCAGATCTCTGAACTTTAAGACTGTGTTTATTTTTGAAAGACAACTAGGAATGAAACACACGTTTAACGATCATGAATGTATGTGCATAAGCTTTTCATGATGCATTTGCCAAACAGAATATCATTGTAGAAATGTGCATTTGATGGGATCTTCTCATTTATTTGAATGACACCCATTTCCTTCTAAAATCGAATGCCTAAAATTTTGGCATGTGTATAAGAAAGTGGTGGAGCGCGGGTTAGCTCCGAAATTGATAAAGCTACACGCAGTCACTTTAGAAATGCAGGGATACGCCGTAATTTACAATAATAGGGTGCGGCCTTGCTTTTCTCCCTGCGCTGGTGCTAAATTTAGCTGCCTATCGCTAATGCACGCATCCAGGCACCATAGTGCAACAGTGCCTGTGTTGTGGGGACTGATTGTTTATGTGTAGGAAGGTGTCCCTTCCTGCACATAAACAATCCAGAATGGTGATTTTTTAACCTCTATGTTTGCTGCATTGTGCAGCACACATAGAAGTTGCAAATTGTAAATGGTTGTTTAAGTGCAGGAAGGCTAGTGTATATAAAAGGGCCCCATGTAAATGTTAGGTGCTCCTAGAACAGGGAAAATAACTCATGAAAAGACAACATTCCTACGCAGCAATGGATATAAATTAATAAGTCTAAATGAACATGAAACCTAAAAATTGAATCAGTGTACTCATACAGAGATAAAAATATAAATAATTTTAGTTATTTTGAATAAAAATATAGCTATGAGTATATAAATATACTGCAAACAGATTACATATACCATAAATAAGACAACATAAATCAATTATAATGACAAATAGTAATACAAAAAATCAACACGTTACAACATGTACAATACAACAATTAGTGGCTTGAAAAACAAATTAGGATGTTATTTTCAGTAGAGCGATGTAATTTTCTACGCGCGTTTCGGCATATAAAACGCTTTCTTCAGGAAAAGCCAAAGTAATTCTGAATCCCAGACGGACGTCAATGCAGCGGCAACCGGTGGCAATGACAAGAACTTGTGCTGGATATAAAGGAACCTTTGCATTGATACATATGTCTCCAGATAAAATGGAAGACTCGGGCGTCAATTCAGAGGTCTGTAAGGATAATGGAGGGTTCGAAACGTGATGTCGCACGCCTGTCTAACATCCAGGAAGTCGATCGACTAACATAAAAAATAACATCCTAATTTGTTTTTCAAGCCACTAATTAATGTATTGTATATGTTGTAACGCATTGATTTTTTGTATTACTATTTGTCATTATGATTGATTTATGTTGTCCTATTTATGGTATATGTAATCTGTTTGCAGTATATTTATGTACACATAGCTATATTTTTATTCAACATAAATAAAATGATTTATATTTTTATCTCTGTATGAGTACACTGATTCAATTTTTAGGTTTTATGTTCATTTAGACCTATTAATTTATATCCATTGCTGCCTAGGAATGTTGTCTTTTCATGAGTTAAGTGCAGGAAGGGACATCTTCCTGCACATAAACAACCATTCATGGCAATTTGCTGTCTGTGTAACAGCAAAAACGAGGAGAAATAACACATTTTTCCTTGTTTCAGCCTTGTGAAGACCAGGTTTTCCCTGGTCTTAATTTTGGCGCTGCCTCCTATTTACTCCACCCTTGTAAATAGGGAACAGCATCAAAAAGAAATGGGTGTTGCGGCGGAACACCCACCTCAACACCCATTGCCCGCCCGTTCCCTCTAAGTGCTGTGTAAAAGGGGGCCTTATTCACAAGGTCGTGTTACACCGTTTGTAAATAAGGCGAAGGGTTTATCGCCACAGGAACGTCACTAAAAGTGATGTTCCTCTGGCGATAGGGGCTTGTAAATATGCCCCATAATATTTTTGATAGTGGAGCCGTAATTAAAGAATATTTTCTGTGCTGAGGGTGGAGAGTAAGAGGTTTTTAGAAGGGCTGATAATGTGGACTAGAGTGGGGGGTTTATCAGGCTGGTACTTCTTTGCATAAGGCAGTGGAGAGGAGAGTAGTGGAGGTGGCGTTTCCTGGTAACACCGACCTGTTTTTCTTTCCTGCCAATGCAGATCCTCCCAAAGTGAATATGTACACGACTGGCCCATTGGAGGAAGGAAAGGAGAACACAGGGGTTTGTTTGGTACGTGGCTTCCATCCACCGGAGATCGAAGTGACCCTGCTGAAGAATGGAGAAGAAATAAAAAACACGCAGGCCACGGATATGTCATTCGATAATGACTGGAATTACCAATGGATGAAGTACTTCAAGTTCACCTACACCTCGGGTGATGAGTATGCATGCAGGGTGGCTCATGTCCAGTCTGACCCCAAGGTCTACAAGTGGGGTGAGTAGCCTGCAGGTGAAAAACGCGGGGGCGGGGGGTTCCTTTAGCTTGAGACATGTTGATTTTTGTGATGGACAAGAAGATTTAATGTCTGTTTTGCCCGACGGATAACTAGACATCAAGTCACATAAACAGTGTACGAGGTGTGGGACTCTGGGGCTCACGGACAATCAGAAATGCTGTAAGAAATGTTGTGGCGTACTTTTGTAGGCCTCTCATTGGCTAGACGCCCAGCACTGACTGGCCAGATGGATGGTAATGTACATGGCGGTGAGGGTGCCAAAGTCCAAGCCAAAGACCGGCCTGCACTTTGATCTGCCCTGCTGTCGGAGAAAGAGGAAGGTCGATTTGGTGTGGCTTCTCAGCTGTGTGTCAGTCAAGGGCAGACCCAACCCCACAGCCTCCTTCTTCCCGCTCTCTCATTTGCAGGCTCATGCAGTGCTTGAAATGGGAAAAATAGAAGTGCAGGTACTCTTTACTAGAGAACCTGCTTGTTTCTGAGAATTGCCGGTACTCTACAATTAAAAGTATAGCATTTCTTTTGACAAGTGCCGGTACTCTCCCTCTCAAAATAAAAAAAGTGCCGGTTCCAGTACCGGCCCATTTAAAGCACTGGGCCCATGAGAGACGGATTCATGTCGAGTGCGATACAACTATAGTCAGTGGCTAGTCAGTGGCGTCTCTTTTTATTATGTGAGACCCCTCATCTCCCTCCTTGCGGTGTTTCATTTCCTTCTGCAGCTCCCCTGACACAGCTGTGACAGAAACGTTATTACTTATAACAGAAACAAATCAACAAAGCATGTATGCTTGAGCCAGACACAGCGTTCTAAAAAAAATCTCAAAACACTGCCTTCCATGAGGTAGCCAGCAACCCACAAGAACTAAAGACGCAGCATTATCCTTTGAGAAAGATACGCCCAGCTGGCTGAATTGCACAGTATGGATCCAGAAATGCTCAGATTAATCCCGGCTCCCCCCATTGCGTGATCCTGGGCAAATATTTAATTTCACCAACCCTCTTTTTTTCTTCATTATCATTTACTAGAGCACAGTCAAATACACGAGTTCAAGATATGCATTCTTCACAAACCTCATATTTCATGGAATCTAAACCTGCTTCGTGTATAATAAGAATCAAGGCTATCTAAAGGGTGCTCTTGACAAATGACTTGCCTTTTGGTTCAGTAGACTTCTTCAGAGTGGGAGCTCTTTCAATGAATGACTCCAAATGCAGTGATATAATTTATTGTACCGGGTGGGACATTTCCACATGTTAATTAAATACACTTTAATTTTGAAGAACTGTTATCATATTTTGACATTGTTTGTTAAATGAGTCACATGCTAAACATTTTTATGGCTCGGCTCCTACATGGGCTCTTATAGACGAGCCGAATCCTTCTCCGGGCATTCACTGTTCATTCACTGCCTCCCCCTCCATCCTGTGACAGAATACATACAGACGACCTTGAGCCCAGTTCTTCCCTGCCTGCACCATTCAGCAGGAAATCTGGAGCTCTGGAGTACTTGCGATGGAAACAACGATGATTGGCCACTTTTTAGGTCTCGCCTGACCCAGCGCATGCGCTGGTCTGGTGAGACTTTTTGAGAGGGCTCCAAAAAGTGCTATCAGGCCAGCCTAGAGCTACAGTGCATGTTCGCCCGCACGCGCACCGCGATTACTTTCACTTTCGCGGCCACATGGCCGCTTTGATGTTTGATCGCGATCACTTTCGCAGCCATTCGGCCGCTTGGCATAGCCAATAGGTCTCGCTTTTGGGACCTTATAAGTATTTAGTTATGCAACTGTTGCATGGCTTCTTATAAGGTCCCAAAGGCGAGACCTATTGGCTATGCCAATGCTTGTTTTTTCTTCACAATGATTGGCTAAGTTGTTGCCCAGTCTGGATGCCCAGGGATTCAGAGAAGCTTGAGTTTACATGGCACTTGCTCTTCGAACTTGTCTGTCGTTGCCCAGGGATGGATTGGGATTAGACATCAGCCCGGGCACGCTATAAAGAGTGGCCCAGATTTGCATATTGCCTTTCCGCAAAACGCTGCTTCAGCGAAGTTTAATATACACCTGAAAACAAGCGAGGCCGCTCCCTGCTCAGGCCCCCGCTCAGTATGCACACATCAATTGGCCGGCCCAGCGAGTGAAAGGGAGTGACGCCTCTTCCCGTTGATAAAAAAGGGAGGCAATGGACGCCCATCTGCCTTCAGAAATGCCACTCAGGCCCCACTGGGCCGATGCCGACATCTAAACACACCAGACACAGCCCAAATCGGCCCCACATGCTGCCAAAAAAGCAGCCCAAAGCTGGAACTTTGATACTGGCCCCTCGGCCATTGCCTGCGTGCCCGCCTTACCAATCCGACCCTGTAGTTGCCCCCATGCCAGTCATATCAGTCCGACAAGAAGCAAGAGTTTAATTTTGCTGGGTTGCTCGCACTGTGGGATTGAGTGAAGGCAACTTAATATAACACTCTGTAGCTGCACTGAGCCTCTGAAGTATGTGTAGCATACCGCAGCAAAAAGATTGCCTCTATGCATCAGCTGTCAAGGCGAGAAATGACTGACCCTTAGCATAATGGCATCTCTACCTTTTCAGAAACGCCTCCCGGAAACCTTATAGCTACAGGGCGGCACTGCGATAATGACTACTATGCAGCTGTCTACAATACTCTAAACAAGCATTTACAGTGCAATAGGTCTCGCATTTTTTGAGTTTAAGCTACTGGCATTGTAAATGATAACGTCTTTTATTTATATGTTGGATTTTAAAATAGATAAATAAAAGGCATTGTCATTTACAATGCCAATAGCTCAAACTCTCACAAATGCGAGACCTATTCCATTGCCACAGTCAAAAGCGCACCCCCGCCTTTTCTGCCAGCGGTGCTAGAACTTCTAGGTGCCTTCTTCAGAGAGCAAACATTCGAACTCGGACTCGTATGTGGATTACCTCTTGGTGACCTCATAAATTCAAATTAGCTAATGCACATAATGATACTGGTAACTAGGACACGAGTCATTTCCTAGAGGTGTAACGCCTCCAGCTAGAAATCGTTTTTACGCAAGCCCACCCTCTGTCGGGCCGTTGTAACAAGCACCATTGTCCGATGTATCCCAGGTGCCTGAAAGAATCAATCCGCAGGAACCTATAGAGCCCTTCCCAAAGATATCTAGTCAAATGCCGATCCCCTGTGCTGAGGTAGAAAAGGTAACCTCTAAAACTGAAATCTAAGCAGCGTGCAAGAGATGAGGAAGTTAACCATAAAAATAAGGCCCGAGACTAGAAGTTCAACTGAAACCGTGTGGAGATTATTATTTTTTGTATTCATTCTGAATCGACTAGTTGAGTCTGAAGGTGTTTTTTAGCAAGATGATTCAGTGACTTAGTAAAACTCTGATGGATGGACAATCCCAATGAATAGGTCAGTTTGTTTTGATATTGCAGAGTTGTTAGCTAGTTGACCAGTCCGCAGCAGATCGACGCATTAAACCAACCCTCAGGTGTAACTAAAGATCATGCTTCAAGAAACCAAGAGCTGAAATCAAAGACTTCAGTGACTTGTCACAGTGATCTTGTGGCGCTCTGATACTAAATTGTATTTGTATTTATACAGCGCTTACTGGCGCTGACAAGGCGTTGAAGCGCTTTTTCAGCGAGTGGCACGCTACTACGTTACCCATAAAGGATTAGTGTTGAATTAGTATAGTGAAATATGAAAGTAATTTGAGTGGTAGATAGGTTAGTCAGTTATTTGGATTCAGAAGGATAGCAGAGGGTAGAAGCGGCCGCCCTTGCCGGCGTCCTGCGAGTGTTTTTTCAGGGGGGACATCCACAGTCGTATAAACGCTGGCATACATAAATACATAGAAGTAGCTACCATTGCTGGTGTCCCGGGAATGCTGTGGGGGGGGGAGGGGACATCCACAGTGAAAGCGCTGCTAATATATAGAAGCGGTCGGCATCCCGTGAGTGCTGGGGGGGGGCAGTCACAGCGAGAGCGCTCATGGCACGCTGCTAATACATAGAAACAGCCGCCATTGCTGGCATCCTGCAAGTCCTGTCTATATTAATTAAGTAAATAGTGCTCCAAACTTCTAATGAAATCTCCCGAGTTAGGATACACGTAAAAGGGCCAGTCCTAATGGGATGTAACAGAAGACAGGGTGATATTAAGGAGGCACTAATAGGCCTATCAACAAATCAGAAGCCAACATTTACAAAGGACAATGACACAAGCCAGTGAAAAATATGGGCGGAGAGTGGGTGGAGCTTCAAGTCCATACCTGAATACAGCGTGCCTCACAGAGCAGCGCATGCGCTGCCGAGGCTCGACCTATAAATGGGTTGAGGGGCCAAGTTGCTTACAGATGTAGCATTGCCGGCCACCTTACCTTTAAGATTAGTGGTCTGTATATGATACAGGAGTTTCAAATATAGGATGTCACAGTATGAAACCGGATTGGACACTTGGAAGGAAAATTGGATACCCAGGAGAAAGGTTATGATTTGAAACTAGAGAACAGTCTAAGAAATAAGACTGCAACTTGTTTAGTAGTACACCTTGCCGGACAAGTTGGTCAGTTTCAGTAGCTTGAAAAGGGCATGGAGACACATACCGAAGACCACTGACACTGTGAAAGCAAGGATGAAGCTAGAGACCCTTTAATGCGGCTACTGGGTAAATGCCTATTCCTGTTGTACCATAGCAACACAATCTTCACAGAAACCTAGTTTTCTAAGGTACAGTTACACTTTTCTGCTTCGGTGTACACCTTTAAACATACATGGAACACCCTACCACTGAGCCTACGACAGACCCAAGACCTGCTGACCTTCAGGAGGATGCTCAAGACCTGGCTGTTCGATCAGTAGCGGCCCCCCCTCCCCCAGCGCCTTGAGCCCCTTCCGGGTATGTAGTGCGCTTTACAAATGATTAATTAATTGACAAGACCACTCTGAAATGGAAACACTGCAGATCAGTGTTGGCAGTTAAATATTGATAAATACAGACTTCTCGCCTCCAAAGCAGAGACACACACCCAAGTATTTATGGGAAAGTTTGAAGCTAAAATGCAATGCAAATGAATTGAAGAGCGGAAATGGTGAAAGCATGACAAAACGCATTCCAGATACCAATATAGCATAATGAAAATATTTCTGACTGTCCCCTTGCACATATCAGATTCGATCAGCCCAAACATTTTAGCCAACGAGACCTTGCATGTTGGGATTTTGAGTTGCACTTGAAGGGTAAAAGAAAAACTACAAGTCCCATAATGCACTTTGATGTTGGTTAAAAGGTCAGTACTTCTTTGAGCTAATAAAAGTGTCATGGGGCTGTAGCGACATAGGTGACTGTTTTCCAAACATTTTTTGTGGACAACAGATTTTACCAACTTTTTATAAGAAATAGTGACCCTCACAGAGACAGGGCATTTCATTTGTGCTAGTAGAACTAATTTGTTAAATCATGGTGTGGCACATGGGTTATGGGTGCGGTATAGCGGGAGGAATGGACGGGATGCATGTGTCAGTTTGTATTCTATCCAATCAACTCCTTTGATTTGAAAGGCAGTCCCTGGCTCTATCCACCAGAAAGTGCTGTTGGTAATGGACCGTGTGTGTGCAAGTACCAGAGTAACTCGACACTTACAGTTTTTTCTGTAATCCTCTCCCACAGTTCAAAAAATATATTTTTATCTCACTAATTGATTTTATTATTTCGTTTACTCCTCCCAATACACCTCTACCTCCCTTTTGTGGCGATGCCACTTAATGTGATGCCCTTTGAGAAGTAGGTTTTCATTTTTGCAAAGTTTGTTTATCTTTTTTTTTAACGTTTTCCTTTGCTTTTTCTCTCTTCCACAGACCCCATGTTGTAAGGCCTTTAAGCAAATACAGTGGAGAGATGGGTAAGTGGCTTTGTTAAATGCCTGTTCTGCAAAGTGTGTGTTGCATGATGTGCTCAACTTTTTATAATTTCTGAAAATGTATTTTGGGCCCCAGAATTTGTTCATCGATTGATGTGCTTTCAATTGTCCTCAAGGCTCCAGGAAGCATGCCAGGTGGGGACAGGTCCCTACCAGTTTATAAATGTGCAGAAACTCTGCTGGTTGCAATAAGGGAGTCTTTCTGAGCTTGAGATGATACAGCAGAACAAAATACATTTTACGGCCCCCGTTGAACTTCTGGAAGAATAGTTCAAATTTTCATTGCTCCAGATTTTGGATTCAAGGATGCAAAAGATTTAACTCTCCAACCACACCACACCTCACCCTGCCCCTCACCACGCCCCAATGGCAAATCTAGGCATTGACTAGTTGCGGTTGCTGACAAAAAATGGGATTTGGCGATGTATTGAAACCAAAGATTATTTGCCACAGAAATCCATCTTTGGAAACAGTATTCAGGTTCCTAAGCTCTGTGTTGCAGACCAGTGTTGCTCTGGGGTATTTACCTCACAAGGGTGCTGGGACAAAACCTCTGACTGTACAGGCAGTAATATGTTGACATAAATTGCTGGTATAATTTCCTTAAAGGCATATTTTTTTACTCTGGTAAGTATGTATTACTTTTTCAGTTTCTATAGATTGAAGATCTAACAAAATCTTAATATATTGCTCTATTGCCTTTATTTAAAAGCCGTCTCCGGCATGGTGGTCTGCTGACCTCGGCGGGCCACCATCCCTATGATAGCTGCAATTGATAGTGGGTCACAGCTTGCAACTTCCCTTGTTAATACTCATGATTTAGGTTGAATTGAGGCCTGCCAGGTATCTGTATTTTGCGAACCGACCTATAAGGACATAGATCGGTTCTCAAAATAGCCTGCTGGTCGAAGTTTTTCAACCCGTGTAGCTTGCATCTGGCCCTTAGTTCTTCAGTTGTTTTAGTGATACTGCCTAATGACACTTACAACAGACACTGTAAAGCTTATGTGGGTTTTTGTACCCTGAAGGCCATTGTCCCGTGCCTTTTAAGGTTCTGGCTGTATTTTTGTGTATATTTGGGACTGCACTTCACTTGGTGTATTTGTCTCAGCTCTTTAGCCAGTGGTGGCTACTTAAGTGATGAGGCAACCATAGAACAGGATGATTGGTTGGCAGAAAGGGGGTTTGGTGGTGGCCTGGTTGCTCTGTAATTTATTGCCTTCTTGTCCGGGCCCTAATATTGGCTGGACACCTCCTATTAATTTAGGATGCATTGCAGGTATCTCTCTTTCATTCTCTTAAACCTATCCTGTCCAAATATGACCTTTGCGTTCTATGACCAGAGGTCTAAGGCTGTCACAAGGATGATAAGTCGATACAATAGGACTGCACTCTCCTAAGTATGATCATTGGTTCATATGCCACTTCTGGCACGAAGTCAGGGAATTCTGTGAGTAAGTAGCACAATGAAAGAGGTCTGGGTAGACACTTAGCCTGACATTCGAAGGACTGCATCTTGGGCTATGCCCCATACTTTGATGCCTCCCTCTTGTTTGCAAGTGAAGGCGGCAGTGGCATCTAGTTTGGGGCTTGGTAATTTTCAGTCATTTGTACATTGTTACTTCTAAATAAATTCACCTTGTATTTGCAGCATTTCATGCTTTAGTGTGTTTTGATGGAGATGGCACTAGGCTGTAGCCTTCCTTCTGTGGTACTGTTTAAAGTAGGGGCTGTGATGAAGAAGAGGGTTGTATTCACTACTTCTTACTTGCTCTCTCTATTCCAACTCTTTCTCATTACTCCTTGTGTCGTACCCTGCCTCTTGGAGGTGTGATGGCCTTGGCATGCTGGGTAGCTCGGGTAATATTTAAGATAAATGTTGGTGGTAGCTTGCCACTGCATTCTACTTTATTGCGGTCAAAATATCAACCTAGCACATATCAGGACAGCAATATAAACTTCAAAATAATCATCACTGTGGGGTTATTAGTAAATGTTCATTGATCTTGACAATATTTCTGGTCATGATCTTGTTATGCTACATGTGTAGCTTGATACTTTTTGTGGTCAATAATGTGACACGCAACTGTTGCCGCTCGTGCCTGCACCTGCAAGGGGTGCATGCAGTGGTTAATTTGTAATATAAAAAGTGCCGGGGCTCTCCTCAGGAGGCAGCGCCAGCAGGAGAAATGTGTTGGTGCAAAATGCCTCATGACTAGAGCCCCGGCACTTATTATACTGGAGAGGACTTGGCCTAATGGCTAGAGCTGCAGATTTCGGAGCTGGGGAACCAGGTTCGAGTCTCGGCGTGCCTCAACATTCTGTGATCATGGGGAAAATCATTTTACTTCCAAATGTGTGTGTCCTTAATTGGTGCTAGAAGCTCCGGTGCTGATGATTAGGTGCCGGTGCTGAGCACCGGATAGCTCCGGCTCAAATTAAGCACTGGGTGCATGGGGTGGGTGGTGGTGTTTTCTTGTTTCAGCAACAAGTGAGATGCCCGCCTATAGGATGAACTCCATCTTGTTAGTGACAACTGGTACGAGGAACAGTTGGACATGGAGTAATGAGGGATAACAGTATGATTCAGGCATTATCCATCGAGTAGGCGAATCGCATATTTTCTTTCTAGATTCAACCTTTACACTGTGATTGTGTTTTTGTTCTATGCTCCAGCTATTCAAATTCCTCACTTGCCTCTTTGTCTTTATTCAGTCCCCTTAATCAATCGTTCTAGCTCCCACCTTCAAACCCCCTTCTGCACTCCCCAGTTTAGACAGCAAAAATTCAAATTCCATGTTCTTGCTTTTGGTTATTAATTGTACATAATATATTATTTGCAACTAGAAACTATTGAGTGAAAAGCATTCCATTTTATTACAAACATTCCTCATACAGTACAAATATAAATATCTACATATCCGGATATCCTATGGACCCAGTGTACTATGTTCAGGATGCTTGGCAGAAATAAATATTATAAAGCATCCATGATGGAACCACAGGACATGTTTGTGCTAAGACAGATGTGATAATCTATTGCAGCCAAAAACGACATTCATGCTTGTACGAATCCCACCACATGTAGAGATGGGGCGCCTGCTAGGGACAGGAGATCTCATCCTTGTATATACATATGCAACATTCTGATATTGCAGCCCTTGTACCCCGTGGGAGAGGGTCTGAAATTTAAAAATAAAAATCTGGATTTCAAAGGGACATTAGAGGAAGATGAACCTGTCCCATTCATCACTTTTTGCTTCCCCAGTGTCCACAGCCTACATTCTCAAAGCAGAAGCTGTCCCTGAAGGACAGCTTCTGCTTTATGAATGGAAATCATCCCCTTTGAGGTGTTGGTATCCAAACCATTGATACATGTCATTGTGAATTGAGGGGGGTTGGGTGGAGGGGGCAGGGTGACATTTTGCCCCCCCTTTCATACTTATTCACAAGATCAGCGATTCATATTATCTGTTCACACTCGCATAGCCAGCATTTTGGTGCACTACATGCTTTGCGAGTGAAAAAACTATGAGCACATAAAGACCCATAAACCATACATGAAAAATCTAGTGTTAATATATTCTTCCGATTCTGTCTCCTATCACTGTAACATGTTGTTCGATGCATGTGTGCTGTAGATAGACATGCTGTGCATAAGTCCGTCATCCATTGTTGGGCTCAGATGATTACAAGTTGTTTTTCTTTGAAGAAATTGTTTGAGTCACAAGGTTGTGTGACTCCTCCTGTTGGTGATACTGTGCGTGGGCATCAACCCTATTGTTAGATTGTTTTTTTCCACTGACGGGTTCAGATGTAATCTCTCGCGCTTCGGTTCGAGATCCTTTCTGGCTCCCTTCAGTTCGCTGGCCGATCCTTCCATGGCTACACCCGGTCGGGCCTCTTCTACTTCCATAGAATTTTCAGATAATCAGCTGCTTCTCAGTGGGGTCTCTTCTACTTCGACAGAATCTTCAGAGTATGAGCTGCTGATGGAAGGCACTCTGCCGTTTCTGTTGGAAGTGCCACTCCAAATACCCTCACACCGACCAACATTCAGTTTGCAATCTACGCCTCTCAACCGATCATCAAGATGATACCTGTGAGGCCTGCAAAACGTTTGGGTCCAAAAAGACACTTTGAGATCGATGTGCAGTTGCCAAGAAATGCTTTGCAGACAAGCAGATGACTCATCGGACATCTTCTGGTCAACAGGAGCGAGAAGAGGCATTGCCAGCCCAAGAGGAATCCTTGTCCATCCATGATTCTGACTCCGGTTCAGACATGGAACAAGATTCAGCCAGTCTCAAGTCAGCTCAGAAACATCAGACCCTGAGTACAACTGTTCCTGATCCAAAAGTGAAAAAACTGCTCACGGTCCAACACTACAGAAAAGGCATGGCGCGCACCGACATACAGATTCGGAAGTCCCGCACTCGGGCTCAGCACCAAAATCTCGATCTACAGCTGGGGCCTTCACTTCCTCAAAGTCCCATTCGGCAACTCGCCAAACTTCCACTTCATTTACGAAAGGCAAAAGTCATGGTGCTTTGGGTCCGATCACATCGGCACCAAAACCAAAACATTCTTCGTCTCCAAAATGTTACACATTCGGACCGAAAACTCCAACCAAACCAATCCTCGATGTTATGCAGGAGCGGCTCGATCCGAGGCAAAAAACATTGCAAATTCAACCTGGAACTAAGATGATAATTCTACAGCCAGCAAAGCCTCAGTCCTCTAAGAGACAATTAGCTTTTGAAGCGGCTATAGACATTCCCGGGCAACACCTCAAAAAGAAGAAAAAGGTTTGCTACTAGCCTTTGACACAATACCATGCCAACACCATCCGCACCACACACTTTACCACCTGATTCACCACAAGATTGTGATGCAGGCAAAATGACCCCTCATTCACCTATCATAGATGAGGATGATAATATACCAGAGGACACGCATCCTGAGGATGCTGAGGATGCTTATGACATTGGAACCACAAGGGGATACAGACCAAGACCTTTATCCCACACGTCCATCACCACTCGATGATCCCATCAAGATCTAATAGACAAAGCTGCAGCTTTTCATAACATGCCTTAACATTCCAATCGAGGATGACTTCCTTCTTGAAACACTATCCACTGCTCAAATGGGGTCACAATATTTACCACTCCTTAAAGCAATGCTATGTCTTGCAGGCAACATTTTTAAGGATCCTGTTAAGGCATAAATTATAACACCACGAGTGGACCAAAAATATAAGGCTGCATCATCTGAACTTAAATACATTAGGAGACAATTAACACTGGGCTCACTGGTATTGGCTAATGCACGCAAAAGAGCAAACTAACAACTGGGGACATACCTCCCCCAGAAAAGGAGTCAAAACTGATTGAAGCCTCAGGCAAAAGGATAGCAGCACAATCTGCTAATCAGTGGCGTATTGCCCACTTTCAAGCTTTTTTAGCTCGTTACGAAAGGGCTCATTGGGATGAAAAGGAGGGTCTCAGCCAACATCTCCCAGAAAAATAAAAGAAAAGGAATTATGAAATTGTTAATGAGGGAAAGCTAATCACCTGCCACCTCATAAAATGTGCACTAGACTCTGCGGACACTGCAGCTAGACGCGTAAACACCAGTATTCTTTTACATAAACATGATTGACTTGGAGTCTACGGTTTTAAACCTGAAGTGCAACAGGCAATTCTTAATCTCCCCTTAGACAAGGAGCACCTCTTTGGCTCTCAGGTAGACACAGCCTTTGAAAAAATGAAAATGGACACTGATGTCGCTAAATCAATGGGAGTCTTACAAACTCCCACATAAGGGGGTGGACCTTTTGTAAGCCCTATATCAAACACAGGTCTAGATCTGACCACTGACCGCACAGGGTCTTCCTATTAAAATCTGGAACAATCCCCCACTGGTAAAACTTTTTATAGGGGATCCTACATAGGAAATAATTTCAAGGGCCTCCGTCTTGGAATACTAGGACTGCAATTACAAACAAACAATGACTTTCTTACCATTACACCCGACCACTTACCTGTCGGGTTATGTCTTCAGAATGTATTACTGGCATGGAAAAACTTCACAACAGATAAGTGTGTTTTGGACATTATCCAACATGGTTATTGTCTAGAGCTGATCACAACTTCTCCATATATTTATCTTAGGAACACACAAACTATCCATGCAGCACCAATCTCTCCTCCAACAAGAGACATCAGCTCTGTTACTCAAAGGAGCTATAGAACCAGTCCAAAAACAATATTACGGAACAGGGGTATATTTATTATTCTGCCTCATTCCCAAAAAAGAAAGCCAACTTTGACCCTTTCTCGACCTCAGACCACTCAATCATTATAACCTATCAGAACACTTTCACATGGTCATTCACCAGGAAGTAATTCCAATATTGCAAAAAGGATGACTTCATGGCTGCTTTAGACCTAAAGGGTACATATTTCCACATACCCATACATCCCTCACACAGGAAATACCTTCAGTTTATCTTCCAAGGAAAATATTATCATTTCAAGATTCTACCCTTTGGAACCGCCACCGCACCACGGGTATTCTTAAAATGCCTAGCAGTAGTGGCAGCACATCTGCGCATGCAAAATGACCATATGTTTCCTTATTTGGATAATTGACTCATAAAAGCAAACAGCTCCCAACTTTCCAAACAGCACACACAATAAACGCTCACCCTATTGCATCAACTAAGGTTTACTATCAATCTGCAAAAATCGTACCTTCAACCAGCTCCAATACAGCCATAGTTAGGAGCTATAAACAACGCTCACCTCGGAATAGCATACACAAATGTAGACAGAATACAAAACATTGTGTAACTGATCCAAAACTTCAACCCGGGACCCAAGTCACAGTCAAAAATGTCATGCAACTTTTAGGCATGATGGCCTCCTGCATATCAATAGTTCCACGTGCCCGGTCACATATGAGACTACTGCAAGAATGTCTCTCACCTCAATGGACACGGTCACAGGGTCAACTACACGGTCCAGTATTGGTAGACAGCTGCGCACATCACTCTCTGCAGTGGTAGAATCCACAAAACCTATCCAAAGGATGGCCGTTTCTAGATCCAGTTCCCCAAGCTATTCTCACAGTGGATGTTTCCCTGAAGGGTTGGGAGCTCACCTGCAGAATGTTTCAATTCAGGGTGTGTGGGACTCCAAACACAGGAGTCTCCAAGTCTCCAAATCAGTTACCTAGAGCTTTAAGCAGTTTTTACCTAGCAATGAATGCATTCCTACCTCACTTAATGCACAAAGTTATCCTATTCTGATCGGTGATCGGACAATATAACAACAATGTAGTATTTATAAAAACTGGGGGGGCACTCTCGGCAATTATCCCGCTTAGCCCAAATAGTTTGGCACTTAGCAATACATCACAACAGTCATATTCTGGCAGAACATGTACCAGGGACAAGCAATTAAGTTGCAGACCTGCTCAGCAGGACGCAGCAACAAGTCCATGAGTGGGAACTTAACTTCACCCCAAAGTTCTCCTACCTTACTTTAAAAAATTGGGGTTTCCACAAATAGTTCTGTTTGCAACTCCAGAGAACGCAAAACACCCAAACTTCACATCCAGATTCCTACACCTCCTATCCAAGGGCAATGCTGTATGGATGAACTTGTGAGGGATATTTGCTGACGCTTTTACACCTCTCCCACTACTACCATTAGTGGTCAGAAACCTCAGGCAGACCTCCCTCACCATAGTTCTCATAGCTCCAACATGGGCTTGTCGACCTTGGTTTACCACACTACTGGAACTCTCCTTAATCCCACAAGAGAAGGTTCCTCTCAACCCAGACCTTCTCACACAGAACTTTGGTACAATAAGACACCCTAATCACAGGGAAATGAACCTTGCAATATGGCTCTTGAAGTCATAAACTTTGGGTACTTAGGCTCATCACAGCAATTTATGGATATTCTTAAACAAGCTTGTAGACCTATGACCAGACAATGCTATGCAGCCAAATTGGAAACGATTTGTTCTATATTGTCAGTATCAAAGTTTAACCCATTCATTACATTCACAAATACAAACATTTATTTCATATGTATTGCATCTTCAAACTTCAGGTCTAGCCTGTACTTCAATATGCTTATACCTAGCTGCTGTTGTAGCCTACTTACAAAATAGGCAACATTTATCTCTTTACAGAATACCTTTTTATTAAGGCATCTATAGAAGGAGTTAAAAGATTCATTCCACCTGCACCAGCATGGAGTCTTAATATGATACTTACAAGGCTTATGGGGCCTCAATTTTAGCCACTACATTCATGCCAAATCCAATATTTGTCTTAGAAAGTCGCTTTTCTAGTAGCTATCCCTTTACTTAGACATGTAAGTGGGCTCCAGGCATTAACCTTAGAAGAACCATTCTTCCAGCTACATAGGGACAAAATAGTGATAAGAATAAATACAAATTTCACCCTAAAGTAATTTCCCCTTTTCACATTAATCAGTGAATTGAGTTACCTGTCTTCTTTCCACAACCCAACTCTGTTGCAGAAAGAGCTTTACATACATTGGATGTGAAACAAGCTTTAATGTACTACATTAACAGAACAAAAAACCTTTAGAAAGACTAAGCAATTAAATATTGCTTTTTCACCCCCCCCCCCCACGCTGGAAATGCTATTTCAAAAAGTGGAATTTCAAGATGGATAGTAAAATGTAGCCAAACGTGTTATGCTAAAGCTAAAAGACTTTCACCTGTTACCCCTAAAGCTCACTCAACTCATACAATGGGGGCTTCTATTGCATTTTAGGCAATATTTCCCTTGCTGACATTTACAAGGCAGCAAAATGGTCCACACACCTTCACAAAAACATTGTGTGGATGTACTAGCACATCAACAAGCCAATGTTGACCAAGCAGTACTACGGGCTCTCTTTTAAACAACTGTAACCCTCACAGGCTAACACCTCTTCATGAGAGGGACTACTCTACAGTGGTTGTATGACATTACAACGCATGCTTTTACCCCGCATGCCATTACAACGCAAGTTTCTACAACAACTTGCTGTCAGGGGTGCGCTGGAGTTTGGAATAGCATAATTTACTATTCCAACTCCAGTCTGTGCAACAGTAGGGAAGGTATTGAAGTTAAATCCGAAACATTATATCCCCCTACAACAAGCCATTTCGTTGTAATGGCATATGGGATAAAAGCATGCGTTGCAAAGCATGCGTTGTAACGGTTGTTTCCCCTCTAAAGTCGATGCACAACATATGTATCTACAGCACACATGCCTCGAATGGATTATTTTACTTGCCCTGTAAGCATCTGTTCTTGCCATGTAGTGCTGTAGATTCACATGCACCCTCCTTCCTCCCTGGAAGCCTGTGTAGGTCACAGTTCATTTACATTAATTCACATTATTTGCATGGACATCACATTACTAATGCTACAACTCCCTTCTCACCTACCCGCGGCAAAACAATCTAACAATGAAGTCGATCTACATGTGGAGTATCGCCAACAGGAGTCAACCTTGTGACTCGAACAATGTCTTCGAAGAAAAACATCTTGTAATCATCCAAGCCCAACACTAGATGGCTGACGTATGCACAGCATGTGAATCTACAGCACTACATGCCAAGAACAGATGCTTAAAGGGTAAATAACATAATCCTTTTAGGTAGTGCTTCACATCACTCTTCTAGATTTAAATGTCGATTAAAGTTTAAATTATTAACAGTAATAAGTACATGTGTATGGTTAGTTCAGATTTCACATTCAATCTGTTTCCTACAGTATCCAAAAATCTAAGCAAAATATTGCTAGAAGGTACTCACATCAAATTTCACTAGAATACTGCATTTTAGTTTTATAAAAGCACGACCAATATAAAATAATAAAGAACTGACTGGTTTCCCAACCCACTGAGTTTGTTTTGATTATTTACAAATGGAAAGCCATAATGTGAAAAAAGTTTTGTTCCACATTTTCCACATAATAAGTGTACATTCTTTGTTTTTATATATAAAAGGTTTCAAGCTATGCATTCCTCTTTATATATATATACTTTTTTCATATCAGTATTATTATGATGTGATTTTATTTTGTATTAACAACACAATTATATTAGGTAGCGCTAAAGGTGCCGTAAATGTTGATATCCTTTGTTTTCCTTGTATTTCCTGCACTTGGAGTGGTCCACTCATTTCGGCCGGTGTAGTTTATTCAAACTGGCCTTTTTCAGAATGCAAGGAGACAACCTGCTGTAACCTTGCACACAGCGGAGAAGGTAGCCCGAGAACTAAGTGTCAAGGGGCAGAGTTAGTGAAAACTGTGGCAGGGACTTAAGACCTCTAGAGAACGGGACAGGCACTACAGCAGCCTTGCAAATCTAATGCTAAACTAGAAATTAAAACTCTAGAGAAGAACAGCTCTGCCTCTTAACACTACCCTATGACTAATAAACCCACACTCAGACTAGGAGGAAGGTTATTAGTCCTGTTGTTCTTTTAGACAACCTTGACGTATGCCATGTTTGCATGGGTTTGGTCATACACATATCCCTTCGCCCACACAAGGACCACACACAGATCATCTAAATCACATCACTGTCATTCACTCATGACATTGGAGCAATGTCTGCTCCACCTCACCTTCCACTCTGAAGTCCCTACTTTGGGAATGGCGATTCTTTTTTGTTTTGTTTGTAATTTAAAGATTAAATTGGCCGAGCAATTGTGAAAATTTCTACAGTACAAAAATGCATAATTTAGCACTACAACTTTGATTTATTTGTTTCTTCCTTGTTTTTTAGGCGCAACTTCAGATTATCTGCAATTTATTCTGCTTGATGGACTGAGGTGGCCTTACTGTTAACCTCTACCCTGGTGTCATCTCTGGAGTGTTGTCTGAGCCACTTTATAACAAGTACCCATGGCTCATTTTTGGTCAACTGTCAAAGTTGTAGCAGAAAGAAAAGTAACAGCTGCTCTGACGAATTAAGGCTTTGTTGCGGCATTAGCAGTTCAGGCACACCCTTTACCTCAAGCCCAAATCAAAACATTTTCTTGTAATGTGTGATTTTTTTGTTTTTTGAGTGAAGGGGTCTGTGAAAGGCTGTGAGGGCTCACCAGTAAACCCAGCCTCATCAACCTGCACTCATCCCTAAACTGACTCCCTCCCCCACTTTCTAGATCAAGATTCGTAATTGGCAGTGAAATGGTTTTATTTTCCTGCACTTCATTGATATTTGAATTGTTAATTAGCACTTGCATATTGCTTATTCTATACTACTATAGCGTCACAACTTCTTTTGGGAGACTGAGAGTTGACTTTTCAAATGTTAAATTCTGTTTTTGTGATTCACTCTTATTTTGCAAAATACAAATCATTTGCTTAAAATATAAACATCTCTCCAAAATAAAAAAGACAATTTATTTTGGTGTTTTTCCTGTGTGTTAAACCTGAGCTTGTAATTTATATAAAATAATATTTGTTTTCAAAGCATGTTTGTGTTTGTGTCGCTTATAGGTAAATCCATCTCAAGGGGTTGGCCTAGTGGGACTTGTATTATTAAACTAGCAATGATTTTTGTACCTTGTTTTGTAAATCAAGACAATGCATATGTTTTCAGTGAGATCCGATCCAATATTGTGGTTTCTTGTGAGGTAGGTGGCAGGGGTGTTAAAAGGCATTGGAAACTTGAATGCATGTGTTTCTGGCAATTCACCAGAGCAGTTTAGTGCACATTGTGTGTTGTAAACTTAATCAAGGACAAATATAAAGTTTTGAAGTATTAGAAAATCTAGTACATCATACTATTAAAATATGCAGGCTGAAGTAAATTAGCATTGAGATGTTAATGCATGTGTGAAACCAACAGGTTAAAAATGTGAGGCACGGTATGGGTTTTTAGTAATTTGCGACATAATGTATCTTTAAAGGTGCTAAAAATAATTTCAAAGAAAGATGTCTGCATAAGTACAGCATCTTCTTTCCATGTTGGTTTACCCAGCCTACCCATGTTCTGTCTCTTACAGCTCTCTAATGTTTTTTTTAAAGTAACAGTTTGGTACACAGATATAACATAACATCACTCATGACATCACTGATGAAATTTAAATAACAACATTGTTGATATTACTTGTGAGATCAACCAATGATTCTGACAGTGGGCTGGGGCCTTAGGAATGAGGAGTAATACAACAATTTAAATCGATGACTGGACTTATCAGCTTGTCTGTAAGCCCTCGAAAGATGCAAAAGAATAGAACATTTCAGATGTGAAGCACTTTTGATGACTGTCCTTGTCTTTTTACTTGTATTCATCAAAAAGGTGGGTGCTTGGGGGGCTAGGTAAGTTGCAGAGAGCAGGCTGCTGAACATCTTTGAACAATAGACCCTTTGGTCACCCTTGCTGTGAAGCAAGCACAGAGTTAAGTGGTCATGGAGGGTGTGGTACAGTAGTCCATGGAGTCAAGTACCACTTGTCGATAAAGCGTAAATCCAAACAGCAAGTGAATATATCCAAAGGTTTTATTTCCTGATGAAGAGACTACAAGGAGCCCACGACAGCATATCAGCAGAGCACAGAAGAAAAACAAACTGACACTACTGTCAATGATGGCTGTATAAATAAAGCGTACACAGTTTGAAATCAAACAAGCATCTGTGCACAGGGTGGAGGAGCCTGCATGGAGATGCCTGTTTAAAGGAAAACAGAACAAAGAATGAGCACTACGTCTGGTGCCCGCAGGTAGCAGGAGTGCGAGAGCAGTGGATAAAGAACAAAGGGTGCAGCTCTCGAGCATGCACCAACTGGGCGCCGGAACGTTTACACAAAATAATAACACCTGTACAACACCTTCCCCCTTCACACAAAAAAAAACAATAAAAAAACTGCAGAGGAACAATAAAATTGAAATGCTGGAAATCACTAGGAATTAGCCCATATAAAAATCTTTGAACTTAGAAAGCATTCCCACATTGTGAATACCCTTCTGCAAAGAATACGAAGGTAAGCCTGCTCCAAAACCAGAATCGCTGGTATGTAAGGATCCTGATTTTCCTATATTGTTACAATTGTCTCTGATACCAGACAACGTGCTGCTGGGAACTGAACAAGCTACATCAGCTCCAGAGAAATCCAAATAATCCGATTCCTCCCTCCTTTTTATGCGAGTTAATGTTTTAGCTTGGTCTTCAGACACTTTCACTAAATCCCTTTTCCTCCACCAACCTTTGCCCTTCAAGAAGGCTGAGCCTTTAGAAACTCTTTCAACAATTACTGGAGCAGACCATCTGGACTCTTCCTTTAAAAAATTTTTAAGGAATTTTCACCAAAACTTAATCACCAATAGCTAATTCACAAGTAAACACTTTGCGTCTGTGGTCAACTGCTACTTTAGACTGCATTTGTTTCTTGGCAACGCGAACAGGTACATCTTTCAGCATGCTATTAGTTTTCTGCTTATTCATATTCCTGACCCAATCAGGACAAAAAGAACATCTAGGTAACCTACTTCTCAAAAGAAGAAAAGGAGATACTCCTGTGATACTATGCGGGGTAAGTTAAAATGACCAAAGTTTCTTACTAAGGAATTCCTTGACGTCCCAACCCATGGTTAACACGGTTTGAATGCCTTTTCTGAGAAAGCGATTCATGCGCTCAACTAATCCGTTTACGGATGGAGAATAAAATGCAGTGGTGATGTGTTTGAGATGCTGTTCTTCCAAGAACATACACATTTTTTTAGAAACAAAATATGTTCCATTGTCCGAAACCAATTCCTTAGGTACACCTTCAATCAGAAAGATACTTCTGTGAAAACTAATAACGGATTCCGTATCGGGATGAGATGTGAATTTAAAGTACACCCATTTACTAAATTAATCTATAATCACCATCAAAAACCATTGTCCAGATGGTAAAAGATCAAAAGGGCCTGCAAAATCCAATGCAATTTTGCTCCAAGCTTCCTCGGGCAAAGGAACAGGCATGAGGTGAGTTTCATGTCTCTTCCAATGTTTGTCAGAAACTAAGCAGGTGGGGAAATCCGTCAACAAACTTTTCCACATGTGCCTCTAAACATGGCCACCAAAAGAATATTAGAGTCTTACAAGTGATTGCGATTCCTAAATGCCCTTCATGTGCTTCTTTGATGAGAGCCATTCTGAGTGATGAAGGTGGCACACAGCAATCACCCCTCACAAGTACCCCTTCAACTAAAGCTAACTCATCAGCAACTTGAACAAAAGCCGTAAAGAAGATTCAACTGGCCTTTCTTTAGGCCAGTCTTCTTCCAAAATGTTTGCAACATTTTAACCAGGATGGGGTCCAAAGAAGCAGCCTCTAGCCTTTTTTGGTGCAAAATGATACTAGTATTAGAAACAACTCCATCCACTAGTGCAACTACACATTCCTTATTGTATACACTTTCAGTAGAATCATCTTGAATGGGCAGCCTAGAAAGACAATCGGCTTTCACATTTTTCCCACCTGAAATATACTTCAAAGTGAAGTTGTGTTCTTGCAATCTGGATAATAACCTTTCCAAGCGGGAAGAGACCTTACCAGATCCATTGCTATTCAACAAATGTAGCAAGGGTCTGGGATCAGTAAACAAGGTGAAATGTTGTCCCCACAAAACATTTAAAATGTTTCCACTACCCAGAAGCATGCCAATGCCTCACGCTCAATAGTGCTAGAGTGAGATTTTGCTATGGCGAGGGAGAGCGTGAGGTGAAAGCAACTGTGTGCTCTCTGGCCTGAGTGACTTGCGAAAGCACAGCTCCCAAGCCAGTTTGACTGGCATCTACAGTAAGAATGCACTCTGTATGTATCAGCCTGAAAAGGGGAAAGAGCAGGTGCTGATATGATCAAGTTTTTCACAGTTTCAAAAGCAGATTGTACATCATCATTGCAAATGAATTTTAATCCTTCAATAAATTCCTCAGAGGTTGTACCATAAAGGCATACTCCTCAACAAATCTGGAGTAATACTCACTTAGTCCCCGAAATGAGCGAATTGAATCTTTATGCCTGGGAACAAGAGCATCCTGAATTGCCTTAATAACTGAGCGTTTGGGAGAAATGCCCTCAGAACTTATAGAATTACCCACGTAATCAAACTTCTGAGCATTGAATTGGCATTTTTCAGGTCTTAAAGTAATGCCATACTCCTCAAATTTAGTCAGCGCTTGACTGAGGCAGCATCATGCTCTGCCAGTGTCTTGGCAAAGACGAGGACATCATCCTGGAAAGCCTGTGCTCCAGCAATTCCCTCCAAAATGGTGTCCATCAGCCTCTGAAAGACACTGGCAGCAGAAGCTAGACCAAACGGAAGACTGGTAAATTTGTATGCCCCATAATGAGTAACAAACGTAGTGAATATTTGAGAGCCAGACTGCAAGGGAATTTGGTGGTACGCCAATTTGAAATCAAGCAAGGAAAAATACTGTGCACCACCAATATTGGCCAATAGATCATGAATCCTGGTTAATGGTTGACTCTCAACTATGATACACTTATTAAGGCTGCGCAAGTCCGCACACAACTTGATACTTTTGTCCTTCTTGCGGACAATAACTATGGGACTGACCTATTTAGACGCCTCTGCCCTATCAATTACACCTTCAGAAATCATCTTATCCAGAAGAGTTTTGAGTTCATCTCTGATGTTCAAAGGAACAGGGCGTGTGTTATGAGCCACAGGACTTGAGTTTCTTTTCAACACAGTTGTATGAGAATAATGTTTTACACAACCTAAATAATTGTTGAAAACCGCAGGAATTTTTTCTTTCCAGAATGCCATGCCTGTGTGAGTAACTGAATGAACTGAAGTGATAGAAGATTCAATAACCCTTACTGGAGGATCTCCACCAGAAACCATAAAAAATTCCCAACTTGGCAAGATCCTTCCAACCCACAATCGATTTTCCCTTTCTAGCAACATATATCTTAGTGTACAGAGATCTACCTAGACAAGTTATGGAGTTACAGAAGAATCCTAACGTCAATATCTTGATCCCCATAAGCTTTGGGTCGTACATGTGAAGTTACCAAATGAGCCTCATTACCCCAGTAGGAATGAAAGAAAATATCAGAAATAATGGTGATAGGAGCACCTGAATCACACATCATGTCCAAGGTAAGATCCTTACCAATGGTCACCTGACAAATAGGATCCTTAATCTCTGATTCAGATACATGTAAAACATCCAGACAGCAATAATTTGGATAAATATAATGTTTCAACATCTACTGGTGTTTCCAGACTATTAATTCTGGTCTGATTCTTGCTCATCCTGCATACATTATAAAAATGACCCACCTTTTTAGGTCTCGCCTGACCCAGCGCATGCGCTGGTCTGGCGAGACTTTTTGAGAGGGCTCCAAAAAGTGCTACCAGGCCAGCCTAGAGCTACAGTGCATGTGCGTGGGCGTCGCGCTTGACCGAGATTACATTCACTTTCGCGGCCGCACGGCCGCTTTGATGTTTGATCGCGATCACTTACGCGGCCGCTTGACATAGCTAATAGGTCTCGCTTTTGGGACCTTATAAGTATTTAGTTATGCAACTGTTTAATGGCTAAACACTTATATGGTCCCAAAGGCGAGACCTATTGGCTATGCCAATGCTTGTTACATTTTATACACCGTTTACCAACCGCTGGACACTGTTGAAAATTACCAATGTGGGATTTAGACCCACATCTGAAACAGTAAACAGCAGCTTTGTTGACAGATTTAGAATGTTTGTACTTGGGTTTAATAGCATTCAGTTTTCTGCCGCTAAAGGGGCGATAATTTTAACACCGTTTCTTGATAATATGTCCCTTGAAGAATTATTTGAAGAAAACATGATGATGAAGCACAGTTAAATATGCAGGGTTAGTGAGAAATGAGAATCAAGAACAGTCGGGTAGAGAGCTGAATTATAAGCAATCAGCAAGAATACTCTCATTAACCAAGGTGTTCCATGCACCGCGGAAAAGGGAATAATGAGGCTGAAGCACAAGAGTAGACGGGCAATGAATAGTCGCAAGGTGTGCCTGTCACCGCTGTTTAATGACGAATATCACAGATCTCCGATGGTTGCCAATCTAACCCAGAAGAAATGACTCCAGCAAGAGCCAGGAAGCAATAGCCAATGTGTCGCTCTGGTGAACAGCAAAGCCAGAGTAACGTAGCGCCAGCAAGAAATCCCGGCGAAGGTAGAGGCACCTTAATCCATAGCATAGAAGAAAGCGGCTTGAAAAATGCACCCAAGTAGCTGAAATAGGTGCAGCAATCCAATAAAGAAAGGCAGAGTAGTGACAAAATGATTGAGGAGTTGTGGACTCCTTGACGCCTGATTCAATTTCCAATCGTCGCCAAAATGTGGTACAAGAGTCCATGGAGTGAAGTACACTTGTTGATAAAGCGTAAATCCAAACAGCAAGTGAATATATCCGAAGGTTTTATTTCCTGATGAAGAGAATACAAGGAGCCCACACCAGCATGTCAGCAGAGCACAGAAGAAAAGCAAACTGACACAACTGTCAATGATGGCTGTATAAATAAAGGTTACACAGTTTGAAATCAAACATGCATCTGTGCACAGGGTGGAGGAGCCTGCATGGAGATGCCTATTTAAAGAAAACAGAACAAAGAATGAGCACTACGTCTGGTGCCCGCAGGTAGCAGGAGCGTGACAGCAATGGATAAAGAAAGAACAAAGGGTGCAGCTCTTGCGCATGCCACTGCTGGGCGCAAGAACGTTTACAGAAGATAATAACACTCGTACAACAGAGGGTTGAGTGCAAGGTCTGGCCATAGGGCAAGCCCACTGCCCAACCTCTACTTTATGTTGGTTGGAGTGTCTGGTGTGACACCAGGCCTTGTTGCAGATAACCTCCAACGTGTTCGTCTGTAGTCTGTTCATAGTGCAAGTTGGCCATTTGTGGAGTGGTGGGTGCAGATCCTGACCGCAGGCTAAGCCCTGTGTCAAACTTGTCCTACATAAGGCTGAAGATTGCGTGTAGTGGAGGTTTGGTGCTTGCGGAGGATTGGGTGTAGGGCTATGACACAGAGTCCAAGTCCTGATAGTGATTGGAATCAGGGTCTGGTTTTAGGCTATGACTAATATGTATCTGTATCTGGTATTTGTAAAGCGCGTACTAATCACCTCAAGGGGTCTCAAGGCACTGGGACCGTCGTCATGAGTAATGTCATCAATAATGTCATTTAACATGTCATGAGTGGGGGTGTGGCCTACAAGATGGGCGAGCAGCAGCACTAATCGCAGGCTTCGGCCCCGTAAAAGTAACCCCCCTCTAATCTTTCACCTCAGTGCCCCATAAAAAACACCTGTAATTATGCCAGCTGGGGAGGGAACACACAGGTAAGCAGGATTGCCCCCTCCCCCATGGCAGAGGAGCACTATGTAGGAAGGTGGAATCTGACTGCATGGTTACCCCCACTTATTTCCTGGTGTTTTGCTGGTTTTCGACTTAGTCTGACTGGGATCCTGCTAATCAGGACCCCAGCCTATCTGCTTTCTCCCTAAATTCATTGCATGTACTTTAGGTACACACCAGATTGGATTCTGGGGTACCCTTATAAGTCCCTAGTATATGGTATACTATGTACCCAGGGCATAGGTACCCCAGAGGCCTCTCAGGGGCTGCGGCATGTATTACGCCACCCGTGGGAGACCATTCAAAATGACACCACAGGTCTGCTACAGCAGCCTGTGTAAGGTGGTGCATGCACTCCTTACCTAGATATAGGTTCACTATATCTATCCTATATCACTGCACATATAAACCTATCAGTCACCCCTATGGCAGGCCTTATCAATCCTGAAGGCATGGTGCTGGGTTTTATGTGAGAGGATGCTCCTGCAAGAGCAGAGCCCCTCTGCAGCCTTCGGAACCTCTATTCCGGGGTTGTTTGTGATGCAGCCAACCATATATACTTAGGCGCATTATAACTTTGCGGTAAATGCTAACTTTAAAACGGCTGCAAGAAAACATGTTGTGTTTGGTGTCAAACACCTTGGAACCATACCTCCACACCAGTAACTGGTGTGTGAGGTATGATTCCACCCTCCTAGAGGGAGAAATATGACAACACCGGTACACCCGGCACCAGCTTTACAGAACCTGGCATCACAAAATGGATGCTGCCAGCCACAGACACGAGTCTGTCCTCCTGCTGTTTGATGGAACTCCGGCAGGGGAAGGCTTGACAATAGGTTTTCTGTCACAAGGAGGTGTGACCACCTCCCAGACAGGCTTTAGTGTAACCCTGTAAGATGGCTAGACTGCAGGAGGTTATGGTGCGACTTAAATTTGTAGATGTGTGGCAAGAGCTTCACCCTGCAGCACAGGATTACTTATGTTATTCCCCCACTCATGGTACTCACAGCAGACTGGATTGATTTCTTCTTGCCGGTGAGGGGGTTCTCGATGTTGTGAAAACATCCTATCTTGTGTGGTTTCTCTCTGACCATGCCCCTCTAATTTTGGACTGCGGGGTGAGGGGTTGTCGGCTCGGAATCACTTTGTGGAGGTTCAGGCCTGAATCTCTAGGTGACCCATAATATGCCATTGACATGCAGGACACCCTCCAGGGTTTTTGCAATACGAACTGGCTCCCGCGGTGTAAAATGTGAGACATTGACAGTAGTTATCAGGGGGCGTGTCTTGGCAAGGCGTACGGTATTAGGAGAATGCTAGAATGGGATCTGGGAGAAAAGGAAGCACAGCTTGCTGGACCGCAGCAACAGATGCAGGGGAGGGAGCAGAATGAGTATCTCTGACAGAGGCACACAGAGCGGTGGCAACTGGTTGGGATATACTGGACTGTCACATCTGAAAAGATTATCTGCACGTCACCATAGAGAGGGAGATAAGTCAGGATGAATGTTGGCTTGGTTACTTAAAAGAGAAGGAACTCCAACTATTTTTGCTCTATGAGCTCCCGATGGCATTCTGGTTCTGGGTTGTAAAGCTATTATGCAGCTCCAATGTGAGCATCTCGTTGGGATCTATACTGCCCCGACACCGGCAGGGGATCCAGGGGTGGAAGAGTTCCTAGGTTGAGTGACCATTCCCAGTTTACGACAGCACAGGCGTAGGGACTAAGCAAAGCCATAACCTTAGAGGAATGGAAGGAAGTGTTTCGAGCTATGGGGAGAGGGAAATGCCAGGGCCCTGACTGGCTCCCGGTTGAATACTATCAGGCTCACTAGGCCACCTGGCTCCTGGCACTCTTGGAAACCTTCTTGGGGGCATACGAGCTTGGTGAACTCCCAATACATATGAGAGAAGCAGTTCTACTTATGCTCCCAAAGGCGGGCAAGGACCCTGTGGAACCGGGTTCATACAGGCCACTCTCAATGTTGAATGTAGATGTTAAATTGCTTGCAAAGGTTTTAGCACTCTGGCTGGGGCGGGTTATAGTACAACTAGTGCAGAAGGATCTGTGGTTTGTGCCTGGGAGGGGTTCCCATATGAACCTGCGGCGATTGTCACACGTGATGCATGAGACCCGGACATCCACCTTTGGGGCAGCCTTGGTGGCATTGGACATAGAGAAGGATTTTGACATGCTGTCCTGGCAGAATCTATGGGAAGTCTTGCGCCATATGGGACTGGGAACAGGGTACCTAACATGGGTCCAGTTACTACACAGACTCCGCACTGCGAGAGTGCAGTTGGGTGCAGAGGTGTCCGAGGCCTTTAATGTTGAAAGGGCATAAGACAGGGCTGCCCAGTGTTGCCACTCCTATTTGCAATGGCAATGGAGCCTCTAGCAATATATCTTAGGAATAAACTGCACGATTGGAGCATCCCCGTGGGAGGTTATAATCGTGTTGTGTCAATGTACGCAAGTGACATGTTGATATATGTAAGAGAGCCTGAGTACTCTGTGCCCCTTCTCATGCAGTTACTGGAACATTTTGGTGCAATATTGGGACTCTGCATCAACTGACATAAGCCAGTGCTCTACCCCGTGTCCGCTCTAGTAGATAGATACTTGGTCTCCAAATCACACATGATCACATCTCCAGTATGAGCTAAATATAGGTAGGATCCTAGAAGGTGTCAAACTCTGTCCAATTTTGGACCACATTGCCCTTGTTGTCGATGGGCTGAGTGGCTTTGAGTAAAATGGTCCTTCTACCCGGTTGCCTCTACACGATGCAAACGAATTTTGTGCCCTATCATTGGCAATGTTTTGTTGGATAGGTAAGTTATTAGTTGACCTGATATGGGCGGGCAAGTGATGCAGGGTTCAACTGGAAATACTGAAGTTGGATCTTGAGGGCGGGCTGGGACTCCCAGATTTACAGCTGTATTACTTTGCCGGTCTACTGCAGTACGCAGCAATGTGGTGTGATGAAGACCCCCAACTGGGGGAAAATGTTTGATGGCAGGGTCCACTGGGGCAGCTCGACTCACTCACTTGATGTTTGTTCAGGGTTTACCGCTGGGAACCCAGTTTTGTGCTGCTCTAGTGACTCAACCATGGGAACAGGCCGTTAGGGAAGTTATAAAGAAGGCACCGTACACACTGCTTCTCCCGCTTTGGTGGTTGCGTCCCTTCCTGCACATCCGTGAGTCAATGAACTTCGAGGGTTGGATTGATGGGAGATGTTGGAATGCAGGAGACATTTATTTGAATGGTAATTTTATGGACATGGAGATAGTTGAATTGCTCTCTGGAAACAATAACTGACAGTTCCTTTAATACGCAAGCATATCACGTATGATCCGTGAGATATGGCCCACATTCCCAGTGGAACCAGAGAGATCCCAGGTTCTCCAGGTAATCTTGGGCCCTGACTCCTTTAAGGGCATTATTTCCCGACAAAACGTAGCCTTGAAATCTGATAGACAGACGAATGTTGACCTGAAGCGAGCAGCTTGGGATAGGGAATTAGAGACAACATTGTCGGACAGTGAATGGTATAGGACCCAAGTGCGTGAGGTGACTAGCAATGCCTGCTTTCTGCTGATGCACTTTGTTTTCCTTTAACATGCATATCTGGCACCATCTGGTCTGCATAGGGCTTACCCAATGAGGTCAGCGAGAGGTACTAGATGTGGGAACACACCTGCTGATTTCTGTCACACTGCATGGAATTACATGCAACTGTCCAAATACTGGAATGAAGTGCTTGGGGAGTTGCATAAAGCAACAAGGGTAGCTGTGGAAAACTCAATCCAACACTGTTTGCTGGGATGCTGCCCCTCCCTAAGAGGCAGAAGAAAAATGCGACACAGGTTTGCCCAACTGAGCCCACTGCTGGGTTGATGTTGTATAGCAGTACATTGGGCCAACCCTGTCCCCCCGACCAACACTAAATGGAAAACAGGTCTTTTGGAGTGGACGGTGGCAAAGGAATGCAGGCTCCGGAGGGTGCACACCGACAAACACGCTGAAAGCATGTTAGACATAGTGGGGGAACATAGTGAGGAGATGGAGAAAAGCAGGGCGGTGGGGGGGGATGGGGGAGACACAGCTTCAGATGGAGAACATGAACTGGAGGCCGCATTAGATACACATAAATCATTAAGCAATGACAGTTCATTGGTCCTGAACAAGCCTGAAGACTGAGCCTCGGAGTAGACAATATATTATGTTGGTTTTGTGATACAGGTATAGAACGCCCTACATTGGCCACACGCGAGATCCATAGAATTAAGAGATCTACCCCCTCCTCTTTTTAGGCTTTATTTTGGAGCCCTTCTGCTTTACCTAGACATTTACCGCACATTGATGAACAAGAATGTATTGATCTGCAATGTTGTTTTTTTCCTGATAGAAAAGTGAATTAATAAAGTACAAAAAAACAAACGTAATGAGTGATGTAATATGTGAAGTTATAAGTAATGCATGATGAGAGCGCAAGTGATAGTTCGTTGACTAAACTATAGCTGATGTATTTCAGTGGATTCTGGGTTGGTCCTTGTCTCATTTCAACACCTAACTATAATGTCACTTAAATATTTCGTATTTTCAGTGATATAAATAAAGATATATAGAGCAAACGTTCCTGTAGGAATTAAAATGGGTAATTGAGGACCCCCATTTTCTTGACCCGCTGCTTGAAGAATCAGTGCCAAGCTTTCCGTGAAAGAGCCATAGCGGCTGCGTTGTTATTTTAAAAAGTGTTAAGCAGATTTGTTGCATGGCACCAAAAATGTTAAGAAAACAAAAAAATGCCTTTCCTATGGAACCTCTGACCTAACTATAACTATTCTGGCACTATTGCTGCCAGAGTTTATATATTTATGTGTTGTGTGTTTTCATGCAAAAGCTCTCGGTCGGCCATATTCATCTCTTCATCCACTGGTGTGTTCAAATGATATTCACATTTTGTTTACTCCTATTCTGAAATATCATGGTAGCCATTGGTTCCCTCCACTTTGCATGATGGCATTTCATATTTTTATTCACATATATTTTTGTGATACGTCATTTTAGGTCTCACATACTAGACAGTACAAGGGTTGTCTGTTGCAAGACCTATTGCTAGTTTACAGTCTGGTTGGCTTTATTGTCACTCATTTGCTTGCTTCTTATTTGTTAGTTTGTGTGGGCTACATTCCTCTTTTTGTGTTTGTCCCTCCCCTGGAGCATGGATGCATTACTGTGTGCTTCCACTGCTCCCTTTTTTCCCCTTTAATCACTCCATGAGAGTGCATGTGTTTTTCAGCTCTATTCGTTGTGCACTTCTCCCTTCGACCATGCTCTGTTCCTCTCTCACCTGTGTGCTTTTGCCTGCTTGCTCATCCTACTCATGCCCTCAACTTTGCTTCCCCCACCTGTGTCCATTTTGCTTCCAATCCGCAACCACGCACCACCCATGATGGTTTCATCCCTGTCTCCTATTTCGCTTCTGCCCCCAACCGTGGCCCGTTGCTTCCACCCAGTGTTACTTTCTCCCACCTACTTAAAAAGTGATTTCACACGTTTTGTTTTCTTTTTAGTTAGTGGTACAACTCAGATCAGTATCTAACCAGAAATACAAAAGCAGCTGCATCATTAATTTGTAGGTTTGGGTATGTGTGGTGCAGGTTCCTTAAAAAAATTACATGGCCAGCCACATAAAAAAAAAATGTTTTTATTCCTTAGCCATGTTGCACAGCTTTGGGGAGGCTGTACAGCATCGCAAAACCCATTGGCAAAGTCAGTAGTTCCCAAATGTGCGTCTTTTTGGTTTTGTCATAGCTTATTTCCTTTTGAGGCCTCCCCTACAGACATCCCTTAGCTGATGTTGTCAAAGAACTGTGGTTTAAAACACAATACCTAGACTGAGCTTAAGTTCAGCTCACTGTTCTCATTAGTTAGCTAGTTTATCAATCTCATTTGCTTGCTTCTTATTTGATTGCTTTGTTTCCTCTTCTTGTATTGGTCCCTCCTTTAGAGCATAGCTTATTGGGCATTCGTTGTAATTGATAAAACGCATCCTTCTATCGTTCACATCAAGGAACTACTTTTTTGTTTTTGTGTGAGAACCCCATAGGTGTGCATGTATTTTCTTAATCTCTCTCTAGTGTGCTGCTTCAGCCCTTACATCTCCACCCCCGTGGAGGAGAACTCTGTGTTGCTCCTACCACTCCAAGTCCCTACCACTCCAAGTCGTCCGTAAAAGCACAGCAGCAGGTATATTTTTGCTGAGGTTTGATTAACAAGCAGACTTTATTGGGGTGGTTTTGTTTTATCTCCTTCCTTTCATATATTGCATGAAAGATCAGGACTTGGCACATAAAGGCCGCATTTATGGTACTGGGTGGGGGGGTATGGGCAACTGCACTACCTGCGCAAGTGTTTGAGGTAGAAGGTGTACTCAGTCACCGAGCTGCTGCAGAACAAATGGCCAGAGCATTTGTTTTAGTTCCGAGTTGGGTTGGGCAAGCTTTTCCCTTAAATTCTGACACTTTCCTATTCACGGCTG
The DNA here is from genome assembly GCF_964204655.1 of Triturus cristatus. Classification (NCBI taxonomy): domain Eukaryota; kingdom Metazoa; phylum Chordata; class Amphibia; order Caudata; family Salamandridae; genus Triturus; species Triturus cristatus. The sequence goes on from NC_140590.1 coordinate 1,259,171,491, forward strand.
CAGGCAGCTCTCATGTTCTGTTAAGTACCTGCAAACTACTCCTTTGTGTTATTTTTAAGCTGGGTCACATGAAACAGAATAATTAAATTCTGTTAAGAGGTTTCTGCATGAAATGTATTTAAAAATAAACCATGGCCTTTATGAAAATTGAAAATATTGAATTCAATGTTAAGTATTTGAAATATCTTAATTATGTGTTTATGTTTCACTCAGTATTTTGAAAGGTTATTTTTTTTGTTTACTGTTTTTAATAATGCTTTATAAAGAAGATCTGGCAAAGCCAATAGCTTGGATTTGACACTATAAAGGAAAGATCTATGTGGGGGCTGAAGAATTAAGGTTGTCTCCAGTGTCTAAGGGGTATATTCACAAGAACGTGTGATAACTACTGCAAGAGTAGCGTAACGCAACTTTTAATATCGCAGCCCATCGCGTGAAAATAACCCTGTGTCAACGTGGAATTCACAACAAGGTGGTAGCATGCGATAGACATCAGATAACGTGTCAAATGTCAGCGTGAAAATCAACGCCACGCCGCAAAAATGCGAAACACGAAAATTCATGCGATGAGGCCAATCCCGGTACAAAAAGTAGAGAAAACCAGCCACAGGCCTGCAAATCCCACACGTCTTGCAGAAAAATGCACCATAAAAACCACAGAGACAGCACACCAGAAACAAGCCTAAGCACGGAGCAACATGGATGCACCCTGACCCAGCGCAGAGGAAAACGCGAACCCCACAACCCCCACAGACCACCAGCAAGGAACAACGGGCTCGGGGAAGGCCAAGGAGAAAAGGGAGAGGAAGACGGGGTGCAGACCACAGGAAAACAAAACCATCGTCACGGAGGTGACAGAACACTACCATCAACGGACCCACAAGCAGACTACAGTGAATGCAGCCGGAGTGTCGGGGAGGCCAACGGAGGAGGCCATGAGGCGCCGGCAGGACGTGACAACCTAAACCAAGTACAAACCTGCTGCCAACAGGAAGGCAGCAACGGCAACAGGAGGTGGCAGTCCAGTGCCACAGGAGGAGCTTCCGGAAACCCAGGCCACAGTCATCAGTGTGGAGACGGTGCAAGGAGTATGGGGTACGGACACAGCTCGAGAGGACCTGACAACATCAACAGGGAAAGTAACGGACAGGGACTGGGTGGACGGGAGGAGATGGGACAAAACGACACACATGCACAACGAGGTGTAGCACACTGCACACCCACAATTACCCAGGAACATGTCCCTCATCCCCTTGGTACACTGCAGCACACACACATAGCAAGACCAGCACACCCACATCGATTACAATGCGCATAGCTGACACTGCAGAACAGAGGACACAACTGGCTCCGCACATGCACAGAAACATGCCTACCACATCTGACAGAGCAGGAAACTGTGAAATGGATATGTACGCGTACGACCTCACATCCATCATGTAGTCCAAATCTATACTGTCCCGCAGAAGAATCCAGCACGCCACAAACAGTCACAATGTACATTGCCAAACAGTCTGCATGTAAACCAGAACAATGCACCAACATACATGTCAACACAATGTCAACATGCATCTCCCCTTCACATTGCAGAGGGGCACACAACTCCTCCAGCAGAGCACAGAAGTCAACACATCTGTGATGCCGGAGAGGACCACCACACCGTCGACACCAATGCCCTACAACAGCCCATGGATTTCCCACACTACCCACCACCAGGACCAGGGCAGACAAGCTACTCAGAGGAGAACACAGCCCCTGCAACAGACCACACAGCAGGAAGCACACGCAAGCAGAGCTGGCTCAGGACACTTCACCCACCCACACATGGCACCCCAATGCCATGTGTCATCACGTCAAAAGGAGGTGGCCCAACAGGTGGGGGTGGGTGCCGAACCCATGGAAGGTGTGCTAGAACACATAGGTTGGTGTCTATCACCCTCAGGGACCACCCACACCCCACAAAGGAGACCCACACTGCCATAGAGACACATGCAGATGCACAGTCACAGTACAGAACCACGCCCAGGAGCGCGCAAATAGCAGTCCCGCGTTGGCGTGGCGTACGACGGCCCAGGCCACTCCCCTTACAAATTGAGTGGGAGACGACAAAGCTACATGTCCAAGCTTCAACCCGCTGCCTACGGTGACATGTCTGCATCCGATGTACACAGCACACTGTAATGTCCTATGGCCCAGGGCCCTCATGCATTCAAAAAGACCACAGGGACACACGTAGATATCATGTTGAACTGGCTACGGGCAAGTGCGCCCGGCCCCTTTATTGGCAGGGCCACATGTACAGTGACGCCTGTGCTAGATGTGTGTGGGGTGAGTGTAAGCCAGTCAGCATGGAATGCTTGGTGCTGGCAACAACTTGAACATTGGACACCAGTGCAACGGAAATAGAAAACACATGCATAACAGAGTCAACTGCACAGCAACAAGGAGGGAGCCAGAGCAAGGACAGAGGTAACCCAATGTTCAGTCAGGAGGTTCTATGACTTGCAGTGCACAGAGGTAGGGGCACTAGAGATGAGCGCGCTCATGTGAAGGAATTGCTAGGATTGTGTCCCTTCGGGTTAGTCCTGATGCAGATGCAGTGGGATGTGTTACATCTGCATCAACTTCCTCATCAACTTCCCAGGTCTCCCACACTGCCTGAGGTGACAGTTGCGTCTGCAGTCCACAGCGCAATACCCAGTAATGGTTCCGGGTGTGTAGCTTGACTACCACCTCCAGTCTGCATTCCTGCCTTGGGGATGTTGCCTTCTGCCCTCCCATTGTCTGTGCCATCTCCCGTGCGCACACTTGACACATCTTCCCCATCATAGTCCCAGGTCTTCTCCACTGCATGAGGTGACATAGCTGCGCAACATCTCCACAGCACAAAACTGAATCACTTACGGACAATGGCTTGCGGTGCACTGAGTCACTGGCACCTGGAGTGCTAAGCAGGGTATCAGGCCGATGATGGCATCCACGACAGGTCTGAGCAACTCCGTAGGTCTGTCAGGACCACCGTTTCAACTCTGGCAGATGTCGGTTGGAGATTGTCCTTGCGGTGGTGGCGTGTGCCTCCTGTGGTGATGCAACTTCGGGCCGGTCAGGACCCGAATCCATGTGTGGACCCTGGTGGCCCGCAGTTGAGGCTAGAGGCTGCGGACAGCGCAGGGCCACAGACACATGGCGTTGATGACCCCAAGACCACTGTCACAGAGGTCATCCAATATATCAAAAGGGGTCCCAGACCTGAGCAGCACAGAGTTAGTGGCCCCGGATGCACTGCGGCTGGCAAGGGCACCCGGCCACAGGACGGTGACTTGCGGTACAGTCAGATGGGCCATGCGACCTGGGCGGTTCCCCATCAATGTCCGAGGTGTATGTTGCGGAGGGTTGCAAGGGGCAGTGGAAGGTGTCCTACAGGGCATGAGGCAGAGGTTTGATGTTATCCAGAAGCAGCAAATGTGGGAGTTGAAAGTGCAACCCTCGTTTTCACCAACAATTCGGTATCAGCTACATGAGGATGAAAACTAGCCTCTAGTCCATAGACTCAAACACCACCAATGTACGACCAGGGAGTGTTCATGAATGTCGGGGAACAGACTTAGTGGCGCAGGTGCTGAGCGGGGATGCAGTCTGCGATGATGCCGGTACACTGACATGAACTCCACCATTGCCAAATCAAGACTGTGACCTACTGGACCGCAGTGTAGGCGGAGGCAGCAGTCAGCAGTGGCCCACAGCCACGTGTCATTGGCTGGCGAGGCACAGAGTTAGTGACACAAGGGCAGTTGTCGGTAGTGTTCGATCACCTCCTTAATGATGATCCTGTTGCCTCCGGACTGCAACGCGTCATCCTCTTACGCCTCTCCATGCGTGCGTTGACATGTATTCTGTCTTTTGAAGAACCGATGTTCAGTTCCAAATCTGTGACCCACTCATGCGCAGCGTAGGACAAGGGCAGTAGTCCGCGTAGGCCCACAGACACGTGTGGTTGTGATGCCATGCACAGACTTGTTGGCACCACATCGAAGGGGGTATAGTGACTTGTCCTATGCCCTAAATGGTGTTCACTGCCATGGTGTAATCAAGACTCAGTTTCAAATGTGTGACCTACCTAACCACGGTGTAGGCCTGAGACAGCGATCAGCACAGCCCATTCTCCGAGTGTCGCCGGCATAGGTTGGATCGCCCCACCGTCCTGCGTAGTTCTGGTTCAGTGGCACCACGTGTTCGGACACCTCCGTGTATGTGACCCTGGTTTCGTCCGGACTGAGCCGCATCTTCCTCTTACTCCTCTGTGTGCAAACACTGGTGTGGACTCTGCCATTAGTGATCTGCGCCCAGGTGCTGGATGTGGGACCTACTGGTCCGCAGGGTAGTCCTGGTCCCTCATCCACGTATCGCTGGCTGGCGTTGAACAGGGTTAGTGGTACCACGTGTCGCCGGCTGGCGTTGAACAGGGTTAATGGCACCACGTGTCGCCGGCTGGCATTGAACAGGGTTAGTGGCACCATGTGTCGCCGGCTGGCATTGAACAGGGTTAGTGGCACCATGTGTCGCCGGCTGGCGTTAAACAGGGTTAGTGGCACCACGTTTCGCGGGCTGGTGTTGAACAGGGTTAGTGGCACCACGTGTCGCAAGAAGCCCATATGGAACTATGCCTCACTGATCGGGTGGGGCCTGGTGCTATTGCCGCTGGCCAGGATTAGGGGTCACTGCCATTTATGACTCAGGACACAGTTTCACATAAGGGATCTACTGGGCAGAAGAGTAAACCTGAGGCGGCAGTAGAGTACGTCAATGAAAAAGAAGTAAAGCGGGCCTGTGTCATGGAGGCTGTGATGGTCTGAGGAGGCTGCCTAGGTCGCGGGACTCAGGCCTGGAGCTTGCACCGGAACGTGGTGGGCCCTCCTTGACACACGCCGGTGTCGGCAGGTGATCAGTGAGGCCTGGCTGCGCAGGGGCGGGCCTGACGGGTTCGTGGTCCAGCGTGCCGGGGTCCGGCAGGCGCACAGCATCGCAGGCAACTCCACTCAAGAGGATGGCGTCGGCCTCATGGCGGGGTGAGAGGCACCGCCCTGGCAGAGACGTTGGGCTTTCCGGAAGAGGACCACGCCCAGGGCGTAACAGACAAGGTTTCTGCAAGGTCCCCCACTGGCTGTTGTGACATGGTTGCGTCCACTGTTCACTACACTCCATGCACCAGAGGTGTATGTCGCCATGGATATGGGTGTGTGCTGCATACTGCGGTCTGTCCAGCACATCTCCCCCACTCTTGGCATTGTGTACTTTCCCAATCATTGTACTACTGCATCCTTCACACATGACTGTTTGCCACCTCTCCCCACATTCAGCTGTTGTGTGGCTGAGGTGCCATGCCGTTGATGACTCACGTTCACGGCTTGGCCAGGTAACCATTGTGAGTTGTTTTGTCGTGTCTGGTGGGTGGGCATGTTGTATTGCATGTTGGTTGTGATTTTGTGACGTGTGCATTGTCAGAGTTGTGATTTGCATGGTTGTGGAGTTCAGGTGTGTGGGGTGTTCATTTGGAACTTGCCAAGGGGCTGTGCATCTCCCTTGCTTCCATCCTGCTGGTTGATGATGGACGGTCGGAGGATGAAGGAATCTTGCACACTGGCTGTGTATTTGAAGGCGACATTGTTGGAGGTGCCACGGTGTTCTGTTGTCTGCACATTGGGGTGAGACGTGTGCTTTCTGTTGCGGTGATTGTGTGCTGTGTCACCAGGGGGCACAGGTAGGACATGTGTGCTCTGGGTTGCCCCTAACATGTGAGTGCATTCTGCTATGGCGAATGGTCCTTGCTTGGTCTCCAGCGTGACCTGTGCATTGTGTTGGATGTATGGGGACTGGGGTACCAGGGTGATGGTGCTGTCCAGGACAGGTGTAGGGGACTTGGATGTGGCTGGCTGTGAGACTCCTCCGACTCTGGCGGGTGTTGGTTGGGGGGTGCCAGGGGCCAACAGGTGCAGCCAAGCCAGTACCTTGGTGTGGGGTGGGATGTTGGTTGTCCGTTGTGTAGGTGCCGTAGCCCTGTTAGGCGATGATGGTCGGGATGCATGGGATGGTTGTTCCTTTCTGCCTGTGGTGGATGGTGACATTGTCAGCGGTTGGGTCTGTATGGCTGGTACGCTTCCTGGGGGTCCGTTGTCTTTGTCTGCGCTGCGTCTGTGGTGGTCCGGGAAGGGGGGGGTGTTCTGGGTGTGGGTAGTGGTCCTGCGGTGGTGTCGGAGTACCTTGGTGTGGGGTGGGATGTTGGTTGTCTGCTGTGTAGGTGCTGTAGCCCTGTTAGGCGATGATGGTCGGGATGCGTGGGATGGTTGTTCCTTTATGCCTTATGGGTCTGTATGGCTGGTACGCTTCCTGGGGGTCCGTTGTCTTTGTCTGCGCTGCGTCTGTGGTGGTCCGGGAAGGTGGGGGGGTGTTCTGGGTGTGGGTTGTGCTCCTGCGGTGGTGTCTGTGGGTGTTGTGGCCCTCTTGGGTGTCCGGGCCGCATGTTGGGTGGCTCCATGGCATCTGTTGCCCTTCCGATGTGGCCCTGGGCTGTGCTCCCTTTTGTGGTGCAGGCTGCCGTCTGACTTTACACCAGGTCAGAGCAGGTGTAGATTTCCTGCTGCTAACGCGCCTCATCGCCTGTTTTGTGTTTTTATCGCAGATCTGGTTGGTCGTTGAGAATGTTGAGGTGTGATGTCGCGGCTTTTGGCACGGGAACGCCCACTCTGCATCTCATTAGCGATAGTTGTGCGGGTCGTCTGTGGCGATGTTTTTTGCAGCTGCTATCGCAGATTTATTGGTGCTGTGGCCTGTTAGCACCAGCTTGTGAATGGGGAGGTACATTTATCACGACTTTGGCTGCGATAAAGTGCTGTTAATTCGGCGATAGCTCCTTGTGAATATGCCCCTAAGTTTCACAGTCAAAAGTTGAATGGTAAGGATGTCACTCTGAACACCGTTCAGACCTCTAAATGCACCCATTCTTGGGCTCCCTTTCAGAGATACAGTGATGCAGTTAGTCTGGTTAATAAGTACACTCTGAAGGCACATTGAAAGTGTGCTGCACCAAACACTGGTCAGGCACTTAGAGGAGAGAGGTAGTTTTTGGCGTGTTCCCATGGGGACTGCTCCTTCTCAGAGATGTTGCCATCACTTCAAGGGGGTGGAGACATGCTCATATCTTTTGTTGTACATAAATATGGCCCTGTAACATACATGCCAACATTTCAGAAGAGCAAAGTGGGAGATTTAAAAAACAAATCGGGAGAATGGGGCCTTGAATCGGGTTACTGTCATATATGGGCTTTGGAAGCGTGCTGCTGCATGCTGCAGGATAGGACATTTGAAACGCAAATGCACGTGTTTTTTCTTACCTTTCAGAAGCATGGAGCGCAATGGCAGGCAGAGAGAGGGTGATGCAAGTGTTGTGCACTGGCCTGGCAATTTGCTGCCAGTGTATCCCCCCCCCCGTGTGTGGCAGCCTGGGCTGGAACAGCTTCCAGGGCACACACACAGCCACCCCACCTCCCCCCGAGTACTTCACAGGTCTTTAAAAGACCATTTACTTGCTAACGAGGCTGTGTTGGTTTTTCACCCCTTCTAGAGCCCCTGCATCGCCACTCTGACTATTGCTGGAAGAATTAGCACATTACACAATACCAAGCCCTGTCAGCTGAAACCCCTGAGGAATCGGGTTTGTGCTTGCAGGAATCGGGAGGCCGGAGACTAGCCTTGAAATCGGTAGTCTCCCGCCTGAATCGGGAGGGTTGGCATGTCTGCTGTAATTCCCACATATCTGCTATCAAGTTTCTCACTTCTGGAAAGTCGAGGTCGCCTTATTACATTTGTAATCATTCACTGCAGGTTTCGTTTGCTGCCACTAGAGGGCAGTCCCTGCTTTGACATGGGTGGCTGATGGCAAATACCCTAATGTTGATTTAAATGTATTCGCCGAACAATTACCTCTACTGTTATTAGGTACAAAACACCAGTTACGAAGCCATTTTTAAATCACTAAGTTTGGGTGGAAAGCAGGCCATTTTATAAATATGTTATTATCACCACATGTGTCCAACTAAAATATTAGTTTTCCACAAACATTTTAAAGCTTACTTTGCTCTATTGCTATCCCTGAAAGAAAAGTAACAAAGCCATAATTTCACAATTAATTCAGGATTAGCAAGAGTCATATGTATGCTGAGCTGAAAAATTACACTGGCATCTCGCCGTCCTAGTCTCTATGTTATAGATTCGGACTGGTGTAGTGTATCAGAGTAGGGACACAATCTGCGGCGTCTCATACAGCTCACAAGTGACCGCACCACTGACAATGGTGAATTGGAGCACCCAGCAGGTGGTGGTGATGGGGAAAGTGTAAGTTGGGGGCATATTAACAAGGGCTTTATCTCTGCTTTTTTGGCTTTAAAAGCCAAAGAAGCTGCGATAAAAATATCGCCCTGTCAACAACAGGGTGCTAAGATGCAAAATCGCATGTTAGCACCCTTTTTCACTACGCTTCCCTTTGCATCTCTAATGCAAAGTGGGCGTTCCAGAGCAAAATAATAGGAGGACATTTCTCCTATTATCAAGCTTCACGCTAACCCTGTTAGAGACAAAAAAAGCAGCGATAACCACGGTTAACGCTGCTTTATTACGTCTGCTAATTTTCAGACTTAGCCATGTAATACAATGGGAGGTGGATTACATGGCTAAGTCCACCATGGGCTATCAACAAGGATATCCCTATCTTTGTAGTTTTAGCGCTGCATTACCAGCGATAACCTCCCAAAATGCCGCTATCGCTGGATTTTTTATCACCTAGGCGGTTAGCGTTGTTAATAACACAATAACCAGGCGATATTATCCAGCGATAGCAGGCCTTAAAAAAATTAACGCTAAGCGCCCTTAGCGTTAATTTTCCATGTTCCTTGTTAATATGCCCCTAAGTGTTCCCATTTACAGTTCAACACCCTGGTGTCACGGCTTTAAGTGGGATGAAAAAACAGGTGGGGGGGGTGTCTCTCAAAGGGGCGTGGCCGATATAATATTGGGCGTGGCTTAAGAACACTTAAGCTAAAAGTGAGCCGCCCGACTGGTATTTTGCTGCTTCTGTCTTTGCATCCAGATATATACTACAACAAGTAATATTACATCTACATCAAGCCAGGACTATTGGCTTTGAAAATGGTTGTTAGTTGTATAAGTTAAATAAACAACTACAGCTTTGTTGTGTATAATATTGAAAATGCTTCAGTTCTAAAACGATGAGACTATGAAAGATCTATAACGGGTCTCTTTGAATTTACATCAAAGGTGGTGAAGGATTGTACTGCTGCAAAGTTAAGATTTGTTTTCACCCTGAGGGTGAGGGCAAAAATGGAGAGCCCGATAGAGACCCGTTTCAGCACATGCTTTTTAGAACTGCCGGTGGTGAGCACCAGAAAGACCCGGCCCACTTAAAGCGTGCTGGTGCTGTTCATCTCTCTAATGCACCCAAAGGACACGTCACTCACGTCAACCGGATCTCTCACGCATAAACGTAGGCCTTACAATTGTGCTACTTCGCTCCAAATAGCCCCTTGCTTGTGGATATATGTCAGTCTTTCACCAGTTGACTCACTCGCTCTCAACAGCGCCCAAACACATGGGCCCAGCAAAGAGCCGCAAAAACAACAGGACTGACCATACTGACCTGATGCCCCTTTGATTCACTGCTGCCTCCTTTTTGTGGCGCAGAACAACTGCATCAGAATGAAGGGAGGGAAGGACAGAGCTGGGTTATAAAATAATATCAGTAGGAGTGTAACCCGAGGCTGCAAAGGTCTGTCTTCCACACTGATGACACTACAACCCGGGATTTCAAATCTTCCTGCAGATCTCATGCTCGGGGCTGGGTGCTCTAAGGGCCCCTTGGATGAGCCTCCCCCTTGGTTTCCAAGTGTTCCTGTTGTCCTATACAACCCACGTCCATGCAGTACATGGGCTTTAGTGGGTCTTAGGAGGGCTAGGAAGGGGTTATAGAAACACTTTCCAGTCCTGGCCAGATACCCACCCAGCTCCACTCCCCACAGGGTGCTGTCCCCACCACAGCAGCCGCGAGCCGGGAATTAGTCCCCACCACAGCAGCCGCGAGCCGGGAATTAGGAAGGAAAGACCTAATGTAATTTATATTTTCCTACTGGAAATATACTGCAGCCTAGTTTCTAACAGCGCCTACTTCAGCTACTAAGCACTCCACACTTTTTCAGACCGGAGAATTTAAACAGATCCGTTGCCTGCTAGATGAACTCCTGTGCCCCCTGTGAGGAACTGGGCCCCTCCAGTCCAGTTTGGCAGCTCTCTGCTGTGGAAGCCAGCTTCTGTCATTCTCTGCATCAGTCTGGCAGGATAGTGCTCTGAAGCGGTTGCAGGGTGACATGTATCACTCTACAAAAAAAAAATGGGCAGGACAGACACTCAAGCTGACAGGTTGGGGAAGAGGGTCACAGCCACATATCTTTCCTGCAGTCCTGGCTCTTTACTCAGCAATGCATGCTTCCCTCATTTCCGGATACTTCCGGATCTTTCCTCATCTAAGGAGTTCTGGCTCGCCGATCTTCCCAGGAAGTCATGGTGCCCTCTCCTCATCTCTAATCAACTGACTTCTGAGGTCTTCTGAGTTGGGTGACCAAATCTTGTGAACCAAAAACCAGGACATTTGGGAAAAATAGAAGAAGGACTACCATTTTTCATCCACGGCATGGCGCAGAATGACAGCTCTCATCAACATAGGATCACAGAAGATGCATGAAGAAAATAAATAAAATGTACTTTTGTCAACCATCATACCTACTAATTAAATTGCTTACTTATAACAGTTACTAATTAGCACAGCTTTAGAAAACCCAAAAAAGTGCCTTTTACTGTTTTCAGTCGACCCCCTCTAAAAACCGGGACAAAAGCCAAAATTGCCGAAATCTGCCGGGACAGGTGGTAAAAAGCCAGGATTATCCGGGCTAATCCGCGACGTCGGGTCACCCTACTTCTGATGCCACCTGCTCCCAGACTTCCCCAGATGTCCCTGCCTCTGCTCTAGCTGTCTATGTCTTTTCCACCTCACACCTACCTCCTTGACTTAGCACCACATACTTTCTCCTTGCCGCCCTTCATTTTGTAGTTACTGTCTTTTGGCTTTCGTGTCGCATCTTTTCATTTCCTTGCTCGATTGGTCTTCCGCTTTACCCCACATTCCAGAAGGATTCTGGGCACGTACAGCAGGCATAAACTCTCATTGTGACATGTGAGGCAGGACATGGAGCACACATCCAACTATGCCATATAGTTGTGTATCACTATGCCCACAAAAGCACACACTTCTGATCACATGCCACATGCACATCTAAAAGTGCACTTTAGACAAAACACTGCACATGTATGCAACACATCACGCATATAACTATTGTTGGGTACCACGGTGTTCATAATACCACTTTCAACAGGAGAAAACACGCGCTGTCATACAAAAGAACAAACTACGCAACATTAACATACTTCCAGCACAGCAAAATTATGCCTTTAATTGGCTATTGTGGCATCCAACCATACTTGCTGCCCCCAGCTATCATAGCACACATACTTCTGCTGAGTAAGAGTGGGTTTCTGTTCAGTGCAATATTGTAATGCCACGCACACCCTAGTCATTAGCAAGTTGGACTATGGGAACACCCTCTATGCCAGGATCACCAAGCAACTCAGTAGAAGACTACAAACCATTCAGAACCGGGCACCCAGACTCCTCCTCAACCTCCCACACAGAACGTCAATCGCACCACACCTGTGGGAGCACTACTGGCTCCTGATACACAAACCTGCTCATTGGAAACTCTTCGAACATACACATTCAAGGCACTACACAGTTCACACCCCACCTACCTGAATAATCGCATCTCCTTCCACCAACCACCCAAACATCTCAGCAAACACACGTCCCATGCAAACACAGAACCAGATCACGCGGACCAGCATTCTCTTACATCGCTCCTAAAGCGTGCCACAGCCTGCCATTCCACATCAGAGCTTCCTCCTATCTTCTTGAATTTCATTGGAACCTGAAGATCTGGTTTTTCAATTAACCAACCTACCCTAGGCAGGGCTAAGCACACACACACACCTGTTCAATTTCAGGATACCCTTGCGGGTTATAGTGTACACATAACATTTACAGAAACTATTTTACTCTAAACGCAGAAAGAACAATGTTAATAAAATGGCCTTCCTGTGTTACCATGTAGGGCAACATAATAGTTATGAATACAATTTTGAATAGAATCTTCAGAATTTGTAAAAGTTGTGTTGAGACGCCTATGTATTTTGGATTACTGTGTGTCAAAACGTCAAAATAGATAATGCTGCATATTATGGCACATATGCTCCCTTTAATCACGAAATGCTGCATAATTCGCATTTTTTTCTACTTCATTTGCCTTTACTTGCTATATAGTTTAGTCAGTTCACTGGAAAAAATGTTTTTTACATAACCGTAGATTGCTAGTCACTTTTCTCTTCATCTGCTATAATCAGGGCCACTAGATTTATGTGGATGGGGAGGGCCAAATTATGTGGTAGGGTGAGTACATTATGCAGCAAGAAAAAGCTAATTATGCAATGTAATGCGGCACATTTTCGGAAAATATTACCTCATTATCTAGTACTTTTTACGCTTGTGAACACTGTCGGGCCAACAGAAAGGTGACAAGTCAACCTTTGTAAAAGGCCCTCCACTGCACGCTAGCAAGTGTCACTGCATTTTTAAAAACCTTTAAACGTTTGAGCTAGAATCAAATTTTGTTTTCTGTTAAAATATGCAGATTATGCAGCAGATGATAGATTATATGGCGAAAACGGCAAATCTAGAATTATGCAAAAATCACTGCTGCCACACAATTACATAGTTCCAGCTGCCCTGGCTAGAATAGAATGCTGGCTTATCTATTGCACTTACTCTAAACAGGGAAACATCTCCGATAATATCATGCAGCATCTACTACATTCTATCACAAATCTAACTCCTCCTATTTTGGATTTTACTTAATTACCTTTTGTAAAACAAATGCACCTGAAACAAGCATTTGCAAGACACTAGGTCCCGCCTTCAGGACCTTTTGGATTTAGCCATACGTTTTGGTGATACTGTGCTTCCAAATACATTTTGCAGATGCAATGCCGATCGACAAAAAAAAGGAAACAAGCATTGGCATAGCCAATAGGTCTCGCCTTTGAGACCTTATAAGTGTTTAGCCATGCAACAGTTGCATAACTAAATACTTATAAGGTCCCAAAAGCGAGACCTATTGGCTATGCAAAGCGGCCGTGCGGCCGCGAAAGTGAAAGTAATCGCGGTAAAGCACGGCGCCCGCGCACTTGCACTGTAGCTCTAGGCTGGCCTGGTAGCACTTTTTGGAGCCCTCTCAATAAGTCTTGCCAGACCAGCGCATGCGCTGGGTCAGGCGAGACATAAAAAAGAGTGATGATTCTGCTGCTGGTTGGGGTTGCATCATTCGGTAGGTGAGCGCCTGCATTGTGCGATAGGCGTGTGCATGCGTCACCATACACACACGTGCCGATAGAAGGACTAGGGTGACATTTTTATTTTACTGACCACTCAATCTAAAATGTAAGACACCACTTACGTGAATGAATAAAATAAAATTAAGTATGCAGAAGTACTTTTATTATAGCGCAGTGCCTGGCAGCAAATGGCAGCCTACGGGCCCTCAAAAAATACAACTTTCATGTTTTTATTTTTCGCATGTTTTAAATAGCCTCTTGGGGTGTGGAGAGCAACAGAAGAGTGGTAGCGGTTTACAATTTAAAAACAAGCATTGGCATAGCCAATAGGTCTCGCCTTTGGGACCTTATAAGTGTTTAGCCATGCAACAGTTGCATAACTAAATACTTATAAATTCCCAAAAGCGAGACCTATTGGCTATGCAAACCGCGAAAGTGAAAGTGATCATGATCACGATCAAGCATCAAAGCAGCCGTGCGGGCGCAAAAGTGAAAGTAATCGCGGTAAAGCGCGGCGCCATGCACTGTAGCTCTAGGCTGGCCTGGTAGCACTTTTTGGAGCCCTCTCAATAAGTCTCGCCAGACCAGCGCATGCGCTGGGTCAGGCGAGACCTAATAATGCTGGCTGGGGAGGAGGGGAAAACTGCTCAGGAAGAATAGACAAATCAGAAGCACAGGGCGGTTAGCATGGCAAGACGCACATGAGGGAGTGGGCAGCACACGAGGAAGAGAGCAAAATGGATAGGGGGCAAGTACTGGACAGACAGCAAGACATGAGGGAGACCTAGAAACCATGCATTCCCATGGAGTGCTTCACGGAAACAGAAAAAAATAGTTTCATTAAACATCAGCAGAGGAAGGATGCAAGTCAGCCAATCAAAAAAATGGTAAAGAGGAAGTGCTTCAGGGGAGAGACAACCACAAGGAGAGGATGGAAAAGGAAGCAAATCCATAGACTAGAAAGCAAACAAATGAAAATAACAGCAACACCAACCAGTGGAAGCTGTGGGTGGGATAAGAGTCCAATTGTAAATTATTTTACAACCAGACAAAGCTCAAATCTGTCTGGTTGAAAAGGCCTAAAAATTGTATGGCATAAACCAGACATGCACAGACAAGTAAAGCAATAGGCTGTTAATATTCTTGAGGGAGGGAGAGCCGTGCGGACCCTTTCAAAATCCACCTCTCCTGAGTCATGACTTGTGGCCTTTCACAGCACTCAACAATGGTAGCAAATAGCAGATTAGACTATTATACTAGATAGATAGATAGACGGACGGACGGAGACAATTACCCTATCGTGTTGTTATGCGCTTATGTACAATAGAGATCTGCTATGTATTTATTTTAGATTTGTTTGTTATTATTATCACTTGTATGTTCAGAATAGCAAATGTAATATCCGTTTTTTATTTTAAAAAATTCGGAAAATAGCCTTCTGCTTACAGCTGGTGGCCAAAGGGTGGCGATATTGCACTGTGTGAGAGTGCATAACGCGGCGGTATGTGGAGACAGATTCACTTATCCAGGAAATCGAGTTAGGCTCCCGAGAGCCCAATAATGCGTAATTGGGATGGGAAAAAATAAGTCACACGGGCTTGCTGAATCTGTCAAGTGTCAAACCCGTGCTTCTGAAATACCGACAGTGGCTGCCACCTGTTGGTGCAGTGCCTCTGAAAGGCCGCTAGGGGTCGGACTCCGTAAGTTAGTTGTCAGGCCAGTGTCGCTTCTGTATGACCAAACTGAGGAAATGTGAGCCAGGCTGCAGGCTGGTGGCGCGAACGGCAGGCTGGCTGGCATGTAAGGTCGGTACTTAGTAATTTACGGGCTGGCAGAGACAGTGAGTTATATATGCCACGCCGTTGAAGCTCAGTCACACGTCGGTCTCTTCGGGTTGGGGCAGGGACAGTTAAATATCAGGGGTGGCCCTTCCCGCTACTGACAATAACATGGGTTACTGTTACCCAAATGTATTATACTCGTTAAGTTGCCCTGCGAAAGAGAAAGGGTGGGGCTGCCGCCCCCGGATTCAGACCTGAATGGCTATTCCCACCTCTATGTTACAGGGGCGTTGACACGCCGCGGGATCGAGTGCTGCGTGTTATTTTCTGTAATTATGCGTCATGTTGATGGGAGGGTAAGAGGGGCTCGGAGTCAGGTTTCCCAGTGTTGTTTGCCGCCTGAGTTGTTTTCTATTTGGACTTATCTCCAACCCCTCTTGATACCCGCCCGCCCCATATGAGGAGTTCCGGGGAGTGAGTCACCCGAGGCCCCCTTTACAGGATCCCTGGCCCAGAGCCTGTCAGAGACACACGATAACAGTCTCTGTGGGGTCAGCGCAAGTGGGCGTGCCATCCTGGCAAGGTCCAAGTGTGAAACAGGCATTGGAAAATCGATAGGTTTTGCCTTGCCAAGCTGGTGCGATGGTTAGATTCTGTAAAATGTTTTGTTGCAAGCATATGCTACAAAAAAAATAAGAATAAAAGGATATGTGCTGCCTGAACGCTGCAGCCATTTGCTTCCAATAAAAATGAAAAACAAGCATTGGCAAAGCCAATAGGTCTTACCTATGGAAGAGCTATTGGCTCTGTCAAATTCTTTTAGCCATGTTGTAAACCAGTCCTAGGATGCTTGTTTCTTGTCCAGGGAGGACCTGGCTTAGCAGTTCGTGATGGACTGTTCCCATTGGGCACAGGGTCAAGACTGATTTGCATATGGCTGAGTCCAAGCTGGAATGGCATGGTGAGCAAAAAAACGATGGATTTAGGCCCAGATCTCTGTACTGGGGTGAATGTATGACATTGTTCTGCATTCTATCCATCAATTGTTGTTTTTGCGTTTGTCACCCCGAGTGGGACGGGTATGCCCAGACGTGGGTCCCGTGCTCTCCATGACACTGGAGTCAAGCTATTCTGGCTGATGAGAGCTGCAAGCCAGAAACCAGTCCTAGGATGCTTGTTTCCAGTCCAGGGAGGACCTGGCCTAGCAGTTTGGGCTGGACTGTTCCCATTGGGCACAGGGTCAATACTGATTTGCATATGGCTGGGCCCAAGCTGGAATGGCATGGTGAGCAAAAAAACAATGGATTTAAGCCCAGATCTCTGTACTGGGGTTTATGTATGACATTGTCTGCATTCTGTCCCTCAAGTAAAAAGGAAAAAAGGAAAAAAGTACATATGAAAGTTGCAAACAGTGTAGCGATTGGGCAAGGAAATCAGTTCTTGGGCCATGCTCCAGTGTGGGGACAAACAGATGAAGAAAAAGTGAAGCCAGCACTTGCTGACCAAAGAAAAGCAAGAAAGTGAGTGTGCCGATGACCAAACAATGGTAAGCAATGGGTGAGCTCTAATTCCCCTGAAAGTAAACAAAATGTCTTGCAGGTGACAGCGCATTCACTGCCTCAGACAAGTCTCAAAATATAGTGGGTGGAGGGAGAAGGGGGACCAGGATGGGGGGAGCAAACGGCCAAAGAGGTAAAGGGACTGGTAAAACATACTAACGGGCATTAAACAAGTGACAGCAGTGTCCCAAAAACATTTAGGGGCTCTAGGTTGAAGGCAGGAGAGTGTTTAAGGAAGGGTAGGGGATTTAACCTGCCGGAGGGAAAACAGCCTTTACAACGCAGACATTATAATGAAGGACATTTACCAAACAGTCTTTACCAAGCAGGTAAGAATTTATTTTAAATAACATGATATGTTATTAAAAAAATGATATTATGATTCAGGGGGTGGTAGAAGCAAAGGGAGGTGAGAGTGTCTTGGTTAATGGTGAATGGAGTTGAGGATGACTTCTGGGCTCAGGGATGTGAAAAGGCAAACAGAGGTGAGGGTGACCTGAGGGTTCAGGGATGGGTAGAGGTAAACAGAGGTGAGGGTGACCTGAGGGTTCAGGGATGGGTAGAGGTAAACAGAGGTGAGGGTGACCTGAGGGTTCAGGGATGGGTAGAGGTAAACAGAGGTGAGGGTGACCTGAGGGTTCAGGGATGGGTAGAGGTAAACAGAGGTGAGGGTGACCTGAGGGTTCAGGGATGGGTAGAGGTAAACAGAGGTGAGGGTGACCTGAGGGTTCAGGGATGGGTAGAGGTAAACAGAGGTGAGGGTGACTTGATGGTTCAGGAGTGGGTAAAGATAAAGGGAATTACGGGTGACTGGGGTGGGTAGCGGTAAAGAGGGTTCAGGGATGGGTAAAGATAAAGGTAAGTAAGGGTGACTAGAGGTCAGGGGTGGGTAGAGATAAAGAGGGTTCAGGGTGACTTGAGGGCTAAGGGATGGATAAAAGTAAAGGGAGATGAGTTTGACTTGAAGCTCAGATGTGCGTAGAGGTAAATGGAGGTGAGGGTGTTTTGAGGGTCCAGGGGTGAGTATACGAAGTGGGAGGTGGGGATGACCTGAGGGTTCAGCTGTGAGTAGAAGTAAAGGGACTGGAGGGTTTTGGGTGGGTAGAGGTAAAGGGAAGTGAGGGAGAATGGTGAGGGTGATTTGAGGGTTTAGGGGTGGTAAGAGCAAAGGGAGGTGAGGGTGACTTGATGGTCCAGGGGTGGGTTGAGGCAAAGGGAGGTGAGAGTGTCTTGAAGGATCTAGGGAGGGTGGAGATAAAGGGAGTTAATTGTGACTTGAGGGCCGAGGGGTGGGCAGAGGTAAAGGGGGTGAGGGTGACTTGAGGCTCAGAGAGGGGGTAGAGGTAAAGGGAGCTGAGGGTGAATTGAGTTGTATGGGGTGAGTACAGGTAAGGGGAGGGTGACTTGAGGGTTCAGCTGTGGGTAGAGGTAAAGGGTGGCAAAGGTGAGTGATGAGGGTGCCTTGAATGACCAGCGGTGGTAAAGAGGAAAGGGAGGTAAGGGTGAGTTGAGGGTCCAGTAGTTGGTATAGGTAAATGGAGGTAAGGTTGACTTGAGTGTTCATGTATTGGTAGATTTTAACTGAGGTGAGGGCGACATGTGTCTCAGGGGTCGGTACAGGTTTATAGAGGTGAGGGGGGCTTGATGGTTCAGATATTCGTAGAGGTTAACTGAGGTGAGGGGGACTTGAGGCTCAGGGGTATGTAGAGGTAAATGGAGGTGAGGGTGACTTGAGGGTTCAGGGGAAGATAAAGGGAGGTGAGAGTGTCTTGAAGGTTGTTGGGTGGGTAGAGGTAAAGGGAGTTGAGGGTGAGTTGAGGTTTCATTGGTGGGTACAGGTAAAGAGAGGTGAGGGGGGCTTGGGGCTCAGGGGTATGTAGAGGTAAATGGAGGTGACGGTGACAAGGGTTCAGGGGAAGGTAAAGGGAGGTGAGGGTGTCTTGAAGGTTGTGGGGTGGGTTGAGGTAAAGGGAGGTGAGTGTGTCTTGAAGGTTGTGGGGTGGGTAGAGGTAAACAGAGTTGAGAGTGACTTGAGGCTTCAGCTGTGAGTAGAGATAAAGAGAGATGAGAGTGACAAGGTTTCGGGGGTGGTAAGAGAAAAGGGACGTGAGGGTGACTTATGGGTCATGGGGTGGGTAGAGGAAAAGAAAGGTAAGGGTAACTTGAGTGTTCAGAGGTTGGTACAGGATGGGGACAGGTAAAGAGAGGTGAGGGTGTCTTGAGGCTCAGGGGTGGGTAGAGGTAAATGGAGGAGAGGGTGAGTTGAGGGTTCAGGGGTGGGTAAAGTGAGGTGGGTGTGACAAGGATTCAGGGGTGGGTAGAAGTAAAGGAAGATGAGGGTGGCTTGTGGGTTCATGGGGTGGGTAGAGGTAATTGGGGGTGAGAGTGACTTGCGGGTTCAGGAGTGGGTAGAGGTGAAGGGAGGTGAGGATTACTTGGGGGTACACGGGTGAGCAGAGGTCAAGGCTGGTGAGGGTGAGTTGAGGGTTCAGTGGTGGGGAAGAAGTAAAGGATGGTTAGGATCATTTGCGGGTTCAGGAGTGGATAGAGGTAAAGGGAGGTGAGGGCTACTTGTGGGCTTATGAGTGTCTAAAGGGAGGTGGGGTTGACTTGAGGGTTCAGGTGTGGGTAGAGGGTGTCCCTTCCTGTCCAAAAAAATCCTGCTTACTCTTCAGGCACCCTTGAACCATGGTGTAACGGAGCCTGCATTGGCGCTAGGCAGCACATTGTGCACCAGCACTGGGAAAAGACAGGAATCTGCAGTAGTATGTTCAATACAGTGCACTGCTGCCCTTTCTATGTCACGCAGCACAGCAAGAGGGCTTGCTGCACTGAGCTGCGTGACTTTGTGATAAATGTGGCCCTTAAGATCTAAGATTCAATCTTTTCTCAAAATATAACATATGCATCAGGGCCGGACTGGGAACCAAAACCGGCCCTGGCAAAGTGCTCGGCCGGCCCCCCCGGGGCTTGGGGGTACCGCCGAGCTCTTTTCCAGGGCCGATTTTCGGCCGATTTTGTTACAGGGCCGATTTTGCAGCTATGCTGCAAAAACGGTCCTGTAACAAAAACGGCCCCCAGGGATCCAAAACC
This sequence comes from Triturus cristatus, assembly GCF_964204655.1. Lineage (NCBI taxonomy): Eukaryota > Metazoa > Chordata > Amphibia > Caudata > Salamandridae > Triturus > Triturus cristatus. Next base: position 1,259,191,484 of record NC_140590.1, read on the forward strand.
GGCCCCCACCCGTGCGGCGCACCAGGGGATTGCCCGGTGCCCGCTACGGCCAGTTTGGGCCTGATATGCATTTAAATATGTATGAATGGCTTTCTGAGGTACACATTCATCCTAAACATCTGTGTATTCAGAGCAGTACGCGCGTGTATGAAATGGGGTACTCTACATTTAAAGTAGTGAATGCATTAAAAATTATTCTTTTGTGTCTTCCATATGTGGCAATACCTAAAATAATAGCACCTAACAAGACCTTTAACCAATCACATTCCTAGGGGAATTGATTAACAGACAGGAAAACAGAACACATTTAAAAAGAGGATACTATAGAAAACAAGAACCACAAACTGTTGCACAGCTAATCCACAGTAAGAGAGATGGTCACCCCCCCTAAGTGGCAGTCCCCCACCTCACAGGGAAACCAACTGCATCCTGTAAAAATCGAAGTTTACTCATTATTGTCTAAAAACCATAAAGTAAAGCACAATGTAAATCCAAAATCAAACTTAATTATAACCAAAGCTATAAAATGCAATTCTTTTACGTATATTCCAAAACAGAACTAAGCATGTCAAACCTTAAAAAGAATTTTAACAAAGGGGGAAAACTGATTATACCAGAACCTGTTGTTAAAAAAAAAAAGAAATTTACTGTAAGTAAAAAATAGAAAAGGTGAACAATTATATAGTTTTAACAGTATAACATTATAAAATGCTATCTATTACATTTATTTTTCTCATAGGGTCCAAAATAGTCATTTCTGGCTATGTTCTCATCGTCACAGAATGTTAAAGCCCTACTGACCTTTGTAGCTTATAGAAACACTAAATAGAGCATTACCACTGAAACACCCACTGGAAGTGAAGTAAGTGCTACTCTGAAGGCGGTTGTGGTTGATCAACTACTATTAATGAATGACAGTGTTGAAAACGTAAAATAACATAATCAGTCTCCTAATATAGTTAGGATATATACAAGTTTGTGATGTAGTGCAAAACTTAAATGAAGCAAGCACTTGCTCTCTAGCACCAACAGGACCAATTTTAAAGGACTATAAGAACCTATCGCCACCAGAATGCCACTTTTTGTGAGGTTCTGGTGGGGATAAGCACTTCACCTTATTGACAAGGCAGGGTTAAGCCACTAAATGTGGCTTAACGCCACCTTGTGAATAAGACCCCCTTTCACGCAGCACTTAGCGTGAAAGGGTCTGGCAGTGGCAGATAGATAGATAGATAGATAGATAGATAGATAGATAGATAGATAGATAGATAGATAGATAGATAGATAGATAGATAGATAGATAGATGGATAGATGGATAGATAGATAGATAGATAGATAGATAGATAGATAGATAGATAGATAGATAGATAGATAGATAGATAGATAGATAGTCGCTTTGGAGTTGTGTGGTCTACCTTCCTACCACAACTACCGGCAGGGAACAACATAGATGCCTTTCACTTAGCAGTTACACGTGATCTGGAAAAAGAATACACTAAACACCAACGAAAATTAAAATACCTCCCACATAACACCACTCCAGAAGAGAGGAGAGCGATAAAACAACTAAAAGACAGGAAAGACCTGATTGTGAAAGAGGCTGACAAAGGAGGAAACCCGGTCACAATACACATTGATGACTACATACTAGAAGCAAATCGACAACTTGGGGATAACACCTGTTACGAACTTCTCACGAATGATCCAACCGCAGACATCCTCAAATCCATTAAAACCAGACTTGACAAATGGTATACCTTGGGACTTATATCCCAATCAGAAAAATCATTCCTGTACATACCGTACCCCACCATGCCAACCCTCTACCTCCTTCCCAAAATACATAAAGGCACCTACCCTCCACCAGGAAGACCCATCATAGCAGGAATTAATTCGCCCTGCTCACGAATAGGAGAGTACGTGGACAGAAAACTACAGGGACTAATGAAAGAAATACCGTCTTTCATCCAAGACACAAAAGACATTCTGAACAAACTCCAAGATATAACGTGGGAACCAGATTTCATACTAGTCTCTATTGACATTGTCAGCCTGTACACATCCATCGAACACCGCGATGGACTAACTGCAGCACAACTCTCATTATGGACACAATCAGCCAACTTACTGGAATGCAACAAAATGACTCTTGAAATGCTGAACTTCTGCTTGGAAAACAATGTCTTCAGCTTCAATGGGAAGATATACAGACAGAGACGCGGGACAGCTATGGGAGCCAAATTCGCGCCGCCGTACGCATGTATCTTCATGAGCCACGTGGAAAAATTCTGGCTGTGGGACCATAACTTCGCCGATTTTACCTCACACATAATACTCTGGCGACGATACATCGATGACATTTTATGCATCTGGCAAGGAGATGAAACACTTCTAAAAAGATTTCTGGAAAAACTCGACCAAAACCCCTGGGGAATCAAAACGACTCACACTTTCTCCAAAAAGGAGGTCAATTTCCTGGACGTTACTCTTTATGTCAAAGACAATACGTTACAAAGCAAACTTTACAGAAAGGACACTGCAGCTAATTCCATCCTGCGAGCTGACAGCTTCCACCCACGTCACAACATCAAAAATATCCCTAAAGGAGAACTTCTGAGGACCCGCAGAAACTGTAGCGAGGATGAAGTCTTCGAAACCAAAGGGAATGAGATCATATCAAGACTATCCGAAAGAGGATATGAGAAGTCCACACTTAAAAACACCATGACAACAGTATCAAAGTTAGATCGCAAACAGATGTTTACAACTGATGGTAAAAGAAAAAATAAGAATGACTCAGCAATAAGATTTATTACAGACTACAGCATTGGTCATCACTAAATCAGGCAAAGCCTGAAAAGACACTGGCACCTGCTACAACACACTCCAAATCTAGCTGATGAAATCAAAACCTATCCGGAGATAACCTTCAGACGTGCCCCGAACCTAAAAGACATACTGTGCAAATCAGAATTTGAGGATAAACGCAAACAAGTTACCACCTTTCTAGACAGACCGCCAGGATACCATACCTGCAAGAACTGTAGTGTCTGTAAACTGAGCCGCGACAAAACCAAAAAGATACCAATGACACAAGGAAAAGAATTCACAATAAAAGAATGGATTGATTGCAATAGCAAATTTTGCATTTATGTGATCCTTTGTCCATGCAACCTACCATACATCGGGAGTACAATCCGACCCCTACGTATCCGGATACAAGAACATTACCGTAATATCCACAAACACACATCCGGTCACCCCCTGACGGAACATTTTGCAGACAAACATCAACACAAAAAGGATTTCATCTTCTATGGACTGGAAATTGTACACCAGACCAAAAGAGGAGGAAACCGAGAACTGAGACTTCGCAGACGCGAAAGCGAGCTGATCATGAACTTCAAAACAACTGAACTAGGACTCAACAAAGATGCAGAAATGCATGTATGGCTGGGAGATGACTAATTGTATTAACTGAATGTCCACCTTTTCTGATTGTTTTTTCTCCCTAGGGTGTGAAACCATTATGATTAACATCCCTATCTTAAAACCTAGAATTTCCTCTCATTCCCCTGGAAATGTGTCTGAATAGTATTTTGTACAAAATCTACACTATATATCCAGAACCATTCCACAGTCCGACCCTTGGTATCCCCTAGAATTTCGCTTTATATTTCTACGCACCTTCTTGAATGGCCAATGATCCATTGGCCCCTTTCAACTCAACTAAATCCTTATAATTTTTCTTACTAGAAACTTTATTTGTCCTTGACTACTAACATGACATTTAAACGGCCAATCTACCTCCCCCGTCCCCTTCCCTATCCAAAATGGCGCTCCCGCACGAACCAGGCCACTTCCGGGTCCCGACCCGGATGTCCTTCCATGAGCCCCGCTATTTACGCTGCCTCCGCTAAGCGCACAAACAGAACTGAATGAAACAGAACACTCGTACCGGGCATTAGCCAAGATTTGAGGTAAGCATTGCAACGAAGCAGTTACTCCCGTCGGCTTTACCTCCTTCTTTGAACTAAGGATTTCTTTTCTTTTCTCCTTTTTGATCCCCTCCCCTTAGAATCCGACTATATCTTTCTAGCACATCGTGGAAACGTCCATTTTCAGTAATACCCGGTAAGCTCTACTCTGCCCTTCCTTGCCTCTAACGCTTAAATACCTCACTCGTCACGAATACCATCACTGTAAAATATAAATCTGCACGACCACAATACTCGTATTTTGTTATACTTTTAAATTTAAAATTAAACACGCACAGTGAAAACGCCTCTCTGATCACGTCTTGCTGTAATCACGTCAAGTCTTGTCACCACTGTATTATCAGTTTCTACTTAACTTCATCATTCAAGAGCACGCTAAACTTTTTACATATGCCCTCACAATACCGCGCCACGTAAATATAAATACGTCTATCCCGTTTGGGACCACAATTTGCCGTGCTGCCGACCTCGACTTTTTGACGGCCGATTTATAAGTTCACGCATGAAATACCTAGTGCACGTTAATGAACTCTTTCGAATGATTCAGACGCCTGTAAATTCCCTCCTTGATTACCCTATTCACGATCTCGCGTACAACCAACCAAGATACTCACCTCGAGCATTTTATTACACAACAACCACGCCACCTGATTTTACCTGATCACTGAATCACGACCACTTGGCTTTAAGCCTTCTCACTTTTCTCGTCTATAATTGAGATATCACCATACTCGCCTTGCATGCGCTACGACCAGTTCCATTATAAAGACTAATTTAAATCCTCTCTCTCGTGACAAACCCTACCGACGCAATATCAACTCATCACCCTGATGCCCATGACCCGGTACAAACCTGTAAATATATAACTTTTACTTATTTACACACCAAACTTTAATGTTTTGTTGGCCCACAATGTGTCATATATACGTTTCGTCATTGCCGTTCTTCACCAATGTATACTTTTTTGGCACTGTTATTTATTCACTCTCGTGTTCCATACTCTATGACTTGTCGAAAATTTCATACCGTTACGCGTATGTGGATCACATTACATTTACCCTGTAAATTGATACAAATAACGTATTTTTCTCGATATATGACAATGTTTCTGTTTATACACTCGAATGATCTGTGGCATATGGAACCTTTGACTTCTTTGGTCTTGATGACCTCCATTACGTCCTGTGATTCTTCTTTCTCTAATATGGACATGCACAATATTGTATTGTATCCTATAATATGTCACACACTGTACCTTTAACTTACTTATTCTTGATACCTACTGTACCGTCCACACTAACCCTCACGTGACCTCTCCAAATAATTAAAACAAACCCCCCTTCTTTTTTCCTTTGGCTTTCTTCTATAAAACGCACTATCCTTTTCCCTACTAATTCTCCGCTGTTAAACATTACTCCTAAATGTGTATCTTATTGTTCTTTCTGTTTTCTTCTCCCATTAACGTTCTTACATTTTGACTCACTGGCCTGTTTTCTCTTTAACTCTTGTGCTTAACATGTCATATGCATTCGCATATCCTAAATGTTTTTTACCTACCCTTAAAATGAACAGCCCTGAAGAAGCCCCAGGCCTATAGGCCTTGTAGGGGGCGAAACACGTGTTGGCTGTGCCACCCCTTGGTTTTTTCTCATACCCACCCCTATGTATGAGTGCAAATAAAGGACTAGCTCACGTTTAAATCAACTTGCTTTGAATTGGAATTTTTTCCTCCAAGAATCAGAATACACTAATCTTGCCTTGACAACCCATCAGAACTTTTGCTAAAACTAGGGGGATAGGGGTTTCCCCCTGTCATTGGGCAAGAACCAGTACCTCTCGACTAACGCTTATTACCTGGCGAGTAAGGGATAGGGGCCTTTCTCCCCTCTTCCGAAGAAAAAAATAGATAGATAGATAGTCGCTTTGGAGTTGTGTGGTCTTATAAAAACACTCAGATTGCACCCTCTTGCCTCGATAGATCAGGTACCTCGGTATCTTGCAATATAAACATAAAAATAGAGTTGGGGTACATTATCCCACATATTACCCATTGTTTGTTTTTCCTATTGCATTATCGTATTGTTGCATATTAGTATGGGGTAATTCACTTATGTACAATACAGGTCTGCTATAAATGTATATTCGTTTTTAATTGTTATTATTTGTATGTTCAGAATATAAAATGAACTATCCAGTTTTTAAAAAATATATGATTCGGAATGTGGTCTGCTTACAGCTGGTGGCCGAAGGGTGGCGATATTGCACTGTGTGAGAGTGCACAATGTGGAGACGGATTAGCTTGTCGAGGAAATCGAGTTGGGCTCCCGAGAGCCCAATAATGCTTAATTGCTAAGAGGGATAGAAAGAGTAAGTCACAGGGGCTTGCTGAATCTATCAAGTGTCAAACCGTGCTTCTGAAATACTGACAGTGGCTGCCACCTGTTGGTGCAGTGCCTCTGAAAGGCCGCTAGGGGTCGAACGCCGTAAATTAGTTGTCAGGCCAGTGTCGCCTCTATGACCAGCAGGACTAGGAGGTATGGAAAACTGAGGAAATGTGACCCAGGCTGGTGGCGCGAACGGCAGGCTGGCTGGCATGTAAGGTCTGTGCTTAGTAAGTTACGGACTGGCAGAGACAGTGAGTTATATATGCCACGCCGTTTGAGTTCAATCACACGCCGGGCTCTTCGGGCTGGGGCAGGGTCAGTTAAATATCAGGGTGTTCCTTCTCGCCACTGACAATAACATGGGTTACTGTTACCCAAATGTATTATACTCGTTAAGTTGCCCTGAGGAAGAGAAAGAGTGGGGCGGCCGCCCCCGGATTCAGACCTGAATGGCTATTCCCACCTCTATGTTACAGGGGCGTTGACACGCCGCGGGATCGAGTGCTGCGTGTTATTTTCTGTATTTATGCGTCATGTTGATGGGAGGGTAAGAGGGGCTCGGAGTCAGGTTTCCCAGTGTTGTTTGCCGCCTGAGTTGTTTTCTATTTGGGCTTATCTCCAACCCCTCTTGATACCCGCCCACGAATGTTCGCCCCATATGAGGAGTTCCGTGGAGTGAGTCACTGTCACCCGAGGCCTCGCCCGAGGCCCCCTTTACAGGGTCCCTGGCACAGAGCCCGTCAGAGACACACGATAACAGTCTCTGTGGGGTCCGCGCAAGTGGGCGTGCCATCCTGGCAAGGTCCAAGTGTGAAACAAGCATTGGCACATCGATAGGTCTTGCCTTGCCAAGCTGATGCGATTGTTAGATTTTGCAAAATGTTTTGTTGTAAGCATATGCTACGAAAATAATAAGAACAAGAGGATAAGCGATGCCGGGACCTTGCAGGCATATTCTTCCAATAAAAATGAAAAACAAGCATAGGCTATGTCAATTTCTTGTAGCCATGTTCTATAGCAGCGCGGCAGCTGTGTAGCATGGCTGATAGAAAAAATATGCGCTATGATGCCAGCGCTGACTACGAGGAGCAGTGATCCGTTTTCTTAGTCCGGGATTGTTCCCTGTCTTCACAAAAACACATTGAATTATCTTGTGTAGGTGCTGAAGTTTGCCATGTTGGCCCTGCATGAAGATGGTGCCTAAAATACAATGCAGTTTATATAGAAAAACAATGGTATACAGGAATTAATACACGATTTATTTTTGAAAAGAGCACATTTAATTACCCTCTCTCTAGTTTATCAATCTAACAGAAATATATCACCACATTTTTAGCCATCTACATGAAACGTGACATCTAATCAGGAGAGAAATAACAAAACATCTATACAAATATATGTACTGAATTACAAGGAGAAAACATAACACCCAACACCTCGTACACATACGTTAACCCCACAAGTACATTCCACTAGTGTCCTCCCACTTATTCAGGGCGGACCACTAGGAGGTAGTCAAGGCAGTATACTGGAAATCTATCCATCAATGTAGACCCTCTCAGAATACTGTCGCGATGTGTGCAATCATAACTTCATATTTGCGACTCCTCCTTCAAGAAAATGTGTCTACGCAATTGCGTTTCGGCCTTAATTTTTTCTTGGCTTCCTCGTGACAGGGTTAATACATGACTGTGCCCACAACATCCGTGTAAGCTCTTCCTGCCACACAGATAATAGAGGTGGCTTAATTCAAAATGCCTCAGCGACAAAATCAGGGCACCTTACTGGCCCGAAGCACGGGCTCCTGTGTCGAGAACGCTCTCCTTACTTCCCCGTCTGCTTTGGTCCAAAATATCTCAGTCAAAGGTGCATTTACTTCTAACTAATCACGGGTCCTGCTCAATGCTCGAAACCACCGCCAACGCCATCCGTCTAAAATACAATGCAGAACAAGAAGCAGTGGGGTGCTGCCTGCATCTTTGTACCATCTTGAAAACCGTTGACGTGACTTTTGGGGGCTTTTTTCTGGTAGGATGGGAGTGGGCAAGCAACGAAGAGGGATGGTGTGGGGATGAACGAGGCAAGCAACAACAGTGGAGGCACAGAGTGTCCCAGACAAGCAGCAAAGCAGGAGGAGAAGGGGGGGCGGGGAGTCAGGGTAAGCAACACTGCTGGAGGGAGGTTACAAGTAAAAAGGAAAAAAAGTACATCTAAAAGTGGACAGCAGTGTAAGGACACTGGGCAAGGGGACCAGTTATTGGGCCATGCTCCAATGTGGGGACAAACGGACAAAGAAAAAGTGACCAAAGAGAAGCAAAAAATGAGTGTGACATTGACCAACCAATGGTAAGCAAAGGGTGGTCTCTAATCCCCCTGAAAGTAAACAAAATGTCCTGCAGGTGACAGCGCATGCGCTGTCTCAGTCACATCTCAAAGAATAGGGTATGGAGGGAGCAGGGGGGAGCGTGGTGGGAAGGAGCAAACTGTCAAAGAGGTAAAGGTGCTGTTCAAACATACAAAAGGGTATACAACAACCATAAGCAGTGCCTCAAAACATTTAGGGGCTCTAGGGTGAAGGCAGGGGAGTGTTTAAGGAAGGGGTGGGGATGTGTCCAGCCTGAGGGGAAACGACCTTTACCACGCAGACTTTATAATGCAGGACATTTACAGCACAGTCTTCACTACACAGGTAGGTGACAAGCAGGTATGTTTTCTTTTTTTTAAATAACATACTTTTTATGTTATTTAAAAAAAGATTTAATGGTTCAACGGGTGGTTGAGGCAAAGTGAGGGTTCTGGGTCGATTAATGGAGGTGAGGGGGTTTTGAGGGTTCAGGGTGGGTGGAGGTAAACTCCAGTGAGGGTGACTTGATGGTTCGGGGGTGGGTAGATGTAAAGGGAAGTGAGGGTGATCTGAGGGCTCAGTGGTGGGTAGAGGTAAATGGAGGTGTGTGTGACTTGAGGGTTATGAGCTGGGTAGAGGTGAAGGGAGGTGAGGGTGACGAGGGTTCAGTGGTGAGTATCAGAAAAGGGAGGTGAGAATGACTTGAGAGTTCGGCTGTTGGTAGAGGTATAGGGACTTGAGCCTGACTTGAGGGCTCAGGCTCGGGTACAGGTAAGGAGAGGTGAGGCTGACTGCTGAGGGTAGCCCGAGGGTCCAGGGGTGGTAAGAGAAAAGGAAGGTAAGGGTGAAGAGTGCTCAGGGGTTGGTACAGGTAAAGAGGTGTAAGGGTGGCTTGGAGGTTCAGATATTGGTAGAGGTTATCTGAGGGGAGGTGTGGTGGGTAGAGGTAAAGCGAGTTGAGGGTGAGTTGAGGTTTCAGGGGTGGGCACAGGTAAAGCAAGGGGAGAGTGGCTTGAGGGTTCAGATATTGGTAGAGGTTAACTGAGGTGAGGGTGAATTGAGGCTTAGGGGTGGGTAGCGGTAAATGGAGGTAAGGGTGACTTGAGGGTTATTTGGTGGGTAGAGGTAAAGGGGGGTGAGGGTGTGTGGGAGCCGGCCTCGTGGCGTGGTCCTGTTCCCCCTCGCTAAGCCGCACGAGGTCCCATGCACCTCGGGGCTCCTCCATTTTGGATTATACGTCACGCAACGTGACCACCTGCGTGACCCCGCTTCACCCGGCCTCTGTCCCAGCGAGGCCCGACATCAAGGCGCCAACCCCTGGCCAGGGGGATACCACGTGAACCCTTCCCACTCCCGGCGGAGGGCAGTATCGATGGGACCCCCAACCGTCCTTCCACACCTAGGTGCGATCGCCCCACAGCTCTCTGGGGCCTGGCGCCTCTCCTGCTGGGCGTCTGGCCGCTCTTTACCCGGCCTCTCCGCCCCCTTCGGGCGCAAGGGTCCGGACATCAAAGGGCTCCAGTCCTATATCTGGGGCGACCCGACAGCAGGACAGGAGTTCGGATCGCGGCTGACCCTACGGAAGGAGACTCATCCTGAAACCCACCCTCTGAGCCCTGCTGACGACGTCGCGGCTCCATCGTGCTTAAAGACCTTCACGAACCTTTGGGGCCCTGCTGACGCTGTCGCGGCCTGACCTTGTTGAACTTTACCACCAGAGCCCAGCTGACCTCGTCGCGGCTCGACCGAAGCGGACCTACCACCGGAGCCCTGCTGACTGTGTCGCGGCTCGACCGAAGCAGAACTACCACCCGAGCCCTGCAGACGCCGTCGCGGCTCTCCTCGTCCGAGCCGCTCCGAGACCAGCACTCAAGGTCTGGCGCAGAGCCTTCCCGTACCTGGCTGGTACTAAGACTGTCCCGCTACCTTATCCCTCTAAAGACATTGAGACTCTTTTTGGATCCCTCGATCCCACTGTAAATATTGAACGTACTACTGTTGATAAAGAACCAAGTCAAGCAACTGATACGGAGTCCTGTGTGGTGGTATTACTGGGCCTAGTACGAACATAGGAGAAGGACCTCCCCTAGGGGGCTTCTCAGCGGCGCTCGGCTATAACTTGCGGTAGGAAGGTGCCCCGGAGTAGTCTCTCCGACGCCCCGGTGGTCCTCCCTCCAACATTTGGTGGCCAGCGACGGGATCCGAGCCAGACGCAATCGTACAGGCCAGTAACGCACCCACTACCTAACCAGACGGAAAGAAAAGGGAACCATGGACGGCCAAGAGGCAACCGTGGCCGCAACCTTCCAGCCGGAAAGGTTGGAAGAATACACCCACAAAGAACTAAAACAATTCTGCAAGGACAAAGGGATCCCAACCACAGGATTGGGGACCAAGGAAGAAATGCAGAAAGCCCTGAAAGCCTGGGCAGAACCCGAGATCACTCCACCCCGAGCCGAAGGGACCTCGGCCCAGGACGGAAACCTGCCAACCCCAACCCCGACAGATGGGGGGCGAACCGTCCCAGAAACCAGCCTTTCCCCCGAAGAAATGCGAGAACGGGAGAGGGTCCGGACACACGAAATGGACCTCGCCCGACTCCGGCTGGACGGTGAGCTCCTACTGGCGGAGAAGAAAATAGCCTTGGAGCAACTACGGCTGCAAGAGGAAATCGAGGAAAAGAAACGGCATCGGGAACTAGAGGAGAGACGGCTAACCCTCGAGCACGAGAGGAGCCTCAAGGAACTTGAACTAAAAGCTAAAACGGGGGAGACCAGCACCCCCGGAGCCCGAGACGCTCTGCCACTGACCGAGCCAAAGGTTCACATTCCCAAGGATGTCGTCAAGGAGTACTATAAAAATGACGACATCCAGCAATGGTTCCGAGCGTACGAAGTAGCCATGACCTCCCATCGGGTACCCCGGAAGGATTGGGGTGCCGGCCTATGGGGGAGGTTCCTCAGCGAGGGCCGGGATACCCTGCTGCAACTCCCCGACGCGGTGATGACATCATACGACCACATGAAAGAAGCCCTACTCACACGCTACGGACTATCACCCGAGATGTACCGGCAGCGCTTCCGGGACTGCAAGAAGCTCCCCGGTACCACGTGGGTCGAATACGTGGACTTCTTCAGCCGTGCATTGGAAGGATGGATCAAAGGAAGCAAGGTCACCTCATACAATGAACTGTTCGACCTCATTGTCTGGGAGCACCTCGCCAACAACTGCTTTGTTGAACTAAGGCAACACCTCCTGGACAGTAAACTGACCGAGCCCCGGAAGCTCGCCGCCGAAGCAGACCGATGGGTCAACACCCGGGTCCCCCGGAATCCCGTGGGGGACTACCAACGGAGTACCACGGGACCTCCCCGCCAGCGAGGCGGAGGAGGGGGGTCCCACCGCAGTCGAGAATTCCCGGCCGGGCCGCCCCGAAGCCCGCCACGAGGCCAAGCCACCAACCACACGTCCCCGACGATGGGCCGAAGGGGGACTCCTATCGCACGGCCTGGACCACGACCGACAGTGACCTGCTTCGGCTGCCAGCAGACCGCCCACTATGCGAGCGACCCGGCCTGCCCCGTGAACCGACGGAACGGGACCACAGGGCCCCCTCCCCGGCAAATAGCTGCCGCAGCCCTGGGGGAGGGAGAAGACGAGGAAGAAAACCACGACGGCGGGTCCCCCGAGTGGGAATCAGCGGCTATGTCGCTTGTATGCCTGGGCTCCCGAGAAATGGTGCCCCGAGCTGCCATCCCAAGCAACACCCAGAAGTACCAACAGTGGGTCACCATCAATGGACGACGGGCCGAGGCCCTCCGGGACACTGGGGCCAGTGTGACCGCTGTCCGCTGCCACCTGGTGACCCCCGAACAAATCCTGCCGCATGTCCTATGCCCTGTCCGGACCGCGGACAACACCGAGAGCATGTGCCGGATGGCCAGGATCCCCTTCGAGTGGGGAGGAGTGTCCGGCACCCTAAAAGTGACTGTCCGCGACGGCGCCCCAGTAGACTGCCTCCTGGGGAATGACCTAGAGAGCTCCCCCTGGGCCCAGGTGGAACGCCGAGAGCATCTGGGGATGCTAGGACTGCCCGAGTGGGCCTGCGCCACCACCCGGTCCATGACCGCCCAACCAGCCGCTGCCACGGCCCCCGACAAGCCGACGGGCCCCGAACTATCAATCCCCTCCGGCACGGAGGAACCTGACGAGGAGGCCGGGCCGTCCGAACTTTCTACCGACGAGGCCGCCTCCCTCAGCGAGATCCCCGAGCTGGCCCAGTGACGCCACGACGGGGGCCCCACCCACGAACAATTCCAGCAAGAGCAGAAGGCCTGCCCGTCCCTCGAGGGGGCCCGACAGCAAGCGGCCGCCCAAGCTGCGGGGGACCCCACGGGTACCCACTGGGTCTATTGGGACAATGACTTATTATACAGCGAGCAGAAAGTCGCCGAACTAGGGGCCGGCCGGGTGTTGGTGGTCCCCCTCCGATTTCGAGAGCTCCTCCTGAACCTGGCACATGACGTGCCCCTCGCCGGACACCTCGGGCGGGACAAAACGTACAGCCGCCTAGTGACCCATTTCTATTGGCCCCGAATGAGAAGAGACGTGGACCATCACTGCCGGTCCTGCCCGACCTGCCAAGCTAGCGGGAAGACTTGGGGTCGAGTGAAAGCCCCCCTACAACCATTTCCAACCGTCAACACCCCGTTCGAACGAGTGGGGATCGACATCGTGGGGCCCCTCGACCCCCGAACCGCCCTGGGACACCGCTTCATCCTGGTACTGGTCGACCACGCCACCCGATACCCCGCACCGTGACAGCCCCAGTGGTGGGTCGGGCCCTGATGGGCATCTTCTCCAGGGTGGGGTTCCCCCGAGAAGTGGTGAGCGACAGGGGTACGAACTTTATTTCAAAATACATGAGATCCCTCTGGCAACAATGTGGGGTCACCTATAAATTCACCACCCCTTACCACCCCCAGGGGAACGGACTGGTCGAGCGGTTCAACAGAACCCTGAAGGGGATGATCAAGGGCCTGGAAGAGCCCCTGAGGAGAAGATGGGATGTCCTGCTGCCCTGCCTCCTGTTCGCCTATCGGGAGGTACCACAGAAATCCCTGGGCTTCAGCCCCTTCGAACTATTGTATGGGCACCCCGTCCGAGGGCCCCTCAGCCTGGTCAAGGAGGGCTGGGAGGCGCAAGTCCAAGATGCCCCTCCCGACGTCTACCGGTACCTCCTGAACCTGCGGAACCAGACTCGGAAGTTCCGGGCCCTGGCAGAAGCCAACCTCGAAGCCAGCCAAGAAGACATAAAACGCTGGTATGACGAAAATGCCTCAACCATCGAGTTCGAGCCGGGCCAGCAAGTCTGGGTCATGTCACCCGTGGACCCCTGCGCCCTGCAGGACAAGTGGACCGGGCCCTTCAAGGTAGTTGAGAGGAAGAGCCCCGTCACGTACCTAGTCGACATGGAGTCCCCGAGGAACCCCCTCCGGGTCCTGCACGCCAACTGGCTCCAGCCCCACTTTGCCCGAACTGAACTAAGCCTGCTGCTGGCTACCGACGATGGGGGCGAAAGCGACTCCGAGCCCCTACCAGACCTCCTGGGGTCCTCGGGCCAAGACGGCTCCTTGGAGGGCGTCCGCCTCTCCGCCACCCTGACACCAGAACAGCGCCATGACTGCCAGAAGCTGCTGCAACCCTTCGCTGCCCTCTTCTCTCTCACGCCCGGGGTGACCCCCTGGTGCGTCCACGACGTGGATACGGGGGACGGCCCCCCTGTGCGACACCGCGCTTACAGAGTACCTGACGGAGTCCGAGCCTGCATACAGACCGAGGTCGCCAAGATGCTCACCCTCGGAGTCATCGAGCCGTCCGACAGCCCGTGGGCCAGCCCGGTGGTCTTGGTGCCGAAGGCCGCCGCCCCCGGCACTGCCCCGGAACTCAGGTTTTGTGTCGACTACCGGGGCCTGAACGCAGTCACCAAGACCGATGCCCACCCCTTGCCACGAGCAGATGAGCTGATCGATCGCTTAGGGGCCGCCCGCTACCTAAGCACCTTTGATCTCACCGCTGGGTACTGGCAGATCAAGCTCACTCCCGGCGCCCAGGAACGATCCGCCTTCTCCACCCCCGATGGGCACTACCACTTTCGGGTAATGCCCTTCGGTATGAAGAACGCCCCAGCGACCTTTCAGAGGCTCGTGAACAAGGTCCTGGCCGGACTAGAAGCCTTCAGTGCGGCCTACCTCGACGACATTGCCGTCTTCAGCGACCACTGGGCCGCGCACCTTGGACACCTCGGAGAAGTCCTGGCCGCTCTCCAAAGAGCCGGACTCACCATTAAGGCCAGTAAATGCCAGATCGGTAAAGGATCTGTGACCTATCTGGGCCACCAGGTGGGGAGTGGCCAGGTGGTGCCCCTCCAGTTAAAGGTCGACGCCATCCAGGCATGGGAGCCCCCCGCAACCCAAACCGCTGTCCGGGCCTTCCTAGGCCTCACAGGCTACTACCGACGATTCAGCATTGTGGGCCCCCTGACGGAGCTCACTTCCAAGAAACAGCCCAAGGTAGTGCACTGGACGCCCCGCTGTCAGACCGCTTTTGAGGCCCTCAAGGTGGCCATGTGCGCTGCCCCTGTGCTACAGGCCCCTGACTACAGCAAGGAATTTGTAATCCAGACCGATGCCTTGGAGTACGGGGTCGGGGCGGTCCTCTCCCAGCTAGACGCCAAGGGCCTCGACCGACCTGTGGCCTTTATCAGCCGCCGACTGCTGCCGCAAGAACAGAGGTGGAGCACCATCGAGCGGGAGGCCTTCGCCGTGGTATGTGCTCTCAAGAAGCTCCAGCCCTACCTTTTCGGCACCCACTTCAGGGTCCAAACTGACCACCGGCCCTTGCGGTGGCTCATGCAAATGCGGGGTGAGAACCCCAAGTTATTGCGATGGTCCATCTCGCTGCAAGGGATGGACTTCACTGTGGAACACCGGCCCGGCAACGACCACGCCAACGCTGACGGCCTATCCAGATTCTTCCGCCTCGGCGAGGAGAACCCCCAAGGAGATGGGTGACTCTCCCTGCCTTCAGCTGGGGGGGACGCGTGTGGGAGCCGGCCTCGTGGCGTGGTCCTGTTCCCCCTCGCTAAGCCGCACGAGGTCCCATGCACCTCGGGGCTCCTCCATTTTGGATTATACATCACGCCACGTGACCACCTGCGTGACCCCGCTTCACCCGGCCTCTGTCCCAGCGAGGCCCGACATCAAGGCGCCAACCCCTGGCCAGGGGGATACCACGTGAACCCTTCCCACTCCCGGCGGAGGGCAGTATCGATGGGACCCCCAACCGTCCTTCCACACCTAGGTGCGATCGCCCCACAGCTCTCTGGGGCCTGGCGCCTCTCCTGCTGGGCATCTGGCCGCTCCTTACCCGGCCTCTCCGCCCCCTTCGGGCGCAAGGGTCCGGACATCAAAGGGCTCCAGTCCTATATCTGGGGCGACCCGACAGCAGGACAGGAGTTGTATCCTGGAGTCAAGAGCCCTGCTGATCGGATCGCGGCTGACCCTACGGAAGAAGACTCATCCTGAAACCCACCCTCTGAGCCCTGCTGACGACGTCGCGGCTCCATTGTGCTTAAAGACCTTCACGAACCTTTGGGGCCCTGCTGACGCTGTCGCGGCCTGACCTTGTTGAACTTTACCACCAGAGCCCAGCTGACCTCGTCGCGGCTCGACCGAAGCGGACCTACCACCGGAGCCCTGCTGACTGTGTCGCGGTTCGACCGAAGCGGAACTACCATCCGAGCCCTGCAGACGCCGTCGCGGCTCTCCTCGTCCGAGCCGCTCCGAGACCAGCACTCAAGGTCTGGCGCAGAGCCTTCCCGTACCTGGCTGGTACTAAGACTGTCCCGCTACCTTATCCCTCTAAAGACATTGAGACTCTTTTTGGATCCCTCGATCCCACTGTAAATATTGAACGTTCTACTGTTGATAAAGAACCAAGTCAAGCAACTGATACGGAGTCCTGTGTGGTGGTATTACTGGGCCTAGTACGAACATAGGAGAAGGACCTCCCCTAGGGGGCTTCTCAGCGGTGCTCGGCTATAACTTGCGGTAGGAAGGTGCCCCGGAGTAGTCTCTCCGACGCCCCGGTGGTCCTCCCTCCAACAGGGTGACTTGAGGGTTTGGGGATGGGTGGAGGTAGAGGGAAGTGAGGGTGACTTGAGTGTTCAGCGGTGGGCAGAGGTAAAGGGAGGTAAGGCTGAGGTTGCCTTGAGGGTCCAGGAGTGGGAAGAGAAAAGGGAGGTGAGGGTGACTTGAGGTGCCAGTGGTGGGTAGAGGTAAAGGGAGGTGAGGGTGACTTGTGGTGCCAGTGGTGGGTAGAGGTAAAGGAAGGTGAGGGTGACTTGAGGGATCAGGCATTGGTAGAGGTGTGCTGAGGGGATGGTGACTTAAGGCTTAGGGATGGGGACAAGTAAAGAGAGGTGAGAGTGGCTTGATGGTTTACATATTGGTAGAGGTTAACTGAGGTGAGGGTGTCTTTATGCTCAGGGGTGGGTAGAGGTAAATGAAGGTGGCACCTGCCTCTAACTGGTGCCTCCGCTTTCTCATTTACTATCGCTGGGTAATAGTATTGCCTGTTACTGTCTTCTTGGTGAAACAAACTGTTGCTTTTAAACTTTTAATTCACTTTTTGTACCACACTCACCCTTGAACTTACCTGGCCCCTCTGCTCACTGTCTAGACCCTGTTCCGCCACGGCTTGTGCCAATTGAGCGGAGGGTCGGTCGGCAGTACACACTTCCTGTCGCCGGAAGTGGCAGGTTAGCGTTGTAGCTTTTCTCCGGCCATTTCCACTTAAGCCGGGAAAGGGCGCGGATGCGCGCAAAAGGCAAGCCCGTCTGCGCCCGTCCACGCCTGACCAGCGCCAGACGCCAGGACCCCAGGCTTTTCGGAACTCTGCACTCCATTGGACAGACTGATAATATCCTAGAACTGCCAAATTGGTGAGTGTAACATGACGATCTTAAAATATTCTAGGAATGAACTTATAGAATTAAATATTTCTAATTCTTTCATCATTGACGATCATGCAGTAAGTTCTAATACTGCTTTAAAAATTCCTTACATAGTTAGACCTCAAAAGGCTGTATCCTCTAGCATTAAAGACGGAAAGAATCCTCGGCAACTCAGTGCCATCTATCTTAACTCCCGCTCTATTCCTAAACATTCCACTGAGTTATGGAACCTTTTAGACCAAGAGGCCCCAGATATCTGTTTTATTACAGAAACCTGGCTTCACGAATATGCTCTGCCAGACATATATGTAGCCTCCCCCCCCAATATAAAATAATCAGAGTAGACAGGACTCAGACAAAAGGAGGGGGCCTGTTAATAGCGACTGCTAATGATCTCGACCTAACTCTCCTAGAAGCTCATGTTGAAAATCATCAAGAAATCTGTATTTTTAAGATAAAGTGTTGCCAAAATGGATCCTGGAGGGGGGCTCTAATGTATCGTCCCCCTGGACCCAAAGGCGACTTTTCAGATAAACTATTGGAGCTTTTAGCTCTCCATATTCTGGCATCAGACAACTTTCTCTTGATTGGAGATTTTAACTGTCATGTAGATATATTGTCTAACTCCGATGCAGAGAAGTTGATCTCTAATATGAATATTTTAGGTCTTACCCAACTGGTGCATGTACCCACACACACTGCCGGCCATACCCACGACCTTCTTTTTACCAATCGGTCCGAGATTACTGTAATATCTCCAGTTCCATTATAGTGGACCGACCACTACCTTTTAACATTTTGAATTCCAAGTATGTTAATAAAAAAAACCCTGAAAACTGATTCTTCCTTACGAAGGCCATGGCGTAAAGTTACCCTGCCTCTCTTTTTAGAGCATTTCTCCCCTGACTCAATTAGTCGTGATATGGGAGTAATTCAGACACTACAAATCTTAGAGGAGGCAGTTTTAACCGTATTGGATGTAATTGCTCCCCCTGTACAGGTAAAGACCAAGATAAGAACTGCTCCATGGTATACTGACCAATTAAGAGCTACAAAGACCACTTGTCGTGCAGCAGAACGCAAATGCCGTAAGAGTAAAAGCTTGGATGATCGTGCTATTTATAAAAAAGCTCATCACAGCTATATGACTGAAATCAAAGTGGGTAAGAAACTGTTCCTAACGTACAGGATAAATAAGGATGGTAATTCCATGAAGGAATTATATCAAATTCTGAAAGAATTTACAATCCCTAGAAACCAGCCGTCAGCACCTGTTTCGCAACATTGGGTAGATTCCCTTTCTAACTACTTTGAAGAAAAGATTTTAACCATTCACCGATCGCTGACTCTCCATGATAACAGTTTGGATCCAGCTGACGAGCCTGCTGCTCTCGCCGTTCCCTCCCACTTTCTTGATGAATTCACTAATTGTGACGCTAAACTAGTCTTTAGGGCTTTGCAAAAGATAAAATCCGTCTCTCCCAGTGATTTGATTTCTCCGAAGCTATTTTTAACTATTGCCCCTGCATTGGTAGATAACATTACAGACCTTTTTAATAAATCACTTTCGGAAGCTGTTTTTCCTTCAAGCTGGAAGATTGCCTGTGTGATGCCCATTCTGAAAAAGCCTACGGCCGACCCTAAACTCCTCTCTAACTACCGTCCAATTTCTCTACTCCCCTATCTTGGGAAAATATTGGAATCCCTTATCAATCAGCAGCTTGTTGTCCATCTGGAGAGTCACAATCTACTGGACCCCTCACAGTCTGGTTTCAGAGCTGCGCATAGCACTGAGACGGCATTGGTCGAGGTCACAGATAACATCAGACGGGCTCTGGACAGACACCAATCAGTCATTCTCGACCTCATCGACCTGTCGGCTGCATTTGACACCATCTCTCACAGTATTCTAGAACATCGTCTGTGGGAGATTGGTGTCAGAGGCAAGGCCCTGAAATGGTTCAGAAGCTATCTATCGGACCGTAAAACCATTGTCCAGACAGGACTCAGTATCTCCTCCGCAAGATCTGTTACGATGGGAGTACCACAAGGTTCCATCTTGAGTCCTACTCTTTTTAATCTGTACATGACTCCACTGGCCCAAGTGATTAGGGATTATGGATTTGATGTCATATCGTATGCCGATGACACTCAGATCATAGTCACACTGGGTCCTGACCCGATTGAAACCATCGTACGCTTTAAAAACTGCATGTCCCACGTCAATAGGTGGATAAAAAGTAACCATCTTCAATTGAACGGTACTAAATCTGAGATTATGCTCTTTGGGAAAGCGTCTGAGCACTGGTCGCCCGACTGGTGGCCATCCGACCTTGGCACCTGTCCTGCCCCCAAAGAGGTGGTCCGCAATCTGGGTTTTCATATGGACAATCAACTGTCCATGAAAGCCCAAATAAATCATATTGTCAGTTCATGCTTTGGAATAATGCGTACTTTGCGAAAAGTTTTTAAATGAATTCCCTTGGAATCACGAAAACCATTGATTCAGGGTCTTATTGCTAATCATGCAGGTGGAGAAATTGGACCAGGTGTATTGTGTCTTGGAGAGGAAAAGTATGAACTGGGTGTCGTCAGCATAGGATGTGATAGATTCGGGGGGCATGGATGATGCAGACAAGTGGAGTTATGTAAGCGTTGAACAGAGTGGGGCTGAGTTATGATCATTGTGGAACTCAACAGATGAGGTTAACTGCGTCCAAGGTGAAGTGAGCCAGGCTGACTGATTCAATGCAGACTGTCGGAAAAGAGCAAATGCAGCACAATTTGGGACTTTGGATGCCGGCTTCATGCAGTTGTTGGATAAGTATGTGGTGGGAGACTGTTAAACAGCTGCTGAAAGCTACAATAGGATGAGGGCTGTCCATGATCTTCCAAATGTCGTCCATTGCAGCGATGATGGTGGTCTCTTTAATATGGTTGGGGCTGAATCTGGATTGAGGGGTATCAATGAGTTGGTTGTTAGAGAGGAACATGTTTGATCTTGAGTAATTTAGATGCACAATTCCAGTCATTGGCCTCGTCTCCAGGTTCCTGATAACAGGAAGATGAAAAGAGGGTTGAGGAGGCTGAAACATGATCCAGCTAAAGAGTGCTGTTAAAGCTCAACACTCTGTACATGGATGTCTGTATTGTGCACATCTGAGAAGTATATTTCACCCAAGATCCCCTCACACCTGCGCAATGCTTTTATTTAGCAAGCATACTCAGCATACCTCAGGCAGTGCAGTATATCTGCTAAAACGTGGGTGTCTGGCTGCATATCAATGCGTCCCTGAGGCCAATGAGAACCCACACAGAGCAGCAGGTGCAGGATCCCCAGCACCGCCCCAGCTTCTTGTAGGAGTGTGCATCCAAGCCTACCAAGAAGCCTGGGGAGGGATTGAGGTGAGTCTTCCCCTTTTCTAACCTGGCCTTGATACTCTCTCTGGCTCTTCGTTTGGAATCATGGCTTGCTGATTCCAATGTCCTCCACTATATTCCTGCTCTGCTGCTGCTATGGGTCATCCGTCTTAAAAGTAAAGGAATCAAGCAATACAAAAAATGTGGTCTCTCTGTGCATGTGCGTATGTGTTCGTCAATGGGTTTTTGAGTGATAAAGAATGAATGTGATGAATAAAAGTGTGTGTGAGTGTGTTTTAATGTGCCAATGAGAGTGAAGGAGAGTGAGAATCTGAGTGTGAGTGTGTGAGTGAATAAGTGAAAGTGAGTGCAAGTGTGAGTGTGCTAGAAGGAGAAGGAGTGAGTGATTTGAGACCATGAAAGGGGTGGAAGTGAGTCAGGGGTGTAGCTATGACTGGTGCAGTAGTTGCAATTGCACCATGGTCCAGAGTCAGTGAATGTGAAAGGGTGACTGTGTCTAAGTGTGTTTGTAAGTGAGAGTGAGAACCAGTGAGTGTATGTTTGTATGCGAGTGACAGTGTGAAGGAGTGTGAGTTAGATTGAGTGAGGGTGAAGATAGTGAAAGTGAGAGGAATTGAGTACGGTGAAAGTGAGCAAGTGTGAGTCAGTAAGACTGTGTCTGCGTGAGCTATGATTGTGAGTTTGTCTCTAGCGATGGCACCCTCAGTATATATTTGGCCTTATGGCAGCACCCAAGGTAGTATGCTCCCTCTGGCATATTGGAAATGAATCCTGGCATAAGAAAGTGCATCCATGGCAAAATGCAGGCCCTAACATACTAAAAGTAATTCTTGGCATAGGGGCCCCTGTGGAAAAATTCTGCCACTCGCATACTCGAGGAAATTCTTGACATGGGGGCACCCATGGCAAAATACTGCTACTGGGCCATTGCAGATTATTCTTGGAGGGCATGACCCCTCCTTGCACAGCCTGCAGAGGGGCCCCCGAGGCACCAGGGCCCTACCGCTCAGCAGCACTCACTTGTTTCACGGCTCAACATAATCTCAGTGCAGTCCAACTCCTGATATTGACCTGTATAACTGCTACAGGCCCCCGGACCTCCGTCAGGCTGGGGCACTCCTGTCTTGTGCGGGGAAGGGTCTTCACTGACACTGGCTCTTCTCAGGTCAGCTCTAACCCTGGGCAGGTAACTCTGCCTTGCCAGCGAAGTTTGCAGAGATTTGCCTACTCCACGCTCCGTTGCGAACGCGGATGTAGGCAAAACTCCGCCTCCGTGGCAAAGCGGAGTTAGCCTCTCCTCCCCCCTTCCAAATTCTTTAAAAATGATAAAAGAAGGCACTTACCTGCATGTCTGCCACCTTCCGTCCTGCTCCTCTCGCGTCCTTCTTTATTGAAAAAAACACTCCGTTGTACGTCTTGCGCGTTTTTTTCAAACTCCGTTGAGCTACCCATAGAGGCACTATGCTAGCTCCGCCCACCCTTAGTCAGCTATTGGTAGCACGGTGCACGCCCATGAAGCCTTTTCCCCGGCCTGCGCTTCGACTGCACACGACAGTTCCCACAGGTATAGGTGCTCCATTCCACTCTGCAGTCTCTCTACCCACTGGGGAGGGGTGCAAAACAAGGCATGATGGAGTCAGTTGTGGCTGTGTTACCTCCAGGATATTGTCAGATTGGATAAATTGCCAGCCAGAGCTCCCTGGGTGCAACTACTCCACCATCTTGCTTGGCCATGCCCCCACTCGTTTTTAGGGTTGATAAGTGTGGTATATCCAAGGCCACTGGAATTGCAATTGTGCGGTCGCAGTGATTTTTGCATAGTTATACGTTGCCTGCATTTGCCACATAATCCATCATCATTTGCATAATCTGCAGATTTTAACAAAAAAATGTTGTTTCTAGCTCAAACAGTTCAAAAGTTATTAAAACGCTGCTACTCATGTTGTCGCGCAGTGGAAGGCAATCTGCAAAGTTTGATTGGTCACGTATCTATAGCTATTGCTATACGTGGGTGTTAAACTGGTACTAAAGAGGTGCAACTAATGCCTAGACAGTCTTAACAAGCTTAAGAAAGACAAAAAAATACTATCACAAAATGTGTTCCATAATTGCCTTTTCTTGCTGCATAATTTGACCCTCTCCTGCGGCATAATTCCAGTGGCCCTGGGTGTACCCCACAGTGCATTCTCACCTTCCGTTAGGTCCCTGTCACTGATGATGGCTCATATGTTAAGTTAAAATCACCTGTGACTAGATGATAGTGAGAATGAGAATAATTGGCCAGAAGGCCATTGAGTAGCTGAAGTATTGCGGATTCTGTTCGGTGGGGGTTGTACCTCTAATATACATATTAACTATAAGAAAAGGCATATACCGGTCACCTGTAACCCTCAGTCTTTGGATGTCTGGTGAACCCACATGAACCTCATTTACAGAACACTGTAGGGAAGGTTTTACTCCTACAAGAAGGCCTCCAGAGGCTCTACCAGCACATGATGGGACAGCCGGAACAAAAAAGCTCCTGATCAAAGCCCTGAAATTTTTTTCTGTAGCCCATGTCTCTTGAAACATACATAAATGATGTTCATCAATAAAGTTTGACCAGTCATTATCATTCAGTTTAGATTTTAGTCCAGCCATATTCCAGCAGATAATGGATACAACGTTTTTGAAATGTGATGAGCAATTGGAATTGATCTGCCTAAACCCATCCCTTGCGTCTGTTCGGCAATGATACTTGGTTGGCTCTGGGTGCTGGCAGCTGCCCCCTGCCTTCCCAGAATCCATTCTGAGACAGTTGGAGCATGGTTGGGCTCTGGACGCCTGGAAGCATATGGGTACATAGAGTCGATGAAAATCAGTCATTCCCTGAAGTTCTTACAATGGAGAAAAGTGGCTGGAGGTGGAAATGGATAGAGAGGCATTGGTGGCAAAATGGTGTGTTGGTTGACTTTGTATTACTGGGTTCAATGCCTGTAAACATAACTAAGGTTGGGCGGTTAACTCCGCTCCGCCAGCGAAGTTTGAGGAGTTTTATAATGCGCACTCCATTTGGAGTGCAAAGTTTTCCAAAACTTCGCAATCGCAGCTGAGCTGAGTTTATTGGTGCTGGAAAGCACACCTTCTTAGCCATGACCATGCCCATGAAGTTAGGCTGATAAATGCGTTACAGAAGTGGAGCTTCAACTTGGGCACTTGCTTCCCTTATATCTGTAAGTGCTTCCTGTTGAGGTTTAATTTTTGTGGCATGAACATCGGGCCAGACTGAATCCTGCCCTGCATATTTAGCCAAAAAGAGGCACCATTTTGTGCAATACCTGTGAGACTTATCTTCCCCCAAATCGATGTCCTGCTGCTGGATCCACTCTGCTTCCGCTGCTCTGGTTCGATTAACAGGAAGAACAGCAGTGCGCATGGCGTACTGCATGAAGGCATACCTCAGCCTATGGTATCCCATAATAGGGTCAGGCATGCCTTCACGCAGTACGCCATGTGCACTACAGTTCTTCCTGTTAATTGAACCAGAGCAGCGGAAGCCAAGTGGAGCCAGCAGCAGGAGCAGGACACAGATTTGGGAGGAAGGTACGTCTCCCAGCACTGCAGGCCTTAATACGCGGGAAGGGGGTGGGGGATTAGAGGGAGGTGGGTTGGGGAGGCGGGGGGCAGGAGGTTTAGCGGGAGGGAGGCAGAGGGCCAGGAATTTAGCAGAGAGGGGTGCGGAGGGGACAGGGGGGGCGATAAGTGACTCTGCCAGGCCACGGAACTCTGCGGGATTTCACAGAGTTTTCTAGTAACTCCGTGAAATTCCGCGGAGTACAACTACGCAAGCTCCGCCCAGACGTAAAAATAACCCAAAGGTAGGAGCTTCACCAAGCCAGAATAAATAAAAAATTGCTGGAAATTGTACAAAAGCCTTCTGGGGATATTTGGATTGCTGCAGTTAACAATAATGTAATCTCCAGAGAAAGTTTCTATCAGTGGACCCATCCAAACCACCCTTCTTACTAATAAAATGGCATTGAACAAAAGTGTTGTGCCGTACGCTCCTATGGAGCCAGTAAATGACCTTTTTAACTGTTCTTGGGACTCTAACGCCTAAGGGGAGATGTTCGCTAGGACAATTACATGAGGACAAACCTCCGTGGGAAGATGGTTTGGGAGCCAGGATGGGATGATCTCATGCAATTACTTCACTTTACAGTGTCTACTTTTCCTTTATCATCACATTTGAGAGCACTTGTAAATGTAAATTTGATACTTGTATAGCACACTACTCACCCGCAAGGGTCTCAAGGCGCTTGTACGAATACTGCTGTGGAACCCATCCTGGCTTTCCCTGTGAGGCGTCCACTCCTGGGCACCCCCAAGGTGGAGGCCAGGCATCCTTAGCGTTGTGGGGGCCGTTGTGGAGATTAAGCAAGCTATTGCCCAGAGTTGCAGAGTGGGACTCCATGATTGGAATAGGCACCAAGGCGAGAATTATCAGGTCCGTGGAATTTTTGAGCCCAAGACCCGCCGAGGCGGGGAATTGAACCCTGGTCCCGGGCTAGACCTCTGCATCAGGGTCTGCCGCGTCTAATCATTGAGCCACACTTCTCCACTTGTAATTCAGTTCTGAGTGTGCCATATAACAGGCCACCTCTCTATTGTTTAATAAATGATAATTTTGTGTGATCTATAATAACAGTACAAGCCAGACTCTGCAATACTCATGCAGCATTTCAATACTCTCATTTAGACTCCTTTGAAACACAAATACAACATGTTAAAGCCGCTTTTTAATGCTTAGGAGATCAGAATATTTCTGCCAAGAGGTTTTGTGATGCAAAATACACTAGAAGATGTACAGAGTGGTGAGAAGTATTTCAGCAATTGTTCAATGGCCCTTACCTAAAACAGTCAAGGCTATACTTTTTGGTGGCCTTTGACAATTTTTATAGGAGATTTATTTACCTGGTTTCCTAATTCATATCATCATATTCTAAACTACTACATAAAGGAGCATTCTGTGTGGTCAAAATAGTCTTATCAGGCCTTTTGATCTTAAGGGAGCTATTTTCTAGAGCTCCTATTTTGCAGCACCTGGACGTGGAAAATACTATTAGTGTTAATACAGATGCTTCCTATAATGCAACTGGGTAGGTTTTATATCAGAGAAATCCAATCTTTGGACAGGTTCATACAGGCACTTATGTATCTAACTACAACGTGCAAGCAGAATTAAACTATACCATCACGGATCAGGAATGCTTGGCTATCAAGAGATGTGTTAAAGAGGTGAATCTTTCAGGCTGGGTCTAAAACACACTATTAAGTATTCACAGATCACAGAATGTTGAACTTCCTGAAGTCAAGTAGGGCATTGTTATTGACTTCTCAACAAGTCAAGTGGACCTTGTTTTTTTCTGCCTACGATTGTGTAATTAACTATAGACCAGGCTCCAATGACGGTAAAGGAGATGCTGTATTCTATCAGAATCAGCTAGAACCCGAGAGCCAGTTGACAGATGATCCACAGTTAATTCTGTCCCCTGAGAAAAGTATGAGTACTCTATTCTATTATGGAGTCGTTTTTGACAAAATTTTGTATAGAAATCAGTCTATTGATAAGGAGACTTGGTTGAAATAACAATAAGTTAAATATGAAAATGATGGATTGTTGTATCAAAGAAAAGCCATGTATGTGCTGATAGGTGAGATAGCAGACTTTGAATTGGCTTCGTGACTCTAAAGTTGCAAATATCCTGGACCTTAGCAAAGGTTTGAAGATGTCTTTAATGATCAAGTGTATTTATTTATGCATGTTAAAAGTTATGTTAAACATGATTCACTTGGGCTCAAATCAAAAGTTCCCATTGTAAACTCTAGACGGGTTGAGACCATTTCCTTCTCCCCTAAAGTGTCCCCTCCCGTACTCTCTACAGACCCCTGAGATACGCACAGGTATAAAACCAACCGCTCATGTAGTGGCTGGTTGCCTGAGTCACATGCCTGAGGCCATGGCTCGATAATGGAGCCACGGCTGCCTTGCCCGTCTCGCCTTCCCTTGGGTGTCCGGAGTAAACCGTTCCGCACCGTTTCTCCTCCACACCAGACTTCTCCGTCGAGTCCCCTCCTTCTCCGCCACTGTAGTTGCCGTTCTCCTTCTCCACACCCTTCTCCTCTCGGTAGCCTCACGATTCCGGCGTCGGTGTTTCTCCTCCTCGAGAGCCGCCCTGTGCCACTAGCTCCACCTTCAACTTAAGCTGGCTCCCTTCCTGATGCAGAAGAGGGAGGGTGTCCAGCCATGTCGAGGTCATCAGGCACTCCCTCGCGGTACCCCCGGGGGCTCCTGTTGCCATCCTCAAGGGGACCACTGTTACAGTGCTCCTTTACTAGGCTTGGCCGATCGGCCCATGAAGACACAGCGGAACGAGATAGGTAATCCACATTCCCCTACAGCTTCCTCGGCAGGTGCTGCACCTGAAAGGAGAAAGGTTGGAGAGCAAGGAACCACATTAGAATGCGGGCGTTGGCCTCTATGTGCCGCGTCAACCACACCAAAGGAGCATGATCAGTATAGAGCTAAAAGGAATGACCCAGCAGTCTTCAGTCCGTCTTCGCTGGGCTTTGCCTAGCAAACGAAATAGATAATGAATTGACCCCCTGACTCTACAAATAAATGTAATAAAGAGTGTACTTAAAATGCAGGGTAAAGAATTTTCTAGAGCAACAGATCGAGAGTATTTGAGCAAGAAAGATTCTGTAAAATGCATGTGTTCTAGCTGGGAGAAAGATACCAGCTTTCCCTTCCTCAATTTACTACCGAACCGTTGGTTAAGAATGGAAGTACTTAGGATAAGAATTGGCATTAACCCAGCCATAATAAATAGCGCAATAAAATCTGTTTTAATGCAACCTGACGGCAAGTGTATGTGTAAGATAGGATTGAAATGCAACATTTTACACATTTTATTGGATTGTCGAAGATTTTTAAATTTACGTAAATTATTCCTCCGTCCGATATTTTTAAAATATGGTGTAAGAGTGCGCTTACAAGCATGGGAGCTTCTTGCTGATATGGAAAATTTAGATATTGCAATAGCCATTGGGAAATATATGCAGGGCATATATAAGTTCCCTGCCTCATTAGAGGCGTAAGAGTAGCTAGTGCCTTATAATTGTAAATGAAATTATCCATTGTAAAATTGTTAAGAATGATCTTTTAAGGATTTTATGATTCTTAATGTTTAAGAACATAATTTAGCAATGTGGAATTTTTTTTAATGTTATTGTAAAAGCTGTGGTTTAAAGACCAAATGGTCTAAATAAACATTATTTTTGAACTGATAATGAATTGGTACCTGCTGCCCAAACTGCAGACGTTTGCAACAATGAAGTTTGCCCAGATTAGGAGTTTGGATTTTAAATAATAGTATAACTTTTGGTTGGATGTTTTTCTTTCTGCAACCCAATTTAGGAAAATGTCCTTGCCCCCTCAGGTACTAGTTGTGTTTATCTTGACTTCAAGGAGAAGATCTACTGCACCAACACAGAAGAATGTTTGCCAAGAGCATGAATCTGAGTGTAGTTGTTTCTCTCAAGGTGAGGACTAAGTCATGGAAATAGGGGAAGGTGTAACGCCCAATTTGTAGATAGAATCTGCCTTTTGCCAGTGGGTACATGAGCAGAGGTGTAAGCGTGTGGTGCAGTTGACTGAAGTCTGCATTGAGATGGTTTTGAAGAAGCAGGCCCATTCTAGTGCCATGATAATCTTACAGTCCACCTAGGACATTCACGTAGGAAGAGGGTAAAGTGTCTATTGGGAACAGCCTGGGATGCCTAATACCGGGATTCAGGATTGCCTCAAAAATCATCATTGCTGACTATATAGACTCCCTTCCGAAACGGCTATGGTGCAAGGGCATGGAAAATTCCACTTCTCCCTAAATTTCAGAGTCATTTTTCAATTACTGAGACTTGTTGAATTTATTCAGAAAGGGGTGGTATCTATTCGAAACAACTACCCAAGCTTTTTTAATTTAAAAGAAACAGTTCCTAAACGTTTTCTGTTAAAAAAAAACAACTCAGACTTGGTGATGCAGCGAGCGCAAGGTAAGTGGTTTTATTTATTTATGTCTCATATCTCGTCGTCTGTCGACTCCGCCTCCTTCCGCTCTGACCCGCAGCACCGCTCTAACCTGTACGGGCCGCTAGTCGCGGCCCACACAATGAAGAGGTGGTGAGGTGGGAGGAGGGGGCACGGGGAGCGCAGGAGGGGGAGCGTGCAGGGGAGGGTTTAATAATTAAAAAAAAAACATTTCTAGGGAGCAGAGGCCCCCTCCTGTGTCGCGTCGGGCCTCTGTGTTCTCTTCCTGGTCCCAGGCTCCCAGTATACACTGGGACAGACTCCCTGTGCGATCCCCTAGCTGCTCTCATGCCATGAGAGCAGCGGGGGATTGGTCTGAGCGGGCTGAAAAGATGCTCCGCTCAGACCAGGGAGTCCGTGGGGTTTATCCAGCCCGGCTGTTCAATGCAGCCGGGCTGGAGAAACCTAAGTGTGCATGTTTGGCCGGCCTGAGACACGTATGCGCACTTAGAGAGTGCACATACCACTCCTCCTCCCCCCTCCCATGCCTTGACTCAGAGCTGGCAAATGAAAAATAAATCTATTTAGGTCATCGTTTTATTTTTCACCTGCTGGCTCGGAGCCAGTGGGGCGATGCTCCTCCGCCATTGCGGAGGAGCTGCCCATGCCAGCCGCGTCTGACCAGCACTTATTTTTGCGCATCAGCTATTTAGGAACTGCAAGAGCAGGAAAAACACACACAGATCTGCAAAATGGAGGAGGAGAAAGCTGCCAAAACTGTTACAAAGGGAAAAAGCAGAACCTACAAGAGCAAGGAAAAGGGCAAGGGAGTGTCTGGTAGTGGATTAAAGAGGCATAAGGTGTATTTAAGACTACCAGCCTTGGTATTCGATGCACCAACGTTTAGTTCTACCGGCTGCCTGTTTCTGAGCAGAGTGGCACCAGCACCTCTGTCACAAATTAAACACTGCAATCTCCCTCTTTAGTTTTACATTTTCTGCCTTGTCCAAGCTTGAAAATAAAGCTCTCCCCAAAATGAGTGCTGATGCCCACAATCTGAAACCACCAGAACAAATAAGTAAGCTTTACCCTCCTCCTTTACAATCCTTTAGCGTCACGGGTTCGGGCTAAAAATGGATTGTGAATTGAAACCCACACCACACCACTTTTGCTTTTACCCGCCTGCAAATACCAGTTGGGTAGAAAGAGACCATTGTCTCTGTGGTGCCCATTGTATGCAGATGCATAAGAAACTAGAGCATCTTCAGAGAGCACCTCTGCACAGCTGACTTGCTGTCTACACCAAATGCCATAGCTAAAGATACCCTAAAACCCTTCTTTGGTGAGGAGGGTATTAATTAATTAACCCACTTTTTGTGATTCTTGTATTCAACATGTGTGCAGACTCAAAAGCTTATTTTAACCACAGTACTTGAAGTAGGCATTAATGGATGGTACTTTTCTGACTGTTTACAAAAATGTGGAATCTAAAGAGGACCTGTACTGCACGAAACTGTCAGTATGCCAGGAAAATGTGCTGGGTTGGCACCAGAATTCGCGTGATGCTTACACCAGCAGCTTCAGCTGAGGTCATCTTGAAGCTTCACAGACCACATAGATGGCAGTGTCAACCTGCTCAGGCGTTGGGCTACATTTCCTGGGGACAATCACCAGTAACCCTCTGCAAAAGTCTGTGGAAGCTGTGGTGTTGTGATCTGCCATATAAGCTGTACTTTTGGGCACGTACGGCCACATGTATCAAGTTTATTTCTCCATTTGCGACCTCAAAAAAGCATTTTGGTTTGTATCAAACCCAAACTGCGATTCGGTAGTACATTACCATATGGCAATTTTGGTTTGCGACCAAATACTAATTTGGTATTTGTAAGGGGCATCCTTTCCAAATATCTAATTGTAACGGTCTGTATTAATGCTTTTTCGACCAAAGTCTGGTTGCAAAACATTAATAATTTACTGACTACCTAAGTATAGTGGTAATGCATTTGCAAATAAGAAGGGTCCTCTTGGGACTCCTTTCCATTTGTGAATGTAAAAATAAAGTTTGATTAAGAGAAGGCAGTGGTCCACGGGACCATTGGTCTTCTTAAATAAACAAAATTTAAAAAAATTAAATCATTTTAAATGCATCTCGTTTTTCTTTAGGGGAAACCAGATGGGTTGTAAAAAAAAGACTGCTTTATTCAAAAGCAATCACAGGCATGGTGGTTTGCTGACCATAGCTGGCCACCCTCCCTGTGATGACATTAATTCCTAATGAGTCGCAAATTGCGACCTACCTCATTAATATTTATGACGTCGGACGATTTGCGACCCGCTAGTATCATACATTAGGAATTCTGATTTCAAAATTGCGATTCGCAGAAAATCGCAATTAGGTAATCGCTATACCTAATATTGATACATCTGGCCCTTAGCTCTTCCAAGAGGTGAGGAAGCCAAAAGGCACTTTAAAGAATCACAGGCTTTCTATCCCTTTGCCTATTTTGGGGTCACAAGGTTATCTCAGTACTTTGGACAGACTAATTAGATATGGTTTTAAGAGGTACTGACTTAAATATTATTGTTTAGGATGGCATTTGTGCCCATGTTTGCCGTGTCCCAGTTTTCTCCCTTTGATTCCTAAACATTTTAGGGCCGTTGTTTTGAAAAGTAAGTGGAATTTAGATACAGCTTATACCTTTCTGTATCACCTTTAATATATCTAATCCTATTAAGATAATGAGCTAATACCTGTTAAGTGAATACTCTGGGTAGTTATCTTTAATATCTGCTCCCATTGAGATAAAAAGCTGATAATTTTTAAGCGAATACACTGGGGGGTCAATTCTTGGGCTCTCTGGTAATGCAAGGTTGGTTTTCACTGGTTCTCATCCCACTCTGCTGCATTATGGTGGGCTTTGGTCTTGGGAGCTGCCCACTGACATTAAGGAGAATTGGAAGGCTTGGTTTCCTTGGCAGACATTTTAACTAACAACAGTGTTGAAAGGCAACATGGGTACTTGAAACTTCCTGGGTCTACTTTCAGGCTACAGACCAGGAAAAGACAACTATCGCTGGTAGCCATGTGATTGAGTGAGACCACGGACATGCATTATCAATGAAATTAATGCTGATCTGTTTGCATCAGTGGGAAAAGGGAGATCATTAAATGTTGATACTGGACCAGTCTGTCCTCCCAGCAGTGCTTATTAAGGATCTGAGGGAAACAGGCCACAGAGAGACTTGCCTACGTGGCTACTGGTCTCCGTGGTTAATAATTATGTTTTATAGGTCGAAGCCTACCAGTTAGTGCAGCTGCCTGGTTTGCTAAAGACATATTGGAGACATTCAGAAAGCTGATCTAGCAATGCATTCCGCTCATTGTTTACCATTGGCTTTGTGGTTTGTAACTCACATTTTCTGGCTTTCTATTTGCTGGTTTTATTTGCTTTACGCTGTCCAGCTTGAGTTAGTCCCTCCCATTGTCTGAACTTTGTTTACTGTATTCTTCCACAAACTCGCTTTCTGTAAACAGGCCTTTAAATCTTGTTCTTATCTTGTCACATTTGCTGTGCATTCAATGACAGAGGTCAAATATCAAGCTCTCTCTTAAAGGGAGACTGGTGTATTAATTTCTTCCACGGACTTCAAAGTGAGAGAATTTATGTGACAATCTTGCTGAGTGTCCCTGTAAGAGGAGAGGATGTAGGATTTTTTTTTTTAGCACACAACAAAAAAAGGAGCTGTGCTTATGTTTCAGAATGTATCAGAATTAGTACAAATGAAGCGCATTTTTTTGTAATTCTGAAGTGTGGTCACAAATATTTGAATGCACACATCAATTATTCAATCAAGCTTTATTCCATTATAAAATAATCATAAAAGCACATTAAAAACAGTAAAAACCCATGTTACAAGTATAAGTAAGAGACCACAAGATTATGGAATAAGTTATACAATGCAAATTCTCACATGAGGATAGTCTTTCTACAATTGAAGACAGACTCTAAAAAAAGGCTTAACACATATAATGACAAGTTCTTCCCCAAGGGATTGCATGACTATGAGCGCAGGACGGCATTGTCTCAGACCTAGTGTTCTAAACACCGGAATGTCCACCTTTTCCTCTGGACTGTATAAAATGTGCAAAAGAATAAAACATGCATGGTGGATTGTGCTGACAAATCGTCACATGGGCAATTGGACAGCTGCCTGGTCCAATAATTATTTACTGGAAAGCTAAATAACCTATGGACAATGCCCATCCTAAAGCGTGTTAATAAAAATCTTTCAAAGTCAGAGGCTACATAAGTTAAATACGGCTGCATCTTAAAAGTAGTCAAAGTGTTTTGGTGGGCAATAACTGAGATTTTTAGGATCTCTGTATTTAACATAATATTTTCAAGGTATTGCAAACAACTAAGTTTAAAAATATTCCTATTTACTTTCGTCAAGGTGATGGGGTTATCAATATATTCTTGATGGCCTAATTTACACAGAAATTCCTAGACATACTTGAGCCAACCTATGTGTGATACCCCGTCTAACCCACAACAGTCGCTGATCATTTGACAATTTAAAATGATCTTCTCTGTAGTCCAAATGTGATGCCAGAGGAGGATTGGTTGAATGCCAATGATATCCGCTAAGTAAGGTATACCTAATTCCGAGTGGCAATTAAAAGTAGAGACGCTAACTGCAACAGCAAGCAGGTGTCTAAGAAATCTATTTTCGGCCCTCTGCAGAGATGTCACATCTGCATGTCCCCAGATACCCGCTCCATAGATCGCTATTGCGACGCATTTAGCTTTGTAAATTTGAAGTAATTCTGAGGGGGGGGCGTCTACCCAATTTCCTGCTAAAATTAGCTAGGGCTGCCAGTGCTTTTGAGAATAACAATCTCCTTAGGTTAACAGCCTTTGTCCACGTGCCAGTGCGATCAAATAAGAACCCCAAGTATGAGAAAGTGTTAGCGCAATCTAGACGATTCTTCTCTAAGAAGAACGGGCGACACTTTTTACTCTCCATGCCACATTTTTAAATAAATGTTTTGGAGGTATTAACTGTGAGACACAGGTTGGACATACAATTTGCAAAACTGAATAATACCTTCGGAAGACTATTCGGAGTGTGGGCCATAAGCACCGTGTCATCAGCATACATAAGCACAGGGAGTGAGCGCTTCCCTACTGCCGGGAGGTCTTAGCACTCATCTCTCAAAACCGGATCTCGGTTGTTGATATACAAGGTGAAAAGAAAGGGTGCCAGGACACAACCCTGCCTTACTCCTCTTCCGACGGTAAAAGAATCGGTGCACTCACCCCCATGCCAAATCGAACCCTGGTCCCTGGCCCCAATATAAAATTGCCTCATTAAGGAAATTAGGGATGGTTCCATTGCCATCCTCTCCAGAATCGGCCAGAGTTTATTGTGGACGATGCAGTCGAATGTCGCAGACAAATCCACAAAGGCCAAGTAGAGAGAGCCCCTTTTGGCCTTAGTATATTTGGCAATAGTTCATTCTAAATTTAGGCACTGATCTATAGTACCCAGGCCCTTGCGGAACCCATATTGTATGTTGCTGATGATAGAATGGTTGTCTGCCTAGTCCTGCAATCTAGAAAGGAGTACTATTCTGATTATTTTGACCGTGGAGTCTAAAAGCGAGATAGGCCTATAGCATGCTGGGTTGTGCCTATCCCCCTTTTTTAAAAATCGGAACCAATATCGATTCACTTCAGGTGGGGATAGGGCTGGTCGAAATGCACGCGTTAATGACTTGTGTTAAAATGGGTCCCCAGAAAGCTATGTTATATTTAAAAAGGTCCACAGGAATGCCATCTGGCCCTGGGGCCCTACAACTCTTGCTCATTGCAATTGCCTCCTCAACTTTGTTAAGACCCAATTGGAGATGCGAATGGTTATTTATAGTCTGGGGTTCTACCCTGTCTCCCGCCAAGTCGCTACTACTTGGTTCAGGGCAGGGTGTAGAATATAGTTTAGAAAAATGGTCAACCCATTCGTCCTTGGTGACCGCTATCTCTATGGTTGCCCTCCCTGCATTGACTAGAAAGGGAGCATTGACCGCTTTCCAGAACGCTGAAGAGTCTTTCAATTCTGATGCAGCTCGCAGGCCATTCCATGCCTTATCCTTTAAACATTTTTTCCTCGCTTTTAAGGCACAACTATATGCCCTTCTGGCTTCTTTTATTTCTTTGTGATTTTTAACCTTTCTATGAAGTGCAAGTTTAAGTTTGGAGTGGACTTTAGAGCAACTGGAATCAAACCATCCTTTCTTTTGAGGGATTTTCTTGCTTGGGTTTACATGAAGGGTATTACCAATGAATTCTGCTATTACAGAAAAACCCTCCACTATATCCGACGGGGAATAGCCATCTCCTAAACATTTTTTAATAGCTTCACTACAATTGGAAATAACCTTACTCATAAATGAGTCTGGATCTATTTTTTTCCAACTCAGCGCATAGCCAATTTGTCTGGCCAATGTAACCTTATTAACAAGGTAAGTAGAAGGGACCTTCCCTTTAACTAATCTGCGATCAACCTTGACTCAAATGCTCTGCGGGAAATGATCGCTAAGAGAGATGTCATGGGTTGAAAGTTTATGACTCTAGAGGCATATCTAGACGAAATTAGGATAAAATCAATGGTAGACGACAGCCCTCGTCCATTAAACGTTGGGCTGAATGGGACCGGGGTACTGCATAAATTATTTGCGAAACCCATGTCTCCTGTAAGCATTATATCATTTATAATATCACCGGGACCAGAATGATTAAAATGAGGGAAACCAATATCTTTGATATATCCAAAACCACAGACCCCAGTATACCAATATTGGCATAAATTGATGTTGAAATCACCACCCCAAATTATAAAAAGATCTTTAGAGGAGGCTGCCTGGATCTTAGTAATATGAAAGGATATAGCCCCCAACACTCCTGCCAGCTCTTCGCATGGGGCATTATTTTAAAAATTCTCTATAACTATGCCAATTGTTTTATCCAAATCCGCCCCTATTATTTGAAAATAACGATCAGCAGTCAATTTTGCAATATTCCCCAGATTTAAGTGGTAGGCTACAGAGGTGCACAGCCCCCCCATTGCTCTCCCGTGCAGTGATGCGACTGCGGGCAAGTGAAAGGTTTTGAAACCGTTAATGTGGATCGGGTCTTCCACCCATGTCTCCTGTAAGCATAGTACATCAAACCCAAGTACAAACTCTGTCCACTGTGGGTTCATAATCTTTGGCTTTAGGCCAGCAATATTCCAAAACAAGAAGTGACAAGTGCTGTCTTTAATGATTCCCTTTGCATCCCTCAAGCTTGTTTCAGAGGCAGTGACAGTGCCAACTTCAGAAGGAACTATTGGACTATCGTCTAAACTATGAGCAAAAGGGGCAGCTGGAATTGACATATTACCTATGGGCTCATCATCTGTACTCATTAGGGAAGGATAGATATGGTTCCTGTGATCATCTGCTGGGCTAAGCTCTGAGGCTAATGGTACACTTGCTAAAATATTTGTATGACCCAGCTCGGTTAGTCCCTGGGCTAGTGATCTCATATTTATAATAGCCACTCTGCTCGGCAGGTTCGATCCCTGGGTGGCCATGGGGAGTCAATCCACCTGCTCTAAGTGAGAGAGGAGGTCATAACGGTTTTGGACTGGGACATTATATAATGGTAACCGGTTCATTAAGTGCTCCTTACCACATGAGTATGAGCGATTATAATGGGAAGGTTGATAGAAGAAACGCAGGGGAACCACATTAATGTTGTGCGAGGAGATAGAATAGATTCCAACCATGGTCAAAATATGCTGTACCAACTCTATTGACTTAAAAGTCAAGATCACACAGTCCCCTGACATAGACTTCCGTCCCTTCCCTAGCCAACTGACTCTTCTGGCCATTTTAAAGTTAGTAAAAAGACTATCTGTAAAGCCAATTTTAGAGCCTAGCCAAAATAATGATTTATTCGTTAATGCGTCCCAAGGCACTACAGCCCCCGCAGGTAGTCATGGTACATTGGCCAAAATGACTGTATATGGGGTCACAGCTGGAGGAAGGTCCAGGACTGTCATGGACGGATCAATTACTTGGTTATAAATAGGGGCTAAAACACAGGGGACAGGGCGATTGGGAACTCCTGAGTGATTTATCTGTTGGAGGCCTGACTTGAGGCCGGCATAAGGCCAATGGGAAGAACCCTTGTTGAAAATGGTTTAGACAGGCTTGGAAATTCCCTGCAGGGTATCTATGGATGGAATTATTAAATTGGTGCCTAAATTTATGCTGCTAGTTGGCTGATTATTACTTATTAAGGTCACACAATTACTGGGAATAATGACACCCTTAGGAGACAGATTATTGACATGCCCGTCTAAGGCAGGGCCCCTATGGTGGATTGCATTGTGACCTTCAGAGATAAAAGGTTGGCGGGTTTCTAGGCGAGTCGACAATAAGTCTTCCAGGGTGCCCACTCTACTGGTAAGATTAGATAAAGTTTCTCGCAGGTAAGAGTCCAATGTATCAAGCTTGCTATTTAATATCGCCAGTTCTTTTGGAATGTTAAATGTCGGGCCTTTGTTTGTGTTGCCTGTACGGCCTCGTGTCGCCAACGCTGGTTTAACCTTTTTTGCAGTTTGTCCCGTACAGTACATGGCGCGGAGCTGTTAGTGGTGACTCTATCCTCAGACTGACTATGAGGGATGTTAGAAGGATTGATGGTAGGATTGATGGTATTCCTCAAACGTTTGGTTGGGGGTTGGGAGTCACAGTCTAAGTCGCAAATAGAAATGTGTTCCGAGAGGTTCAATACGCATCCATTAATATTTGCTCTGGGCTTCGGGGACTCTATAGCGACTGGTGTGTGGGCAAGGGTCGTGAGAGTCTCTATCCCAGTATCATGCCCTACGTCCAAACCAGGTCTTTCAATGTTCATGACCTCCTCCACGGAAGAGATCTATTGCTCTATCGCCCCCATGGCTCCGGTCAAGTATTTTAAGAGAGACTGGCGACTCCCCCCCTCCCCGCACTCCTTTTGGGGATTTTTTGGCACATGGTTTTCCTTTTCCCCATGGGTGGGTATTTACCAACAATTTGGCTCAGATATTAGCAGAGAGGGGAAGACCAAGGCCACCAGATTACGGTACAGGTTAACACCCAGTGGCACAAACTCACCCCGCTCTTTCGGCTGGCGTTATGAAGTAACAGTCACTGTGGGATTGGCGTGGACAGTCACACGTTGCTCGTCCTTAGCAGCACAGCCAAGAGCCGTGGCCCAGCCCAGCCTACTCCGGCCTATGACATGCTAAGACGGGCCAGTCTTCACCCGGTCTTCGCACGGGCCGAGCCCGGGCATGCCACACGCGCGTCCTGTGCTGCGGGACCTGCTCTGTGGCTTTCAAGGTTCCGCCCACCTCCAGGGACAGTCTGTAAAGTGCGGTGTGCTTTCCCTGGTACCCAGCAGAGCTCCGGGCAAAAATCGTGCTCTCCCGGTGCAGAGAGGTCTCCCGCGCTGCGGGACCTGCTCTGTGGCTTTCAAGGTTCTGCCCGCCTCCAGGGACAGTCTGTAAAGTGCGGTGTGCTTTCTCCGGTACCCAGCAGGGCTCCGGGCAAAAATCGTGCTCTCCCGGTGCAGAGAGGTCTCCCGCGCTGCGGGACCTGCTCTGTGGCTTTCAAGGTTCTGTCCGCCTCCAGGGACAGTCTGTAAAGTGCGGTGTGCTTTCTCCGGTACCCAGCAGGGCTCAGGGCAAAAATCGTGCTCTTCCGGTGCAGAGAGGTCTCATCAAGTAAGTGGGGGGAAATTACCTGTGGTCTAGGACTGAGTGAGACAAGAAGAACAATGCCTGGGGAGAAGACAGTATGTGACCCTGTGAAATAAATGATCCAGAAGGTATGCATTCATCACTACACTGGGTAATGACATTTGCACACATTATAGTTTGTGTGTAGTAAAACCATTTTTCCGTGCAAATGTAATGATCATTTCAATTGAAAATGTGTTGTTTGTAATGGCAGTGTGCTACCACACTATGCACACTCCACACTATGCCACACCACTCCATACTATGACAACCCACTCCAGTCTATGACACTTGACTCCACTCTATGCCCCTCCAATCTAAGACACTGTACATCATGCCACAACACTCCATGCCACTCCAATCTACTCCACTCACTCCATGACACAACATGCCAAGCCATTCTATGCCCATACATTCCACAACACTTAGCCCACACCACTCTACCCCACTCCAATCTACCCCACTCCACTCCAATCTACCCCACCCCACTTCACATCACTACAATCTACCCCAATCTACTCCACTACAAATTATCCCACTCCACTCAACCCAATCTACCCCACTCCACTCCAATCTACCACAATTTGATCTACCCTACTCTTACCCGATCTACCCCAATCCACTATGATCCAATTTACCCCACTGACTACAATCTACCTCGCTCCACTCCGGTCTCCTCCACTTGTGTCCTCTTTATCCTACTACACTCAATCTAATCCAATTAACCACACTCCATTTTACCCCACTGCACCCCAATTTACCACACTCCACCCAGATCTACCCCATTCTGCTCCAGTCTACCCCACTCCATCCAATCTTCCCCAATCCACCACATCCCAAAGTACCCCAATCCAACCCACTCCACTCCAATCTACCTAACTCCCTTCCAATCTACCCCACTCCACTCTACTTCACACCAATCTACCCCAGTCCAATTTAACCCACTGCATTCCAATGTACGCAACTCCACTCTAAACTCCACTGCAATCTATCCAACTGCTCTCCACTCCAAGCTACCCCACACCAGTCCAATCTACCCCACTCCACCACAATATAGCCCATTCCAATCTACCACAATCTACCCCACTCCAGTCTAACACAATCTACCCTACTCCATTAAACCATAATCTACTCCACTCCACTCAAATTTACCCAACTCCAATCCACCCAGTCTGCTCCCCATTCCACTTTACCACAGTTGTCGACACTCTACCCAAATCTACCCCACTCCACTTCAATCTACCCCACTCTAATCTACCACACTCTACTCAAATCTACCCCACTCCACTCCACTCCAGCCTAACCCACTCCACCCCAGTCCAGTCCACCTCAATCTACTGCTCCCACTCCACCACAATCGACCCTACTCCAAAATACCACACTCAAACCAACCCTCTCCACTCCAATCTACTACGCTCCACTCAACTCCAATCTACCCCACATCACTCCAGTCTACCCCACTCTACCCCACCCGACTGAAATCTACCCCACCCCACTCAACCCCCACCTAGTCTACCCCACCTAACTGTACCCCTCCACACTCTACCCCACTCCAATCTAACCCAACCCACTCCACTCCAAATACACCACTCCAATCATCCCTCTTCAATATCCCCCAATCCAATCTACCCCACTCCATTCTTCTACAATCTCTCACTTCATTCCAATCTCGACTCCACTCCAATCTACCCAACTCCACTTGAAATCGACTTCACTTCACTCTACCTCAATCAGCCCCACTCCAATCTACCCACTCCAAATCACCCAATGTATCCCACTCCACTTCACTCCAATCTTCCACATGCCACCCAAATCTACCCCACTCCAGTCCAATCTAACCCACTCCACTCCAAGCCACCCCACACCAATCTACACACCCCAAACTACTCTACACCAAGCCACCCCATCCAATCCGCCCCACTCCAATCTCCAATCTACCCCACTTTAATCTACCCCAATCTACCCCACTCCAATCTACTCCATTCCAATCCACCCCACTCCAATCTACCCCAATCTACTCCACTCCAATTTACTCCACTCCAATCTACCCCACTCTAACCCAATCTACCCCACACCACTCTATTCAGCTCCACTCCAATCTACTCCAATCCAGTCTACCCGACTCCACTACAGTCTGCCCCACTCCTATCTATCTCACTCCAGTCTACCCAAATCCACTCCAGTCTACCCACCTTCACCCCAATCTTCCCTACCTCAATCCACTCCAATCTACTCCTCTCCACTCCTATCTACACCCCTTCACGTCAATATATTCCAGTCCTATCTATCCCACTTCACCCCAAACAACTCCACTTCACTCCAATCTACTCCAATTCAATCTATCCCACTCCCCCACTCCATTCTACCCCAATCAACTTCACTCCAATCTATTTCACTCCATTCTACCCTACTCCACCCCACTCCAATCTACACCACCCCATCCCAATCTACCCCACACAACTAGCCTACTGCCAGGGCACGGGTTTCCAGGCTGAGGGATCCAACCTCGGGAGCGAAGATATTTCTCAACTCTCCCCTTAGGGCACCACCAGACTCGACTTGCAACCGAAACCTGGTGAACTACCCCACGGGGAGAGAAGAGACAGCGTGGACCTTCAGGCGTAGATGGGGAGCGAATAGTATTCAAGGCTTTCAGGAGTGAGGCGTCCCTACACAGAGAGAGAAAGGAACATCAGGTAAGTGAGGGTATACCTTTAAGGAGAAAAGTGTGTACCTTCCCCCCCCACTAGTATCTTTCTAGCCCCTGTACTAAATTCCCTTCCCAGGCTGTGTGCTCTCTCAGACTCACCGGGGATGTCTGGTACGACGGGGGCCTCAGCAGGCCCGCAGTACGGGAACAGATGGTCTGGAGTCGAGGGCAAACAATCCAAGCAGGGATGGTAGCAGAGTCTGAGCCGTTACCTCTTAATACAGCGAGTTTACAGGTTACAGCGAAGTTCTTCATGCGAGCCTCTCGCGCACCATGAAGGGAACACCATGCACGCGATCTTGCCGATCTTCGTAATATATCCAACACAAGGGATCTGGAAAGGCGGGTCTATACCGCCAATTATGGGATACTGGAGGTTGTGCGAAGCCGAGTCAGGCCACTCTGAGGGCACTCGCAACACGGAGGGTCGGTCAAAAAGTCTCGGAGAGGACCCCTTTCGTGTAGCAGAGGGTTGGTGTCAAGATGCGGACAGGATATAGCCAGGAAGGCGGGAGATGCACTAGAGTACTGTGAGTCTGTAACACTCATGAACTTCGGGGAAGAGATGTGGTCCAAACGCTGTTGCCGTAGGAGAGCGGCACACACCAAAGTACCTTAGGGACAAGCTAGGTAGCAAAGGAACTGTTCCCGGGCACGGGGAAGACCGGAACAAAGCAGGAAAGTAGCTACGCGCTACACGTCGAAACTCAACAGCCGGCAGGATTGCCGACACACAGCTGCGGGAGGCGTGGTCCAGCCAAAAGAGGGATTGTCAAGCACCTGTACCAGTTAGAGTGATGCTATATACCCGCCTCTTTAATCA
The DNA here is from genome assembly GCF_964204655.1 of Triturus cristatus. NCBI lineage: Eukaryota > Metazoa > Chordata > Amphibia > Caudata > Salamandridae > Triturus > Triturus cristatus. The sequence goes on from NC_140590.1 coordinate 1,259,234,040, forward strand.
TGTGATATCTGCGAGTGCACACAACCTCCTCCCCCTTCCCACTGCCTTCTGGGTCATGTAGTGTGCTGACTAAAATGTGATCTGGAACGGGTTCTAAGGTGTAACAGTTCCCCCCCCTAAAGGACTTCCCACCGGTCTGGGTTTGAAGGGGTTCAGGGCATGAAATCGTCTTACCAGGGTAGGGGCATGTACATGTGCAGCTGGTTCCCAAGTTCTGTCGTCAGGGCCATAACCTACCCAATCGACTAGGTATTATAGTTTCCCTTGTACCCGTCCAGAGTCCACAATACGTCTGACTTCGTACTCTTCTTCTCCATTAATGAGAAGAGGAGGGGGTGGAGGCTCCGTACAAGAGGGCGCTACGTAAGGTTTAAGCAAAGAAGTGTGAAACACCGGGTGGACTCTTATTTCCCCAGGGAGGTCTAATTTCATGGCTACAGGATTGATTACTTGTTTTATAGCATAAGGCCCTACATATCTGGGTTGCAATTTGCGGGGTCCTGGTAATCTCAGATTTTTAGTGGCTAACCAGACCTGGTCGCCTTGTTGGTACTTTGGCACAGGGTTTCTATCTGTGTCAGCTTGTCTCTTCATTCTATTTTTTGCCTCAGTGAGTTCATGTATTGCTTGTTTCCAGATCTGTGTTAGCAAGGCATGATGCTCGGCTACTGCAGGGAATTGAGCTACAGGAGGGGGTAGATACAAGGGCAAGAACCGTGGATGATACCCATAGGAAAAGAAAAAGGGGGATATTTTAGAGGCAGTGTGATTTGTGTTATTGTATGCAAATTCTGCCAACGGAAGTGCTTGTACCCATTCCCCTGTGACAGTACTTAACAGACATCTCAAGTACTGTTCCATAGTCTGATTGGTGCGTTCTGTTTGCCCGTCTGTTTGCGGGTGATACGCAGAAGACAGGCGATGGTCCAAATGAAGAGCGGCACATATGCCCTGCCAGAACTTAGATATAAATTGGGGGCCCCTGTCGGAGACTATAACTGATGGCAGTCCATGCAACCGTATGATATGCGAGATGAATGTGTCAATTAATTCTTTGGCTGTGGGGAGTTTCTTGAGGGGTATAAAATGTGCCATTTTTGTAAGCATGTCTACTACGACTAGTACGGTAGTAAATCCCTGGGATCATGGTAAATCTGTGATGAAATCCATACTGATGGAAGACCAAGGGCTTTGGGGGACAGGTAAGGGGTGTAATAACCCTGCTGGTGCACAACGGAGGGATTTCTGTCTAGCGCACACTGGACAGGCTTTAACGAATTCGTGGATGAGCAGAGACATGTTAGGCCACCAAAACCACCTTTTGCACAACTGTAATGTTTTATCACCCCCGGGATGTCTGGCAAGCGGGAGAGTGTGACACCACTGGATTATTTCCTTCTGTAACTCTGAAGAAGGAACATACAACAATCCCTCATGAAAGAATAGAGAATTTTCGATCTTATTCAAAGGGTCTTGTAACCAATCGTCTTCATTGAGGGAGGCGTAGGCGTTAATCAATTTGTCAATAAAAGGGGTGGGTTCTTCCCGTTTTCCCTCCCCCACTGCCACGATCTTGTTGGCGGGTATCAAAGGCAATGGGGCTTCTCTGGTGAACTTAGATTCTTTGCCTATGCGAGATAGGGCATCAGCTCTGCCGTGTTTGGCGCCTGGTCTAAAATTAATGACGAAGTCGTGCTCACTAAAAAAAGACACCCATCTCATTTGACGGGGCGTGAGTGCTTTCGCTGATCTGAAGAACTGCAAATTCTTGTGGTCTGAATATGTGGTTATGACATGAGGAGAGCCCAATAAATAGTGTCTCCACTCCTGGAAAGCCAATTTAATCGCGAGTAGTTCTCTCTCCCCTATCGTATAGTTTTGTTCAGCTGGGGCAAGGGTTTTTGAGTAATAGGCACCGGGATGGAGCGTTCCCGTTAGGAGATCTCTTTGCAGCAGTACTCCACCCACCGCATATTGAGAAGCATCTGCTTCGACATAATAGGGTTGGGTTTAATCTGCGTGTCTCAATATCGGAGCTGACGCAAATTTGTTTTTTAAGGCCTGAAAAGAGCTTTCTGCTGTGTCGTCCCACTGGAACACTACTCCCTTCTTTAATAGTCTGGTGATGGGTGTGATAAGATCTGAAAAGTGATCTATGAATCGCCTATAAAAATTGGCGAAACCAAGGAAGGATTGCACGTCCTTAACAGACGAGGGACTGGCCCACTGTCTAATGGCCGAAGTTTTAGCAGTATCCATATGAATGCCTTCTGGTGAAATCACAAACCCCAAGAAATCTACCTTTTCTACATGAAAAAGGCATTTCTCCAGTTTGGCAAAGAGATGGTTGTCTTGGAGTTTTTGGAGAATATTCCTAACGTGCGAGACGTGTTCTTGCATATGCTGTGAATATACCAGGATATCGTCTATGTAGACAATGACACACACATCGAGGTATTCTCTCAGAATTTCATTAATAAAAAATTGGAACGCTGCCGGAGCGTTGCAGAGGCCAAACGGCACTACGCAGTACTCGTAGAGTCCAAATTTTGTGCGGAATGCCGTTTTCCATTCATCTCCGTCTTTTACCCTGATGAGATGATATGCGCCTCTCAAGTCAAGTTTAGTGAAAATCTTAGCTTTACGGACTTGGTCCAAGAGACCAGGAATCAAAGGGAGAGGATATTTGTTTTTTATAGTTACTTTATTAAGGGCTCTGTAGTCCAGGCAGGCTCTCAAGCCACCCTCCCGCTTCGGTATAAAGAAAAGCGGGAAAGAGACTGGGGACGTCGAGTGGCGAATGAAACCCTTTTGTAACATATCTTGCAAGTACTCCTGTAGATACTTGCTTTCAGGATCGGTCAAGGCATAGACTCGACTCACCGGTAGCTCCGCACCCGGGATCAGGTCAATGCGACAGTCAAAGGATCTATGAGGCGGAAGAGCCACTGCCTTCACCTCATCAAACACGGCGGCAAATTCTTGATATTCTGCGGGTAAAGAGGTGCTATCGGAATCAGTGAGGGCACAAGTAACAGAGGTAGTGATTGGGGTGGTATCCTGATAGCAATGTTGCATGCAATAGGGAGACCGAAGAGTGACTCTTCTCGTGACCCAGTCGATATGTGGGTTATGTTTCTGAAGCCAAGGCACTCCTACTATGGCACCAAAATTTGGTGCCGCTATTAAGTCAAACTGGATATTCTCCGTATGTCCATTGTCGCATACCATGACCATTGCTGGGGTTTGATAGGTAATTCTACCTGACGACAGCTCAGTACCATCCACAGCCTTTACTGTCTCAGGATGTGTCTTGGGCATGAAATCTATGCCTAGGTTCTTGGCCAGAGTAATATCCAGGAAGTTGCCTGTAGCTCCTGAATCTAGCATGAGCGACAAGGTGGTCTTATTAGTGGGAGACAAGAACAGCACCACAGATAAAGTTAAGTGTTTGGGCGTGGAAGAGGAGGTATTGGCTAGAAATGTAGAGACCGAAGGAGTCTGCGGACTTGAAGAACTGGTCTCCCTATTCTCCAAGTCAACTAGTTTTCCGCCTGGACAGATAATCCTGCTTTACCCCCAACCGCCCTAGCACTACTCTTGGGTTTGGCCAAACACTCCTTTGCATAGTGTCCTGCTTTTCCGCAGTATAGACACAGATCAAGTCTTCTACGCTTCTCTCTTTCCTCTTTACTTAGAGGTCCACGGATCCCCCCAATCTGCATGGGTTCTGTTCCCTCTTTCACCTCCTTCCTGTCGCTACGAGTCACCAGAAAGCGAGGAAAGTCGCCTTTAGTACGTTCTCCTTTCCTCTCACTCAGTCTGTGTTCCACTTTGACTACTAAATCTATGAATGAAGGACAGTCGTCAGGAGGGTCCACGATCTGTGAGAGGATGTCTTTCAGATCGTCTCGTAGCCCTCTATAAAACAAGGAAGTCCGTTTTTCTTCGGGCCATTGTGTTTCGGCTACAAGTCGATTGAACGTAGTAATATAGGTCACCAGGTCTTTCGAGCCTTGTTTTAGACCTAACAGCTCATTATCGCTTGCCTGCATATAGGCATGACGAGCGAATAGATTTTTCATGCAGTCCTTGAGATCATACAAGATAGGGTCGTCGTTTTCAACCAGCGGAACCGCCCATAAGGCGGCATTGCCTGATAAATAAGATATAATGAAGGCCACTTTCGCAGCGTCATCGGGGAATGAGGCAGATCGACATAGAAACTGCAAGTGGCATTGATTCATAAACACGGCATATTTCTGGCTTTCTCCGGAAAACCTTTCGGGCATAGCCAGAGGGGTTTGAGGAGGGGTAAGGACAGTGACGTTTATCGGAGCCGGAGGTAATCCTGAGCGAGGGTCTGCCAGAAGAGGGGGCATTTGAAACCGGGCTGGCTGAATATAAGACTTCTTTTGCTTGACGGAACTGTCTGGGGTACTGGGCGTTCTTTGGTCTCTTAGAGTGTTCAACTCTAGGGTTAGACGCAAATTTTCATTCTTAACGGACTGGAGCTCTTGTTGTAAGTTGTTGACTACAAGTGCCAACTCCGACATGGTTACAACTGGGTTGAGGTCAGCCATGGCCCCACCCATAGCTGTCTCGTCCTTATCCATCTTCGTCAGGCGATGGGAAAATCGTGGGCTTGACAATCTGCCAGGGCACGGGCTTCCAGGCTGAGGGATCCAACCTCGGGAGCGAAGATATTTCTCAACTCTCCCCTTAGGGCACCACCAGACTCGACTTGCACCCGAAACCTGGTGAACTACCCCACGGGGAGAGAAGAGACAGCGCGGACCTTCAGGCGTAGACGGGGAGCGAATAGTATTCAAGGCTTTCAGGAGTGAGGCGTCCCTACACAGAGAGAGAAAGGAACATCAGGTAAGTGAGGGTATACCTTTAAGGAGAAAAGTGTGTACCTTCCCCCCCACTAGTATCTTTCTAGCCCCTGTACTAAATTCCCTTCCCAGGCTGTGTGCTCTCTCAGACTCACCGGGGATGTGTGGTACGACGGGGGCCTCAGCAGGCCCGCAGTACGGGAACAGATGGTCTGGAGTCGAGGGCAAACAATCCAAGCAGGGATGGTAGCAGAGTCTGAGCCGTTACCTCTTAATACGGCGAGTTTACAGGTTACAGCAAAGTTCTTCATGCGAGCCTCTCACGCACCATGAAGGGAACACCATGCACGCGATCTTGCCGATCTTCGTAATATATCCAACACAAGGGATCTGGAAAGGCGGGTCTATACCGCCAATTATGGGATATTGGAGGTTGTGCGAAGCCGAGTCAGGCTACTCTGAGGGCACTCGCAACACGGAGGGTCGGTCAAAAAGTCCCGGAGAGGACCCCTTTCGTGTAGCAGAGGGTTGGTGTCAAGATGCGGACAGGATATAGCCAGGAAGGCGGGAGATGCACTAGAGTACTGGGAGTCTGTAACACTCACGAAATTCGGGGAAGAGATGTGGTCCAAACGCTGTTGCCGTAGGAGAGCGGCACACACCAAAGTACCTTAGGGACAAGCTAGGTAGCAAAGGAACTGTTCCCGGGCACGGGGAAGACCGGAACAAAGCAGGAAAGTAGCTATGTGCTACGCGTCGAAACTCAACAGCCGGCAGGATTGCCGACACATAGCTGCGGGAGGCGTGGTCCATCCAAAAGAGGGATTGTCAAGCACCTGTACCAGGTAGAGTGATGCTATATACCCGCCTCTTTAATCATGTGATATCTGCGAGTGCACACAACCTCCAATCTACCCCATTCCACTCCAACCAATCCAACTCCACTCCAGTCTACCTCAATCCACCCCACTCTACTCTTCCTCAATCTACACCCACTCCACTCTACCCCAATCCACCCCACTCTACTCTTTCCTAATATACTCCACTCCAATCTACACCAATATATCCTACTACACTTTACCCCAATCTACCCTACTCCTATCTACTCCACTCCAATCTATCTGACTCTAATCTGCCCCAATCTACTTCATTCCAATCTACCCCACTCAACCCCAGTCTACTCCATTGCAACCTAACCCACTCCTATCTACTGCACTAATGCACCCACCTACCCCACTCCAATCTACACCATTTGCAATCTACCCCACTCCAATCTACCCATATCTACCCCAATCCACACCACTCCATTCTACCCCACTCCACCCTAAATTAATCTACCCCACTCCACTCTACCCAATCAACCCCATTCCACTCTACCACAAACTACCACTCTCCAATCTACCCCACCCCACTCCATGCCACTGACTTTTAGCAATGCTGAGCAGCAGCCACACTGGTGTACATAATGGCTAAAACACATTGCCAAAGCCAATAGCTCTCACATAGGGGGCTTGTTAACATTGTACTGCCCTGTGGCGTTAAAACTCACCGCCTAGGATGCAAAAAAGAAAACTACAAATTTTGCCGTGGAGGTCAACCATCCCTGCTGCATTATCAATAACCAATAAAAGGTCACGTAACAAAGAGCCTTGAAAATAATACTTGTTTGTGTGCCACAAAACTCAGGTGATTCAAGTCTGTGAAGTTGTGATTCACCAGGACACTTTATATTGAAGCCAATAAGTACTATGAATCTGAGGCCAGTAAGAGACTGCTGGATCTTGAATACTAAAGGTAATTCATTTTGATTTGATCACATGAGGTCCCTCTTGCCGGAACCTCAGAGTGAAAAAGAAAATGGGGGGAGGGGAAGAGGACGGGGAGCAGTTTCTTGCCTTCTTCTGGGCCACCATGGGAAGGAATGCACGACCTGTCTGAGATATTGAGCATCAGATAGGTTGAGAGTTTAAATAAAAGCCTATCATGCAGTGGTGTTCCGTAAACGTATGCCCCCTGCAGAATTTGAGGAGGGGCATCTGAGTCTCCCATATCTTACAAATATTCATTGGCTTTGGGTGGAATGGGGCCCCTCTGAATGATTTGGGGTCCCCCTCAAGGGTTGGGGGTCCCCTGTGGTCTAGACAAAAGAATAGCTTTGCTACTCAGAGACCATGTTACCCAGACATGCACCAAAGATTGATGTGGAATTGATACTTGATGTAGAATTGTCACTTTGGACGTCACCATTTTGACACAAAAGCTGTCCCGAAGAGGAAGTAGTTGATGGGTATCCTCGAAACTTACTGCAGCCAGAAGCTTATCCCAATTTTGATACTACTAAACCAGATTAGAATAGAACTATAACATAGGTGAGTTGTTCAGGTGATTTAGGGCCGATGTACAAACTAAGGTCTATGTTGACAACTGTGCTAATGAATGGTTTGCAACCTCAACTGCAGTCGCCACGGATACATTGCATTCAGAATGGCAGATAGGACAGGGGCGTCACTTCCACGTCCAATCCCATTTGTAATTTAGGAGGAGTAGCAACAGGTACTTCGAGAATCGTAAAATCTTTTCCGACTTGTAAGGTCCCTTTAGTACATTTGGCACGATCTTTTGCGGTTGCAGTGTTTGTGAATTTTCAAATTGCAGGCTGCCTGATGGCACAAGAGCTTCATACATCGGCCATTTGTTACCTTATGTTTTGGGCCGCCCTACCTGTGCATTTTTTCCAGATCGCATAATCTTGAGCCCACGTCCAGGATTTCTGCCCAAGGTACCTCCAAGTTCAATAGGGAAGACAACATAGTCCTTACAATTTTTTTAAGGATTCTAATTTCCAGGGGAAGTGGTGCTTCGCTCTATTAATTATCCATAGGGTGATTTTGAGCAAGACGTAGTCATTCTGACATATCGATTATCACTTGTTAATTTCGGTCTTGGTTGCAATGGGCTCATTTCCAGGTACACCCATAGTCATTGGATTAGATCTATCATTTCATTGGCAATACCTTGGTTCAGGAAAGAAATCATTGGAGATCTGTGGAGGTATTCCACGAGTAGCACACCTGTCTCTTAAGCAGAAGTCCACAGTGCTTTCCAACAGGATATTTGTAGGGCATTTGCCTGGTCTTCTGATTCCACTTTTGCCACTTATCAAAGACTGAAATCGGAAAATTATTGGGAAGGGGAATTTCTTGGTGTGGTGCTAGACAATTAATGCGACAGCAGACAACCGCCTTATTACAACAAAAAGGTAATATATTGCAACAAATGTTCATAAAATAATACCATGTTGCTAATAGAAGTGGAGCACTCCAATAGCAAAAATTCTATTTTGCCTATGGCCGTTTAAATCCTTCTACCTGAGGAGGGTCTTTGGTTGTAGAGTCTTTTCAGCTGTATCACGTGGTTGAGGTGCTAATAAATAACGGGGTGTTTGCAGTTCCAATATGGCGTGAGTCGGTGTTTGCGACAGAATCGAAGCTGTCTGGAATGGTGCGGGCGCATCCTGAATGGATGAGGAGATAAACATGTTTTAAAGTGATGGCTGCATTAGAGGTGTGTCATTGCATTACAGTACTGGGTGAGAACATGCATCAGAGTAATAAGTAATTGTAACCCTGCTGCAGATACGCGCCAAAGATAGCGCACGGTTCAGTGGCCAGAGTATGTGCGCGAGAGAGCGGTGCTGCGTCGTCTATCATTAACTTCAGTTGTCCCTCTTATCTTCCCGTCCCCATGGTTCCTGGCAGCTCACGTCCCCACGCCCTTCCCTGATTGGTCGGCCTTCCTCTTTAAACACCCCATTCCTCGGCTCTGCTGTAATGGCTATTAATAGGCGCTTGTTAAAGCTCGCGCGGTTTCTCAGGATTGCATCAGACAGGCCGGCGGATTCCTGTGGGCTGAGTTCAGGTGCGCTGCCGGCCGCGCTCCTCAGGTGCCAGCCTGGAGGCAGGAAGTGCCAGGGCGGCGCGGGAAAGGGGCACGCCCAGCTCACACCACCAGCCTTTCTCTTCCTTTCACTCCCCTGGGCTGCACACCTGCTCCCAGCCCGGGATGTTGCAATAAGATGAAGGTCTGGGACTTTCCCTCTACTTTCTGCTGTGTCAGGAGGAAGGATGCTTGCTGAGCGGAAGTTAAATATCAGGGTGAGAGGGCTGCAACTCATTCATGCTTGTCACCACTGGACTCAATACCAAATAATAAGTAGAAATAAATCCAATGTGGGTGCCAACAAGGATGTAAACTCAACTATTGAGATACGGGAGACCTAGGGGCAGTTCCAGATTACCAAATAGGCAAAGTAGGCACGGTTTATGGGCCCCACTCCTTTTAGCAGCCCGAGACAACGGATCAAAATACAACTCAAAGTACATAAACCAGAGACCTCAGATTCACATAACAGTTTGTCTCTTATAAGCTCATCTTCTGGCAGCTGGCAGTTTGTAAAAAAATGTAGTGCATTGGGTATTAGAAGATAATTTCCAAGGGGGGCCCCCGAAATTTCTAGTGTTAGGGGCCTCCACAGGGTTTAATCCAGCACTCCCTAGGGGTGCAACTAGACTTGAACTTCGCGGGTTGGAGGGTGGGCACTAACACTTCTGGCAATGGGGCATGATACTCATTCCCAGAAATGGGGCTGGAGATATCTTCATAGTGAACATGAGTAAAAGAAGTGACAAACTGTGCAGTTTAACCCCTTCCATGCCCATGACGAGCCCAGCTCGTCATGAGTCACAGTGGAGCTGTGCTCATGATGAGCTGGGCTCGTCATAACGGCCGCGGCCCGCCCTATCGCGATTGATTCCCCGCCTGTGCGGGAGAATTAATTAGTGGGCAGGGTCGTGACGATCCCAGCTCGTCATGAGCACAGCTTTACTGTGACTCATGACGAGTTGGGCTCGTCATGAGCACCACGGCGCCGCGGCCCTCCCCTCCCCCCGCACCATGGGGGAATTACCCCCGCGCAAAGGGGTTAAGCATATTGGACAAACTTGATATCATAGTAAACATGTTTTTGTATATTTGACACTATTCCTAGGCTACACACATTGATCTATAAAAATTAGATTCAGTGAGTAGACATAAAAAAAACCTTCAATAGATGTTATTCCAAAGCACATAAGGCAAGTTTTCGCAAAGTTATTTAAAAGACAACACCCTGTTTGGAATTCACTGATTCTTTCTCTGGCAGGAAAACTTTCCAGTGAATGATTGATCATTTCAAGGCCTAGAAAAATGTTTGTGATTCATTGTTGACTGAAGGTACAGTTTTAGTTTACCTAGGACGTTGCAAACTATTCATGGCCGAGACTGCTCTTATGTACAGCTTTCAAAATATTAAGCTTAGTGGCAGTGCTTAATTTGACCGGGTTTTTACAGATGCTGCCCACTTGCACTTATTTTTGTCCGCTCACTTCATCAGATTTTGTTCTAGAAGAAGAGAGGAAAACACACAATAGGGGAAAGGACGGAGAAAATGATGGGGAAATTGTGACAAAGTGAGAAATCAAAGACAAAATATAACCTGCAAGAGTGAGCTAAAGGGGCAGGAAGTGCTTGGTTGTTGATTAAAGTGACACACAGTAGAATCATGTCCAGGCAGTCTAAGTAATCAGCTCTCTCAAACTTTGGGCCCCGAGATTTATTAGTGGGTTACCACACATTAAGATGGGGTGTGTGACTAATAAGTCACAGTTTCAATTAAAAAAACTACAATTCTTTTCTCCTGAAATTAAATGGGGCAGATCTACTAATATTTGGTGCAGTGCAGCACAGCAAGACAACTTGCTCTGCTGTGTCAAATGGAGAGGACAGGACTGGGCCATATCAACGAAAATATGGCGCATTCCTGCTCTTCCTCCGCACTGGTGCTCTTGTGGCTGCCAAGTGCCAAAGCAGACACCCTTGCACCGTGGTGCAAGGGTGCCTGCGTTACAGCCAGGATTCCTGCACAAAAGCAATCCTCTGAGGCTTTTTCCTCTTGCTATGTATGCTGCAGTAAACAGCATATGTAGAAAAAGGAGAAAACGAAGATAAATAAACATATTTCTCCTTGTTATGCCTTCTTTAAGAAGGTGTTCTATTTTGACCCATTCTGTGGTTTACTAGTGTTAATAAATAAGGGAATGCGCCAAAAACCATGGGTGATTGTGTGGCAGCACGCTCCACCCATGAGGCACATTCCCAGGGCAGAGTAATGTAATGCAGTGACTAGCGCTGCCTTGCAGTGACTAGCGCTGCCTTGTGTTGCTCCAGATTTTCTATGCTATGCAAAACCTAACCAAGTGGCTCTGCATGGCTTGGTAAATCTCACTTGAGGGCTTGCTTTGCCCTTGCATCACCTTGCGTGATACAAGGCAACACAAGCCCGTAATAAATGTGGCCCTAAATGTGTGCCAATAAATTTGTAATTTTTCTGCCTGTAAATGCACTGCCACACGTCTGTGCTACACTAAATCAAAACATGTTATTGTTAGTACGACATACTGAACAACACCCATATATGTAGCATACTGAGCTACATCCATGCACAAATGTGCCAAGCTGTTATTGACAAGCTGTCAAAAAAGTTTGCCCTGTGGGGAGTATTATGGGTAGAGGTACCAGCCTCGATGGTAGAGGTCTAGCTAGACAACACATACCAAGGTATTTTTTTAGGACAATTGAGCTAATTACAAATCTGTTTAGAGATCAACAGAGAATCTTAAGCAAGGGGGAGGTCATCCATTGGAAATCCATTGGAAATCATTTTGGTGTTTAAATCATCCCATTTGGAAGTCAGTGCTGTTTTTGTGGGACAGCCATACCAGAATCTGTTTTGGTAAGCTAAGAGAAGGTTACTTTCTTGGATGAATGTAGCTATTTTTCTTGAAGCCGATCTTTCAGTCTTTTCACCTAGAAACAGTTGGTTATTGGCAAAAAGTTAGAATGAACCCTTTAGTGAAGGCATCTTTGTTTTAGGAAATTTTTCTGGGAAGAGATCTTTATCCAAGCATTAGCTGCAGAGCTATTAGTGAGGGTATTCTTGCATATATGAGCAGGACATGGGTCTGCTGGGGTTGTGCTGGCCTACAAGCTTTTAAATCAAGGTCAGCAGAGAGGGGCCCCACCTTCCCAAAGGGACAGGGCACCGTATTAGACTATTAAATCAAAAAGAAATTTACCAATGGGTTTATTTGTCAAATCATTCACACCCTTTTCACTCTTTCTGCGTTCACAATCAACAATTTGTATGCTTCCCCAGTTACATAGAAGTTTGAGCACCACACATATATGATATTGAAGGATATTATCATTTTATTTGTAAATAAATCAACAAATCTAATCCAAAAAAGCATGTACCTTAGTCACAATTCATATAAGTATCACAAAGATAAAAAAAACACTATCACATTCTATTTTAAAAGTTCATAAAAATACCCCATCTTTAGAACCTTTTTGTAACACTTGGGGCCTCATGTAGGTAGCCAAATACCGGTCGGTAACGGCCGATTTTCGGTAATTATACCGTTACCGACCAGTATTTTGGCTTTTGGTATGTAGGGGGACAATTTCTGAATTCGGAATTTACCGAATCGGTAAAATTACCGAATCGGTAAAATTACCGATTCGGTAATTTTACCGATTCGGTAAATTCCGAATACAGAAATCAGATGTAGGGGGACTGTGTGGTGTGTGTGGGGATTCGTTATTTACCACCAACTAATAGTTGGTGGTAAATGACGAATATGTGTGTAAATGCATTATTTTGCCCGTAGATGTGTGCAATGTGGCAGACACACATGCCCTCAGGGCATGTATGTGTGCCACATGTGCACACATGGCCGAATCAGGGGTGCAACAGGGTGTCAATGTGACACCCTGCCACCCTTGCATGTGCTCCCCCATTACCGAATCGGTATTTACCGATTCGGTAATGAGGCATACCTTCCCATCAATGGGAAGGTATGCCTCATTACCGAATCGGTAAATACCGATTCGGTAATTACCGAATGATTCCGAATCGGTAATATTTACCGACCAATTACCTACATAGCATTTACCACTTCATAAATACCGATTCGGTATGATTCGGTATTTATGAAGTGGTAAATGCAAGCCCACCAGCCTTTCTCTTCCTTTCACTCCCCTGGGCTGCACACCTGCTCCCAGCCCTGGATGTTGCAAGAAGATGAAGGTCTGGGACTTTCCCTCTACTTTCTGCTGTGTCAGGAGGAAGGATGCTTGCTGAGCAGAAGTTAAATGTCAGGGGAGAGGCAGGGCTGCAACTCGTTCATGCTTGTCACCCCTGGACTCAATACCAAATAATAAGTAGAAATAAATCCAATGTGGGTGCCAACAAGGATGTAAACTCAACTATTGAGATACGTGAGACCTAGGGGCAGTTCCGGATTACCAAATAGGCAAAGTAGGCACGGTTTATGGGCCCCACTCCTTTTAGCAGCCCGAGACAATGGATCAAAATACAACTCAAAGTACATAAACCAGAGACCTCAGATTCACATAACAGTTTTTCTCTTATAAGCTCATCTTCTGGCAGCTGTCAGTTTGTAAAAAAATGTAGTGCATTGGGTATTAGAAGATCATTTCCGAGGGGGGCCCCAAAACTTCTACTGTTAGGGGCCTCCACATGGTTTAATCCAGCACTCCCTAGGGGTGCAACTAGACTTGAACTTCGCGGGTTGGAGGGTGGGCACTAACACTTCTGGCAATGGGGCATGATACTCATTCCCAGAAATGGGGTTGGAGATATCTTCATAGTGAACATGAGTAAAAGAAGTGACAAACTGTGCAGTTTAACCCCTTCCATGCCCATGACGAGCCCAGCTCGTCATGAGTCAAAGTGGAGCTGTGCTGATGACGAGCTGGGCTCTTCATAACGGCCGCGGCCCGCCCTATCGCGATTGATTCCCCGCCTGTGCGGGAGAATTAATTAGTGGGCAGGGTCGTGACGAGCCCAGCTCGTCATGAGCACAACTTTACTATGACTCATGACGAGTTGGGCTCGTCACGAGCACCACGGTGCTGCGGCCCTCCCCTCCCCCCCCGCACCATGGGGGAATTACCCCCGCGCATAGGGGTTAAGCATATTGGACAAACCTGATATCATAGTAAACATGTGTTTGTATATTTGACACTGTTCCTAGGCTACACACATTGATCTATAAAAATTAGATTCAGTGAGTAGACATATAAATACACCTTCAATAGATGTTATTCCAAAGCACATAAGGCAAGTTTTCGCAAAGTTATTTAAAAGACAACACCCTGTTTGGAATTCGCTGATTCTTTCTCTGGCAGGACAACTTTCCTGTGAAAGATTGATCATTTCAAGGCCTAGAAAAATGTTTGTGATTCATTGTTGACTGAAGGTACAGTTTTAGTTTACCTAGGACGTTGCAAACTATTCATGGCCGAGACTGCTCTTATGTACAGGTTTCAAAATATTAAGCTTAATTTGCCCGGGTTTTTACAGATGCTGCCCACTTGCACTTATTTTTGTCCGCTCACTTCATCAGATTTTGTTCTAGAAGAAGAGAGGAAAACACACAATAGGGGAAAGGAGGGAGAAAATGATGGGGAAATTGTGACAAAGTGAGAAATCAAATACAAAATAGAACCTGCAAGTGTGAGGTAAAGGGGCAGGAAGTTCTTGGTTGTTGATGAAAGTGGCACACAGTAGAATCATGTCCAGGCAGTCTAAGTATTCAGCTCTCCCGACATTTAAAATCGATGGACATGGGCTCCTGAGCTAAATTTTGGACCCAGAGATTTATTAGTGGGTTGCCACACATTAAGATGGGGTGTGTGACTAATAAGTAACAGTTTCAATAAAAAAAATACAATTCCTTTCTCCTGAAATTAAATGGGGCAGATCTACTAATATTTGGTGCAATGCAGCACAGCAAGACAACTTGCTCTGCTGTGTCAAATGGAGAGGACAGGACTGGGCCATATCAACGAAAATATGGCGCATTCCTGCTCTCCCTCCGCACTGGTGCTCTTGTGGCTGCCAAGTGCCAAAGCAGACACCCTTGCACCGTGGTGCAAGGGTGCCTGCGTTACAGCCAGGATTCCTGCACAAAAGCAATCCTCTGAGGCTTTTTCCTCTTGCTATGTATGCTGTAGTAAACAGCATATGTAGAAAAAGGAGAAAACGAAGATAAATAAACATATTTCTCCTCGTTACGCCTTCTTTGGGAAGGTGTACTATTTTGACCCATTCTGTGGTTTACTAGTGTTAAAAAATATGGGAATGCGCCAAAAACCATGGGTGATTGTGTGGCAACATGCTCCACCCATAAGGCACATTCCCAGGGCAGAGTAATGTAATGCAGTGACTAGCGCTGCCTTGTGTTGCTCCAGATTTTCTATGCTATGCAAAACCTAACCAAGTGGCTCTGCATGGCTTGGTAAATCTCACTTGAGGGCTTGCTTTGCCCTTGCATCACCTTGCGTGATACAAGGCAACACAAGCCCGTAATAAATGTGGCCCTAAATGTGTGCCAATAAATTTGTAATTTTGCTGCCTGTAAATGCACTGCCACACGTCTGTGCTACACTAAATCAAAACATGTTATTGTTAGTACGACATACTGAACAACATCCATATATGTAGCATACTAAGCTACATCCATGCACAAATGTGCCAAGCTGTTATTGACAAGCTGTCAAAAAAGTTTGCCCCTGTGGGGAGTATTATGGGTAGAGGTACCAGCCTCGATGGTAGAGGTCTAGCTAGACAACACATACCAAGGTATTTTTTAGGACAATTGAGCTAATTACAAATCTGTTTAGAGATCAACAGAGAATCTTAAGCAAGGGGAAGGTCATCCATTGGAAATCCATTGGAAATCATTTTGGTGTTTAAATCATCCCATTTGGAAGTCAGTGCTGTTTTTGTGGGGCAGCCATACCAGAATCTGTTTTGGTAAGCTAAGAGAAGGTTACTTTCTTGCATGAATGTAGCTATTTTTCTTGAAGCCGATCTTTCAGTCTTTTCACCTAGAAACAGTTGGTTATTTGCAAAAAGTTAGAATGAACCCTTTAGTGAAGGCATCTTTGTTTTAGGAAATTTTTCTGGGAAGTGATCTTTATCCAAGCATTAGCTGCAGAGCTATTAGTGAGGGTATTCTTGCATATATGAGCAGGACATGGGTCTGCTGGGGTTGTGCTGGCCTACAAGCTTTTAAATCAAGGTCAGCAGAGAGGGGCCCCACATTCCCAAAGGGACAGGGCACCGTATTAGACTATTAAATCAAAAAGAAATTTACCAATGGGTTTATTTGTCAAATCATTCACACCCTTTTCACTCTTTCTGCATTCACAATCAACAATTTGTATGCTTCCCCAGTTACATAGAAGTTTGAGCACCACACATATATGATATTGAAGGATATTATCATTTTATTTGTAAATAAATCAACAAATCTAATCCAAAAAAGCATGTACCTTAGTCACAATTTATATAAGTATCACAAAGATAAAAAAACACTATCACATTCTCTTTTAAAAGTGCATAAAAATACCCCATCTTTAGAACCTTTTTGTAACACTTGATGAGGTATTTCTCTCTTATGCCCTTTTTGTGTTTTTCTAAGAGAGGCAGCAAAACACATTGCAACAAACATTACAATTTGGTATATATTAAACATCAATTTAAAAAATTTCATATAAATACTCAGGCAAGCAGACCAGATTATAAAGACTAAAAGCTAGGAAGTAAAAATAGATTAGGAAGGATTTAAGATCTACTAAAAAGAAGACATTAGTATGCCGGGTGATGATAAAAAGCTCTTACAGCTTTGTTCGCTGAGACCATAAACAGCTACAGACCAGACCAGCACCTCCCTCAGATGTCCAGGGCAAACCAGTCCCCATTCCCTCTACGCCTAGTAAGCCACTTTTCATTGGGGACCAGATCTTGTGGCAACTATTGCTGGGGCACCTACCCTTACAGTTATACAAAGCTCTTCCAAGGTTGTATATAACAAGTACAGCCCAGCCAGGCTTGATAGGTGGGGGGGCACGCATCCTTCCACCCCGTTGCTATAAGCAACCGGGCTACAGCAACCGCAATGAAAAGTTAATCTGGGTTATATCGGAAATATATTTATTATCATACCCCAGAAGCATCAAGAGTGGAGTTATGCACACCCTCTTTCCCATCGCGGCAAGCAAGAAGTCCTCCATCCCTTCTTTAAAAGATTGCAATTTCACTCAGCTAAAAAAACATTTAGCAGATCAGCTGGACCTTGGGCACACCTGGGGCATTTGTCATCCTCCCTTTTGCCCCAACTGAATAGCTTTGCTGGAGTAAAATAGAGGTTAAAGATAGTTTTGCAGTGCTGGGCTTTCAAATTTGCCGACAAAAAAGTTTCGCTGCCTAATGCGATTGACCTATATAAATCTGTGTCGCAATCCCCCAACTTCCTTGCCCCGTTACCTTCTACATTCTCCAGGTCGTCCGGTATTGTAACCACTAAGATTTTATAGATGTGCTTTATCCTAGACTGAGGGTGAGTGATTACTTCCAGGAGAGGAATTTTGTCTAGGGAGAATAATTCGATCTTAAGTTGATCTAAGTACTTTGTTATCTGTATATACTTAAAATAAGATCCCGCAGTTACTCCATACCCATGCTGAAAGTCTATGAATGAGCGCGTTTTTTTTGCCACATATAGATCTCCTATCTTGATTACACCATGTTGTTCCCATTGCCTGCCCATTGCATCGTAGACCCTCGCTAGGAACAAGGTAGATCGCCACAAAGGTGTATATCTATTATACCTGGGTATCTTCAAAGGTTTTGCCACTTTACACTACACCTTCCAGGTCACTATTACTCACTTAAAGCGTGTATTTTTGTAATAACTGGCCTCGAATTGTCGAAGAAGCACACCTCATGCCGGTCTTCCTATTGTCAGCTCGTATATGGTGGGAATGGTAGGCGCAGACTCCTGATTCCCAGTACTTATGCTAGTGTTTTCAAGTGTTAACAAAACCATCATCTGTTGTAATAAGGCTGCACAGTAATAATATTCCAGATTGGGAGCCGCCCACTCTCCCTGTGCTTGCGGTTGGGTTAATGGTTTTAAAGATCGTCAGGTTTCTTATATTGCCAGATAAAACTTATAAAAATAGAATCTAAGTTTTATAAAAAAGACCCTTCATTCTCCAGGGGGATGGATCAGAATAAATGAAGAATCTTGGGGAGAATAACCATTTTAAGGATATTACCTCTTGCTATTATTGAAACCTGTCCATACGTCTTAGATCCGTACTGATTTTATTTATCAAGGGGTTCAAATTTATCGGCCATATAGAACTAACCATGCTACTTATCCTGACCCCAAGACAGATCGTTACATCCTGCCTGTGGGGATCCGAAAAGGGGGTATTGGAAGTACAAACAATCTGTGTTTTCCCTTTAGTCAGGAGATAGGCTGACTTCTGACCAAATTCCCCGGCCAGGCTTTCTATTTCTACTATCACAGCTTTTGGAACGGAGGTCAATATAGCGATGTCATCGGCGTATGCCATTACTTTGGTATTAAAGCCATTAGCATGCGCTGGCTTTATTATCTGATTTTGGAGGATTTGCTGAATAAATGGATCAATGTGTAGGGCAAATAATATTGGGGAGCAGGGACACCCCTGTCTTGTTTCCCTGGCAACCTTAATACTACCTGATTCCTGACCCATTACTTGAAGGTTGGCATATGGTTTAAATTACATTGTACGTATGGCCATTATAAAGCTTGGGCTTAACCCTTTTGAGGCAATATTTCCCATAAATACTGCCATGAGACCTGGTCACAAGCCTTTTCTGTATCCAGGAGGCTCATAGCTATATTTTCCCTTGTTACTCCTGGTATTTCGTATAAAGCTATGGCACACCTGATATGGTCTGTGGTGCCCCTACCGGGTATAAAGCCATGTTGCCATGGAGAGATTAGATGAGCTATGATCCTCCCTAAATGAATTGCGAAGATTTTTTAATAGAGCTTGGCATCTTAATTAATAAGGGATATGGGGCAATAGGATGCAGGATTATCTAGAGGTTTGTCTTTCTTTAGAAAGATAACTATATCTGTTCCTTGCCAGGAGTCTGGGGGTACCCAATTTTGCCTTACACCTAAGAACAGATCCAAAAGTAGGGAGTGCTTTGTATATTTCGAGAGGAATTCTATCAGGGCCTGCCGCTTTACCTGAGGCCATCGAGTGTAGAGCATTTAAAACTTCCTCGATTGTAATGTTTGCTTCCATCTCCTGTCTTATCTCATCATCAACTCTTGGTAGGTCCCCCACAACTCTTTCTATCCCCTTAATAAAGGAGGAACTGAGGTTGTCCTGATTATATAAATCCTTATAAAAGTTTTTGAATATATTGATGATATCCTTTAGATGTGTGACATACCGTCCGTCCTTCCCCTTTAATTCCAGAAATGTTATTCCTGGCAAGCTTCTGCCTTGTGCAGAGTGCTAAAAGCTTCCCCGCACATTCTCCAATTCATAACTTTCATTTTTACACACCTGAAATCCTTTGGCGATCCTCTTGCTATAATAGCTACCAATTTCAGCTTTTGCAACCACTATTTCTTGTCACAGCAGCAATTCAGTCTCTTCTTGTCCATGGCTTATTGCTAGAGTATGATTTTTTCTAGGGCAGCTAATCTTCCAATCAGGCCATTCATTTCATCCTTTTACTGTTTCCTACTCCGTCCGACAAAACTAACAACCTCTCCCCTTAAACCAGCGTTAAAGCTGTCCCAAACTGTTCCACAAGAAGTGCTCTACTCGTTTGTGTCAAAGTAGTGTACCACCCAATGCCTAATGTGTTGAACAAATTAATTATTGGAGAGCAGTTTCATATCAAATGTCCACTTGGACCGGGTCTTAGCAGCCGCTTTAATTACCATATCCATGATTAAGGGGTTATAGTCAGACAGAGATTTAGGTAGCTTCTTAATTCCCACATTAGTGAGCATAGCGGAAGAGACCAGGAAATAGTGTAGTCTAACATACTTCTTATGTGGATATGACAAATACGTATACCCTGGATCAGTAGGATTCTTAGCTGCCCAGACATCAATTAAATCATAACTGGCTTTTAGTGCTGCCAAGGCCTTGTGAACTTGTGGTTTCCTGCCTTGGTATTTATAGATTCGACCCCTGCTCACCTTCTGATTTATATTTATATCCCCACATATTACTAATGACTCTGGCCAGGATGCCAGTTCGACCTCCAAATCATTAAATACATTTGGGTCATCCTAGTTTGACCCATAAATGGTAAAAACTGTCAATCTCATGGGCAACAGAACAACAGCCCATCTGCCCCACTTATCCTCCAATGCTCGTTTTACTGGGCCGATATTATTTCTAATATGGATAGCAACTTCCCGTATAGTGGAGGTTTGAGTGGAGCAAGCTGTTAAGGTGTAGCCTTTGATCATCAAGATTTCCCGCTTGCCCCATAAGATATGTGTCACCTGTTGACAAATTATGTCGGCACCTTGGGATCTTAAAACCTCAGCCACCCTTGCTCATTTGGAGCCAGATGTATGACCATTCAAAATTTCAACTCACAATTTGCACTCAATTGCGAGTTGCAATTTGGAATGTACAACAGTGGCAGAGACACTGATTGTGATTCCCAATGGGGTAGCAAAATGCGAGGCTCATGAATATTAATGAGCCACTCGCAATTTGCGACCCCATTGGGAATGGCTGTCCCTCCCAGGGATGGTGGCCTGCTGGGCTCAGCAGACCTCCATGCCTGGGACTGCTTTTCAATAAAGCAGTTTTTAAAAAATGCAACCTGTTTTCCTTAAAGGAAAACAGGATGCTTTTTTTTAAAACAAAAGAAACGTTTTCGTTTCATCCTTTAAGGGCAGGTAGTGGTCCCTGGGACCGCTGCCTGCCCTTAAAAAATATTTCCAGAGCCAGTCACAAAGGGGAAGGTGTTCCCGGGGGACCCCTACCCATTTGCGACTCCATTACCATCCTCTCGAAGAGAGTGGTAATTTGCAAGTATTTTGCAACCGCAATTGCGGTTGCAAAACATTGGTACATGTCTATGCGGTCGTTATTAGGAAGGGAATACCCCTTCCTAATAGCGAGTCACAAAACCTATTTAGTGAGTCGCAAATAAATTGCGACTCGCTAAATAGGGTTTGTACATGGCCCTGTAGGTTTTACATGCGCAAACGGGTCGCAAACCCGTTTGCGCATGCAAAAGCGGGTCGTACATCTGGCCCTTGGTCTTTTCATTTAAGCCCCACACATTACTTGAGCATATATATATTTTACCCATTTACAGAGTAGAAAGGTATTGCCATTCTTTGTGCTCCCAGTTGCCTGCCCCAACCTTACCGATTTAATCCTTTCATGAATCTAATTTTGCTCTCTCTGCAGTTCTTCCACCCCTTTTTGTACCCTACACCCTGTGAGGCCCCATCCACCCAGCCCATCACCTCCCTACTGTTGCCCTTCCCTCTAGACTGTGACCCCCCAACCCCTACCTAGCCACCCAGTCCTAATAAGCTTCCAGATCAACAAGCGGTCTGTAATTGATGAAAGCGGGCTCCCTGACCAGCGCTCAAACCATTACTGATCCATATGTTTAAGACAGTAACCATGACAACCAAAACAGCAAAAAAGAGGAAAGAGGAAAAAACCCTTGAAAAAAGAAAAAAAAGGAAAAAAAGAGGGGGGATATAATCCCACCCATATTAGCACCAGATTCCGCACAGACCCCTTTCCACCTAATATCTCTGTTAATATTTAAACACCTGACACCCCTAGAAATTTCATTGCCTTAATCTCCGAGGTAAAGAACCGGATCTGATCCCCCTGAATCACTCTAAGGCAGGTCGGATTTAACAATAATAATAATAATAATACAGATATTTGTAGAGCGCGAACAGCTACCTCCAGAGAGGTGTCCCGGCGCTAGCGAGTCCTACAGCCTAAAGTGAGTAGTCAGGGGGGGATCAAGAATATTGCCTAAAGAGCCAAGTTTTTAGGAGCTTCCTAAAACTAGCTTCTGTCGTGGCAGATTGAATGGCAGGGGGCAGAATATTCCATAATTTAGCCGTGCCGACAGAAAAGGACCTGCCACCAAGTCTGGCTTTCCTCGCACGTGGAGTAGTAAGCTTGAGCAAAGAGTTTGAGCGCATCTCTCGTGTTTGGTGATAGCGGGAAAGTCGAAGTTTTAGATAGTTGGGGCACGTACCTTTTAGTGCTCTGAAAGCCAAGGTGAGCACCTTGAACTTAATCCTGCTTGCCACTGGCAACCAGTGCAGCTCGTGCAGATGCGGAGAGATATGCTGCCTGAAAGGGACACGTTTTATCAGTCTCGCAGCCGCATTCTGCACGATCTGTAAGCGTTGCAGCGCATATTTGGGCAGGCCAAGAAAGAGGCCATTAGAATAGTCAAGTCGAGATGTGATTGTTGCATGAATGACTGTTTTTCGACACTCGACTGGGAGCAGGGGCAGACGTTTTCGCAAATTTCTAAGTTTGTGCAGGCAGCCAGCGGTAAGCTGTTGTATGTGCGGCAAGAAGGACAAATTCTCATCCCATCTTACTCCAAGATTTTTTACATGGTTACCGGGAGATGGAGCAGGACCCATTTCTGTAGGCCACCACAGATCCGGAGGGGGTTGTTTGAGATTACCAAAGAATAACACCTCTGTTTTACTAGCATTCATTTTGAGTTTATTGGTGTTCATCCATTTGGCCACATCTCGAAGACAGCCCCTGATTTTACTAAAAGCTGCCTCTGACGTATCTGAATAGGGAAAGACTAATTGAGTGTCATCCGCGTATGATATTGCCTTGACCCCCCATTTAGCAATCCGAGTGAAAAGAGGGGCCAGATAGACATTGAACAGCAGAGGGCTGAGTGCCGACCCCTGTGGGACACCACACCAGAGGCCTTTAGGTTCAGAAGAAAAGGGGCCCAGAGCCACTTTCTGGGACCGATCTGTGAGATAGGAGTGTAGCCAGTTAAGTGCTTTATCTCCAAGGCCGATGTCCCTAAGTCGAAACAGCAGTCTGCTATGATCTACCGTGTCAAACGCAGCGGATAGATCCAGGAGCACCAGCATGGCTGATGCCCCTGAATCTAAGGACCACCTGATCGACTCGGCAACCTCAATGAGGGCTGTCTCGGTGCTAAAGCCGGCCCTAAAGCCAGACTGAGTTTCATGTAGGGCACCACTTTCTTCAACAAAACTGTTAAGCTGCCGTTGGATCAGTTTTTCGAGCATTTTGCCAGGGGCTGCTAAAAGAGAGATGGGTCGGAGATTGCTCAGATCATCCGGCGCGCCTTGGGGTTTTTTTTTCAGCGGGAGAAGAGTGGCCTGTTTCCAGCAATCCGGGAACAGGCCAGTTGTAATGGACGTGTTCCATATGTGTAAGAGGGGAGCTGCAATTGCGTCAGACATTAATTCCCACAGTTTGGGTGGGCATGGATCATCAGGTGCCCCAGATTTACATTTTTTTATTTCAATCAATGCTTCGAAGAGGGTGATGGGCTGAAATTGATTTAAGGCGGAAGCTGAAGGCTCAGAGACTCCCAGCTCATCCATAGATGTCGGCTCGGGATTTGTAAAAGTATCATACACTTTTGATATTTTGGTGTCAAAGAAGTCTGAGATGGTTTCACAGAGTCTTATGGATGGAATAATATCTGTCTCAATGGCTCTGGGTTTAAAGAAAGATTTAACAATCTTAAAGACTTCTTTGCTTGATTGCTCCGCCTGCAGGATGGAGGTCGCAAAGAAGGTTTTTTTGGCTTTCTTTATGGATAAATGTAAGGCATGGAGGGCTTTTTTATAACTAGTTTTGGCAGATTCGCAATATTTTGCTCGCCAAAGGCGCTCCAGCTTTTTGCATTTACTTTTTTCGGCCATCAACAAGAAGGCTTTGTCCCCCTTATCCTGTAACGGTTTGATCAACTGTCGCACTCACCAGCATCTCTCAACTGTAAAGTGGCAAAAGTGTGGCCTGACGAAGAAAAATAAATCTACCCCATTTAATTTTGCTTCAGGTCTGGCCATCTCATAGATGGATTGTTGTAGAAGAAAGTTACCAAAATAGACTAGGATTGCATGGGGCTTCATATCTGGTCTAACTGGTTGTTTAGATTTAGTGGCACTAGATGGGCCTGCTGTACTTCCAGAGACCAATTCCAGCCTTCCAAATCTGGAAAAGCTTTAGACAACATGTCGACCACATATGTATGTATGAGCATCAGACCCTTCCTTGCCCTCCGGAACACCTAGAATCCGTAGATTATTGCGATGTTGGTGGTGTTCTTGATCCTTGAAGTTTACGTATAATTACTGTGATCGGAGACTGTCGTGTCAGGTTTCCTCGCAGCGGGAGAGCATGCATTGTAGAATGGTATCCAAGGTCGGGGGTATTGAGGTAGGTAAATCTTGGGGGGAGTTATTGAGCTACCAAGCAGTTGCTCTGTGGGTGAGTAGTCCCAATTAGGATCTTTCTCGTGTGGATTAGATCCCCCTGGATTCCTAGCTACTTTATGGGCTGTCACAACCAGGTTGGCTTTACTCATATCTAATATACTTTCATTTTCACTAGATTCAGTTAGTGAGTCCGTCCCAGACCCATCTGCCGACCACGTCTCATCCGACAATGAAAAAGAACAATAATTAGTCTCAAAGTCTTGTCCATTTTGTTCAAGGGTTAGACCTGTAGGATGTACTATCGACTGCCGCACTGTCCGGGGCTTCTGCTGTATGCTTGCTTCATTGTGAGAGTCATCTCTCCCCACCTGCCCTACAGGCTGACCTCCTGCCAAGCTAGACAAGTCTGCGCCTTCACCTGCCACCTCCAGCTACAAACTCTGCAGTCAGGGCTGAAAAAAACGTCCTCTATTGTCCTCTTTAGTAACTTTAGATGTAAAAGCAGTTACATTTCGGCCTGCTCGTATTGCTAGTTCTGGGTGAGAGTCTCGTTTCGATTGCTGGCACCTCTCGCTCACAACAATAACAGGTGACAAAACTACCATGGTCTCAAAGCAGGAATTTATTGTGATCCGGCTTACAGAATCTGAAAATAAATCACTTTGGGTCCATATTATTGGGACCAAACAGAAATGGACTGACATGCAAAGTAACTGGATGTCATATTAAAACATAAAGTAGAATAGTGTTTTAAGTATTGTGGGAGAAATTAATTAATCCTGAAAAAGGTGGATTTTATTATTGAGATCCACCAAAATGCATCGATGCACTTAAAGACACTAAATCTGATGGGAAGTGAAGGACACAGTGGATATTAATTTCCTGAAGATGCCCTGTGTAACAAGCAATTATTATTACAAATGGGGGATGGGAGCACACTGCCTCACCTCCCAGCACAGTTCGCCCCTTAGCATTGTGGTAAATGCAGTTCACAGTGATTTCTTACTTGAATTTTAACTGTAGTGGTTCACCAAAGTTGGTGCAGGTTAGTGCTGTGAATCTCTAGACACATGTGTTTCTGGATATTACCCGTCTTCAGTAGAGATAAAAAACAAAAATTCCATCTGGGGTTGCTGGAAAGGCTGCCATAGTCTCTCAGGTCTCAGTACCTCTCTCTGGCGCACAAGGTGTGTGCTGCCATCGGGAAGCTGTGCATGTTGTTTTTGTGTTTTTCCTGAGGGAAGTTCAGTCACATAAAAAACATAACGATGCGGCAGTTTGCAATGAGACGGCTCCTCTACCATGCTGTAATAGTATTGGTTAAAAGTATTGCTGAAAGGCCATGACATGTTCACTGTGTGCATTAACTTCAGCTTGGACCATGTTTTTATTGTTAGATTAATACTACTGGTGGATAGACCTTCTCAATAAGGATGTCCTGGAAATCAAAATGGCTGTGGCATCCACTGTAATAATGCATGTGTGTATGTTTTTTTATTAACCTGTTCATGTTTGTTCTGCGCAACAGTTTGTTGCCCTCCTCCTTCCAGCACCCCCGACGGGCATGCCAGTTGCTGTAGTCCCAACAGCCTCATGCCGATCCTTTGTCCTGCACTGTCTCAGTTCTCTCTCCCCAACTGCGGCAGCCCGAACATGGCCACCAGATTCACAGAGTTATTGGGATAGCCCGAGCCACTTGGGTCAATTTTGACTATAAATCGGGAAGAATTACAGGTAGGAAAAGAGAGAACAAGCTTAGCCACTTGTGAACTATAAGCAATTATATCCGCTTTAACATTAGACAATGCTGTTATTTCATTGCAGAATCTCTGCTCCTGTTCTCTCTGCAGACACAGTACGTGCTCTACTCTTACACTGCCCCTGCCAATTCTGCTCGCCACTGCTGGCTAAAGATCTTTGTAAGAGGTGGGATGTGATACTTTTCCAAATTCCATTGAGCAAAACGAGAAACAGACTTCTTCTAAGTAGTTTCATGGAGAGTGGGCCTCTCCCCCGACAAGGTTTTGAAAAATGCATGGTCAAATTTGCTAAAGCGACATAGAAGACGAAAGGGCATTCATGAAATCGTCTAGTACTCTCATAAAATGCCAGGGAAGCCTGGCCTTCCCTAGGAGTATATCAAATTTTTTCAAATATCATAAGTTAGAAATTACTTCCACTATGCCAAGATCTGCATTTTCTGTGGGTGAGGCCTTTCTGCCAAGGACTACATACCATATGCCAACGGCAGAATTGTGTCATGGATACTCCACCCATAGTCACTGCTACCTTAAAAAATTTCCTCATGTAAACAAGGGTAAGCATTTTGCCATTGGCACCCCCCTATAAAACTAGCACAAGATCTCCAATGTCATATGCACCCCATATGCTAAGAATTACATGCAGCATGTCAAGGCCGGCATTTTTCCATGAGTAACAAGTTACATCCATATGCCATTAGTGTCCTCATCCATAAGACAAGAATAACCTCCAGTATGCCAGCCCAGAAAAACACTTGCAAGCATAATACACACACAAACACAAGTTGCACTCACACACATGCTCATTTATTTATGGGCACTCATGCTCTCACTCACTCAGTTTTACACACTCTCATTCTCACTATATCTCTTGCCCTATTTTGTACATTTGTATTCTCACACACACTCGCACACACTTGCTTCCATTAGTTAAACCTGCTTGTAATGTGTTAGAAAAGCTAGCACGGCTGCTGCCCCTACTATGTGTCTTGCCTTTTGGTGAAGTTTAGTAAAAACATTTTTTCTATACACTATTGAAAAATCATAGTGTAGTAAGGAAGTCTTATAATGCTTGTGAAAAGTACGATGTGAATGAAAAATTGTGCTTTCCTAAAATAGCTGTACAGGGCTTATATTTGGTTTCACATGTGGATCAAGTAGTTACAGTACTGGAAATGAACTAATCCACTTTCTAAAATGTAATATCACAGCATCCAAATGATCTTATGAAATTCTTGACTCTTTCAGCAACCAGGGCTTATCTTGGAGATTGGGTTACAGGTTGAGGGGGTGAAATGCTACTCAAGCAGCAACCACAATTTCTGCCAGGATGAAGTCACAGGCAACCCCAAATTAACCTGTCCTTAACCCTCTGGTAGCTTGGCACAAAGCAATCAGGCTTAACTTAGAGACAGTGTGTAAAGTATTTATGCAGCATTTCAAACAGTAATAAAGTGAAAACACCACACAGAAAAGAACCCACACCAATTTGGAAAATAGAGTAAAATGTAGTAAATCATTGAAAAGAAAATTATAAATATCCTATCAGTAAAACAGGAGATATGCGAATTCAAAATTTTAGGTAAAAATAGTGCCTAGATGCACAAAGCGCTAACTCGTTATCTGATTGTGCTGGAACGCGACAAAGTCACAAGTTCAGGCTGACTCTGATGGAGCGCGGGCCGGATACAGGAACTGAGTTAGGACTGCTGTAAGAAACTGGCTCTATATATACTACACCAAAGTGAGGTACAGTGTGTATAGAGTCCAAGGGTCTCCAGAGGTTTGGCTGAGGTTAAAGTTAGATAGAACCTTACTCTCTAAAGTGGTAGCTTGGTCGAGCAGTAAGGGAGTATCAGAGGACAATGTTAAGCATTTGATGTACACACTCAGTCAGCAAATGAATTCACACACTCAAGAACTGAACTCTAGGCCCAATTGTTTTTGTATAAAAAATATACTGTTGTTTTATTTCTAGAACCAAGCAAGCCTGGTACAGGTAAGCATATAAATACTTTTCATCTAAAAGATGCTGTTGCTGAATACTTTCAAAATACAGTAAGACTTTGTACCAATCCGAGTTTACAGAGATTGCAATGCAATGCACAAACTTAGTAGACTCAGTCCATAGGAATCAATAGGCTTTTTCAGTAAAAATGCAGTTAATTTCTTTTCGGATTACTTTTACTAACACAGTGCTGGATCCTAGATTCAGCACTGGGGCATTTCTTGAAAATAGTTGAGTAAATGCATTTTAGTTAGAGGTATGATTTTTAAAGAATATTATTGTATTTCAAAAGTTGACACTTTGAAACTTTTTCACATAGAATCACCAATGTTATCCTATGGGAGGAAATTCACTTTGCAGGTAAGTTACTTTAACGTTACTTTTCTTACTCAGTGCTGGATACCTAGATTCAGCAGTGGAACATTTCCTGAAAACAGTTGAGAAAATGCGTTTTGGTTATTGGTGTGATTTTTAAGGAATATTCTTAGTTTTCCAAAGTCAACACAAAAACTTTTTGGGAGAAAAAGTGTCAATGTTATTCTATGAAGAAAAAGAGGTTATCGGTTTCCAGGTAAGTAATCGGTCTTTTGAGTTAGGGTACTGGGGTAAGACTCAGGGGTCTCCCAGGGTCAGTGATGCACTGTTGTTGCACCCCCAGTGGCACTAGGGCGCCCGGGTGCAGAGTGTTGAGACCCAGTGTTATCCTATGGGGGATAGGGGGACTCCAGTTGGTGGCTGCTGGCAAGCAGGCCACGGGGTTGTGGGAGCAAAGCTCCTAGGGTTAAGCTCAGGGCAAGTTGGGGACCAAGTTAGCACCAAAGGGGCACCCTCAGCGGCACTAGGGCGGCAGGGTGCAGGGTGCTGTTTTGAGGTCGGCTGCCCTGTTGATTTCAATGGAGATTCACAAGGACAAAGAAACACTGCAGGCTCGGGGACGACCACCACTTCGAGGGGTACGTTGGGATGTTGAGGGTTGGTTAGGCACCACTGGGTTGGGCACACAAGGCCATGGGGCGTCGGGTGCAGGGGTGCCTTGGGACGTTGGATTTCCTTACCCGCTCTGGTCGCGGTAGGGGGGGTCCTCTGGATTGAGGCTGCAGGCGTCGTCTGGAGGCTTGAGGCAGGTCAGGGGTCATAGGATCTTGGGTTAGGATCGCCGGGGG
This sequence comes from Triturus cristatus, assembly GCF_964204655.1. Taxonomy (NCBI): domain Eukaryota; kingdom Metazoa; phylum Chordata; class Amphibia; order Caudata; family Salamandridae; genus Triturus; species Triturus cristatus. Next base: position 1,259,263,257 of record NC_140590.1, read on the forward strand.
GACCTCCTTGTGGTATTTTACCACTCAAGCTCGGGCCGGGTTCGGCGGGTGCAGAGTGGGCTGGATTCGCGGTTCCTGGCTGGCACCAGAAGCTGCAGTTCAAACATGTCCGGTGTTCACGGGAGAAACAGCTTGGAAAGTGAAGGCAGGCAGGTCTTCCAGGGTTTTTGAGGTTGCTGTCCGCTGGACACGCCATCGCTTTGCAGGAGCAGGTTCGAGGGGAGACAGGCCTGTAGGGCTGGTGCCAAGTCAGTGGGCATCGTCCTCTTGTTAGCTCTGCACGGCTTCTCGTCCTTCCTCTTCTCTTCTTTTTCTTGTGGTTGCTGGATCTGAGGAAGGAAGGTTCAGGGTGCCCCATAATTCTAAATTTAGGGGCGTTACAGGTAGGTAAAGGGCAGGGATCAATGGGTCCCTTCCCTGGGGTGGGTACACCCCCTATTCTGCCACTCTCCAGTGGGAGGGGAGCAGGAGCCTGTCCCTGGTTGGCTGGGTACCCCCATCCTCAAGATGGCGGGGACTCAAGGTTGTGCTTCACCTCGCCTCCCCCACCTTAGGGGTGGAGTTGGCAAAGGTGGGCACACCTCTGTCCTTCACTTGTTTTTCCCGCCGGTTCTCCCGCCCAAAATGGGGGGTAGAACCAGTGGGGACCAGTTGCTGAAAGCAGCAAATGGTCTGGAGAGGCTCACAAAGGCGGCCTGCCTTTGAAGCTTCTCCTTTGTGAACCCTGCCCCTCCTGGGGGAGGATGCTTGGCACCTCGTCCCAGGATGTGGATTGTTTCAGGCCCTGAGAGCAGCAAGCTCTCGACCCAGGGGTCCAGAAACATGTCTGGTGGTGGCAGCCTAAGCAGCCACTCAGTCAGGTCACTAGGAGTTGGTCGAATTTCAGGGGGCATCTCTAAGATGCCCTCTGTTGTGCATTTTACATTAAATCCCACACTGGCATCAGCGTGGGTTTAATGTGCTGAGAAGTTTGATACCAAACTTCCCAGTCTTCAGTGTAGCCATTATGGTGCTGTGGAGTTCGTAATGATGAACTCCCAGCACCATATACTCTTTAATGGCAGCACTGCACTTACAATGCCCAGGAATGGATTTGGGCACTGTAGGGTACAGGACTCATGCACCTGTACCCTCACCACTGGCATAGGGCACCCAGCTAGAGGGGTGACTGATGTATGCCAGAGCAGTGGTTTGTGGGCATGGAACACAGGGATGTGTGCCATGTCGACTCTTCACTTTATTCTGCACCAAGGCACTCAGTCTGCAAAGGCAGTGTGTGAGTGTCAGGGTACAGGGCCTCTGAGGGTGGCACAATAAGTGCTGCAGCCCTTAGAGACCTTCCCTGGTCACAGTGCCCTGGGTAGCTGTGGTACCATTTACCAGGGGCTGACACGTGGCCAGAGATGCCAATTGGGATTAGGCTTCAATGCAGTTTTAGGGAAGGAACATAGGCCCTGGGTAACTGGTTAGCAGGAGCCCAGGGCACACTCAGTCAAAGAACATCAGCAATTCAGCAAAAAGTGAGGGCATACCATGCAAGAAAGAGGGCACTTTCTCACACCTGCTGTACAAAATAAGTGTAAATCCTGGTTTGCAGAGCGGTACGAGATCCTGTGTCAAGGATGCACCATGCATCAGTGGTTCCGAGGAGCTGTGGGGCTGCGGTGCGGAGTCCTGTGTCATCTCTGTTGAGGATGCTGTCGACGAGGGGCTTGCGATGTGAAGGCCTGTGTTAAGAATGAGTCTCACTGTGGCGATTCCGGTGTGGCTGTGAGGACATGTGCTGCACTGCATCCATTCCGCTTACAGAACCACAGCTGGGATGACGGAGCACCATCAGGCCCACTTCCAATGTTCCAGGACTTGGGTAGCACCACTTGGGGGGTAGGCCTCACAGCAGACAGAGTCCAGGTGCTTAGTTCAAGGGGGTTGGACATTTGCTGTCCCTGAGGCTCTGATCAGGAGGCCTGCCAACACGACCTTAGAGTCACTCTGGTGGACCTGGTTTTAAGATACAGGTCCAGTCCTTTCACTCACGTATCAGAGCAGCAGGCAGAAGGGCAAAAAGTAGAAGTGTCGCAAATGTGGGTTGCACCACCAAGTAAAAATTGGGTCCTTCCAATACTTGTTATTATTCAGTCTCTTTTATTCTTCATTCATGATAAAAACAGCCAAGCAGCCAACGCATTACGTCCAGCTTCAGTGGACTTCACCAGGGCTTAATATCAACTTTCAGTCTCCTATTGATAGTGGAAAATTGCAACAATGCTGTCGGATTCAGTATATCTCCCACATTTGAATTGTGCCCTCCTGTTTCCAGGGTAAGTTCACTATTATTCGGCTCCTGTAGCACCCAACCTGGTACTTCTAAACGCTAAAGTCCACGTCTTTCCTGTTCTACAACACTACAGACGCGGACTTTGGCGTTTAGAAGTACCATGTTGGGGGGAACAGGAGCCGACTAATAGTGAACTTACCCTGGATACAGGAGGGCACAGTTCAAACGTGGGAGATATACTGAATCCGACAGCATTGTTGCAATTTTCCACTATCAATCAGAGACTGACAGTCGCTATTAAGCCCTGATGAAGTCCACTGAAGCTGGACGAAATGTGTCGGCTGCTTGGCTGTTTTTATTATGAATGAAGAATAAAAGAGACTGAATAATAACAAATATTGGAAGGACCCAATTATTAGTTGGTGGTGCAACCCACATTTGTCACAAATCTATTTTTGGTCTTGGAGACTGCTCTCTGGAAACAGTGGGCGTGGTGGAGTTGCACACCGTCAGATCAGAGTGAAATACTCAAAGCATTGCACTCTTTGTGGGGGCTTTCTGTCTTTGGGGGAGGTGTGTCACATGCACACTGAAGTGTGGATGTTAGGCTTGCTGTTTCATTTTTGTACTGCAAAAAGTAGCAGTCCTTCTTGCAGAGCAGCACAGCAGTCCTTCTGAGTCTTCCACAGGTCTAGTGATTTACTGAAGACTTTGTTCTGCAGCGCAGGGCCCGTGATTGGGGAGCGGAGGTTTGGAGCCTGGCGGGCACTGAGCTTCTTCAGCATTGGACATAGTCATTCACTACGCCTGAGAGACCGCAGTGCCCCTGATTGTGCCCTTCAGGAGTTTTCCGCGTAGTGCAGGGAAGTCGGGATCCCGTTCCAGATAACAGCCTTGTGAGTTGAGACAGAGCACGGCCACCACTACTGGTACGCATCTGCTTGGGGGGTGCCGCCGCCTTTCTCCGAGGCAGAGCAGAAATGCCTCGGAGAAAGGCAGCGTCCTTTTCGGATTCGGGGGCGTGTTTTGCTGTTGTCTCCTCCCTGAGACTTCTCGCAAAAAACACGCCCCCCGATCCGAAACGGACGGGGCCTAATCGGAGTGACTGACCTCTTCTCCAGTGGCTGGCCAGCATTTACGAGGCCAGCCAATGGAGAACAGGGGAGAAGAGGGGCGGGTTCAAGCCCCTCTTCTCCAAGTCATTAAATCTCGGAGCGAGACTGCGCAAGCGCAGCCTTCGCAGCCGAGACCTAAAAAGGGCCGATACTCCGTACCGGACAGTACCGGCCCATTTAAAGCACTGCCGGTATGTACTAAACCCATTTCCTGATTTGGTAAGTGTATACTGAATCGAAAAACGCGTTTAGAAAAGTATACCAAATCTGGAGGGGGCTTCCAAATTCCGATTTGGAATGCTATGTATCAATGGTTTGTGACACCAGTTTTGCCTGCAAACCATTGATGTGTTAACCACTCCTGAAAGTAAATACTAAACTGTTTCCCCTTTGTCAATGTAAAACAAAAATGTGTGTTTAGGAATAGGCGGTGCTACAAGGGATCACTGCCAACTCTTAAACATATTTATTTAAAAAAATATTTTCTTAAATGCAGACCCCATCCCTTTAAGGAACAAGCATTTGCAAAGCAATAGGTCTCGCATTTATAAGAGTTTGAGCTATTGGCATTGTAAAATTACAATGCCTTTTATTTATGTTTTGGTTTTAAAACAAATAAAAGGCATTGTCATTTACAATGTCAGTAGCATAAACTCGCAGAAAAGCAGTGTGTGAAGTGCAGCAGTGTGTGGCGTGCAGCAGTGTGTGGCGTGCAGCAGTGTGCGGCGTGCAGCAGTGTGCGGCGTGCAGCAGTGTGTGGCATGCAGCAGTGTGAGGCATGCAGCAGTGTGCGGTGTGCAGCAGTGTGTGGCGTGCAGCAGTGTTTGGCGTGCAGCAGTGTTTCGTGTAGCAGTGTGAGGCATGCAGCACTGTGTGGTGTGCAGCGGCGTGCAGCAGTGTGCGGTGTGCAGCAGTGTGCGGTGTGCAGCAGTTTGCTGCGTGCAGCAGTGTCGTGCAGCATGCAGCAGTGAGTAATGCAGCAGTGTGCAGCAGTGTGTGCCATGCAGCAGTGTGTGGCATGCAGCAGTGTTTCGCGTAGCATTGTGCGGCGTGCAGCAGTGTGTGGCGTGCAGCAGTGTGTGGCATGTCGCAGTATGTGGCATGCGGCGGCATGCAGCAGTGTGTGGCATGCAGCAGTGTGTGGCGTGCAGCAGTGTGTGGCGTGTAGCAGTGTGTGGCGTGCAGCAGTGTGCGGCGTGCAGCAGTGTGCGGCGTGCAGCAGTGTGCAGCGTGCAGCAGTGTGAGGCGTGCAGCAGTGTGCGGTGTGCAGCAGTGTGAGGCATGCAGCAGTGTGAGGCGTGCAGAAGTGTGTGGCGTGCAGCAGTGTGTGGCGTGCAGCAGTGTGTGGCGTGCAGCAGTGTTTCGTGTAGCAGTGTGAGGCATGCAGTACTGTGTGGCGTGCAGTGGCGTGCAGCAGTGTGAGGCGTGCAGCAGTGTGCTGCGTGCAGCAGTGTCATGCAGCACGCAGCAGTGAGTAATGCAGCAGTGTGCAGCAGTGTGTGGTGTGCAACAGTGTGCGGTGTGCAGCAGTGTGTGGCGTGCAGCAGTGTGTGGCATGCAGCAGTGTTTTGTGTAGCATTGTGCGGCGTGCAGCAGTGCGTGGCAGGCAGCAGTGTGTGGCAAGCAGCAGTGTGTGGCGTGCAGCAGTGTTTCATGTAGCAGTGTGCGGCATGCAGCAGTGTGCGGCGTACAGCAGTGTGCGGCATGCAGCAGTGTGTGGCATGCAGCGGCATGCAGCAGTGTGTGGCATGCAGCAGTGTGTGGCGTGCAGCAGTGTGTGGCGTGTAGCAGTGTGTGGCGTGCAGCAGTGTGCGGTGTGCAGCAGTGTGCGGCGTGCAGCAGTGTGCAGCGTGTAGCAGTGTGAGGCGTGCAGCAGTGTGCGGTGTGCAGCAGTGTGAGGCGTGCAGCAGTGTGAGGCGTGCAGAAGTGTGTGGCGTGCAGCAGTGTGTGGCGTGCAGCAGTGTGTGGCGTGCAGCAGTGTTTCGTGTAGCAGTGTGAGGCATGCAGTATTGTGTGGCGTGCAGCAGCGTGCAGCAGTGTGAGGCATGCAGCAGTGTGCGGCGTGCAGCAGTGTGCTGCGTGCGGCAGTGTCATGCAGCATGCAGCAGTGAGTAATGCAGCAGTGTGCAGCAGTGTGTGGCGTGCAGCAGTGTGCGGTGTGCAGCAGTGTGTGCCGTGCAGCAGTGTGTGGCGTGCAGCAGTGTTTCGTGTAGCATTGTGCGGCGTGCAGCAGTGCGTGGCATGCAGCAGTGTGTGGCAAGCAGCAGTGTGTGGCGTGCAGCAGTGTTTCATGTAGCAGTGTGCGGCGTGCAGCAGTGTGTGGCGTACAGCAGTGTGCGGCATGCAGCAGTGTGTGGCGTGCAGCAGTGTGTGGTGTGCAGCAGTGTGTGGCATGCAGCGGCATGCAGCAGTGTGCGGCGTGCAGCAGAGTATGGGATGATTGGTGCGAGTGTAGGCTGAAATGTGTGCCGATGTAAGTGCAGGGCAAGCTACATGAGTGCAAGATGAGAGGATGGCCCATGTGAATGCAGAGTGAGAGGAGAGCATGCAGAGTGAGAGGTGTGAGTGCAGGGTGAGTGGTGTGAGCAGTGTAAATTCAGGGTGAGTGGTGTGCCTGTGTGATTGCTGGATGACCAGTCTGTCTGTATGAGTGGAGAGTAAGCAGTGAGATGCAAGGGTGAGCTGAGGGTGTGACTGGTTAAAGCATGGTGAGGGTGAGAGGAGTTAGTGCAAGGTGAGTGGTGTGTCCCTGTGAGCTTTAGCAGACCATAGTGCCTGTGTGCAAGCAGGGTGAATTGTGTGAGTGACCAGTGAACACTCACACTGTGTGAGTGCAGGCAAAGGGGTGTGCCTTTGTGAGTGCAGGATGAAAGGAGGGAGGGCAGGGTGAATGATGTGAGTCCAGAGTGAGGGATGTACTTGTTTGAGTGCTGTGAGTTCAGGATGAATGGTCAGCCCAAGTGAGTGAGTGACGGGGTGCCTATGTGTGTGCAGGGTGTGTGATGTGCTCATGTGAGTGTAGTGTGGTCAGAGTGAGTGCAGGGGGAGTAATGTGTGTGCAGAAGGAGTGATGTGCCCATTTGAATTTGGGCAAGAGCGCAGACTGGGAGGAGTGAATGCATGGGGAGGGGTGTGTGTTAAAAAAAAATTGAGTGCAAGGTGAGCGGTGAGACTGCCGGAGGCGCGTTGAGAGTCACAGGTGAATGGAGTGTCATGTGAGTGCAGGGTGAGCAGTGTGCTTGTGTGAATCCTGGGTAAGAGGAGGATGAATGGCATGAGTGCAGGGTAAATAGTGTGAGTGCAAGGTGAGCAGTGTGAGGGCAGTGTGATCACTGTGAGTGCAGAATGGGAATGAAAGTGAAGAGTGAGGATGATGGATGAGTTCTCCGATGTGGATGCATTCCCAGACACTCTGAGTAACTCAGCAGGTTATTGACGAATGACAAGTGGGGTTTCAGATGTAGTTTAAACTATTGCTATTGGCATCTAGCAAGGATGAAGGGTGGATAAAATAAAAGATTTGCTGCTCCTGCAACAAACTTCCAGCCTCTTGATATGCTTAACGTTTCTTTTTATGAAATGCATTCTCTCACTGGGGCAGCAAAAGTATTTTACAAATGGAAGGAACAGGCAGAGTGTGGATGCTGGCGGTACAGAAAACAATGGAAAAAAAACACAAAGTCTTGTTACCCAGTAAATGGTCTTTAGATGACCTGTGAATTACTCAGATGAGGCTGAGATAAGGTGCCAGCCTCTGTACACCCAGTCCACAGCAGCTCAAGAACTGTGTGTGTGCCCTGCAGGCTGCATCAACCTGGGCAAAGACACCTGAAGAAGGTCTAAAGACCTTTCAGCCCTATGGGTGTTGCGCGCCTGGGATCTCAAATACAATTCTTAATAAACTTTTTTCTATGTCTGCAAAAAAAGGTGGTTCTTTGACAGTGCCTCTCAGAAATTGTAGACTCCGTTGATGTACGTTTACACCAGTGTGGTGCCCTTCCTGTCACAGTCATTGGGCCCCTGCCATGTGACATTCCTCAGTGGTACTGTAGGACCCCAAGCAGCACACACTGCTTCAAGAAGTGCGCTTTCCAGGGTCCATCATTGGCTACAGTGGGCCAGATGTACAAAGCCCTTTGGAGGTCACAAAGTCTGCGCTGTGCTAAATCACCGGATGTCCTCAGTGGCGTAGCTAGCAGTAGTGGGGGAGGGGGGGGGCACCACCCATGGGCAGCACTGTTTCTGGGGGCTGCGGCAGGCACAGGGTGCTTTTTGTTTTTTTTATCCTCGCTCGTCGCCTGTCGCCCCCCCCGGTCGTCGGTGTCTGTCTCCAGCACCCTGCTTGTCATTGTCTTCCGCCAGCACACCCCGCTCTTACCTGCTCCGGAAGTCACTGGGCGGCAAACACATGGATTGCACCGGGCAGCAAAAGCTCTAGATACGCCACTGGGTGTGCTGCCTCTAAATGGCCTTATAGCAGTGCTTGGAATGGAAATGTAGAAGTGCAGGTACTCTGTACCAGAGTACCTTCTTGTTTCTGAGAAGTGTCGGTACTCTCTAATTAACAGTATTACGTCACTCTTCAGAAATGCCGGTACTCTCCCTCTCAAAATAAAAAAGTGCAGATACTCCGTACCGGACAGTACCGGCCCATTTAAAGCACTGCGGTATGTACTAAACCCATTTCCTGATTTGGTAAGTGTATACTGAATCGAAAAACGCGTTTAGAAAAGTATACCAAATCTGGAGGGGGCTTCCAAATTCCGATTTGGAATGCTATGTATCAATGGTTTGTGACACCAGTTTTGCCTGCAAACCATTGATGTGTGTTAACCACGCCTGAAAGTAAATAGTAAACTCTTTCCCCTTTGTCAATGTAAAAACAAAAATGTGTGTTTAGGAATAGGCGGTGCTACAAGTGATCACTGCCAACTTTTAAACATATTTATTTAAAAAAATATGTTCTTAAATGCAGACCCCATCCCTTTAAGGAAAAGGGGCTGCATAAAAAAATACTTTATTTAAATTCAGTCACATGCATGGTGGTCTGCTAATCCAGCAGGCTACCCTCCCTGTGATGGCATCCAATCAAGTGAGTTGCACTTTGTGACCTACCTCATGAATAGTAATGCGATCATGCGAATTGCAACCTACGAACTGACCTAACTTTACGTAGGTCACTTCCCAAAAAAAGTGATTCGCAAAAAGCTGCTTCATAATTTGAGACCACTTTTTACAAATCTATTCTTTGCACATCTGTCCTAGTGTGTTTTCATATTTTCTTTTGTTCTTTTTCTGTCCACCTGCTCAGAACATCAGTTACAGTTGAGATTATAGTGCTTAAAATAAGCACAGTTTAGCATTCGTCTTGAAATCTAGCTCCTAATCTGAGTTTGCTTGTTTGTGGGAGTACACACCCGGCTTCTTCTAGTCTTTATTTCTCTCGCTCTATCCTGCTTTCTCCTGCTTCTCAAATACCTCTAAAAAGGTGCACCCAGCGCAATGAAGGACGATGCACCGTATTATTATGAATGGGTTGCCCTCAGGGCCGCTGCGAACACGCCCTGCCCTGCAGGCAGCGCATTCATGTGAAAAACGGAGCGGCTGCTTTGAAGCCACTCTGTGTTTTTACAGTGCACGCGACAACCCGCCTGCACTTTGAAGGGGGATCTGAGATCAGTGGCTGCACCAAGCTGCAAGAGGATGTCTACCAGGCGCTCAACACCCATTGGACTCACAGGGCTTCAGCACCCCCCGTCGTGTGTGGCAGCCCGGGATGAGACAGCTTCCCGGCGCACATACAGCCGCACCCGAGCACTTCACAGGTCTTTAAAAGACCATTTGCATGTTAATGAGGCCTCGCTGTTGTTTCACCCCTATTAAGAGCCCCTGCAGCTCAACTCTGCCTATGGCTTAAAAGATTCGCCCCCCCCCGAAATTTTTTCTTAGCCCCCCCCCCGAAATTTGGCTCTAGTTGCGCCTCTGATGTCTACCCCCTTGCCACACTCCAGAAGGCTGCCATCAGGAGGTGCACTGACAGTGCAACTCCTGAGAGCTTCTTTGCCTCTGCGCCCTCGTCTGTAATATGGCACGGGCACAGAGGCAAAGGGATTGCCTCATTTGCATAGGGGATATGCAGAGCCCACTATGCTTGTGAGGTCCCACCTGGAAACAGGGTCTCTTGGGTCGAGCATATACCCAGGCACTGCACTCCCCTCTGTGCTAGGACTCCAGAGGCCACTGAGCCTCCCTTGTATTGGGAGCTGTCAGTACTGGCTGAAGCTGCAGCTTTCAGCAGAGGCCTAATGCTGTGACACTGTCCAAGTAAGGTACTCTTCTCCCTGCTTACTTCAACCTTATCTGCTGCTGTCCTCACCACTCATTAGCTGCTGAGACCCAGACCTTCAACCATTCTTCATTTTTAGACTTGCCTGGCTTGCATTCTGCAACAATCCGCCTTCCTTGGCTCACCACAGGTACTCACTCCTTCTTCCATAGACCCACCCACTCCTGGTGGCTCCAAACTGAATATCATAACTTGAGGTAACCTTTTATCTAAGTGACACTATACTTCTCTGTAAGTGCCCGAACCATGAACCCCAATGTGCCTAAACTCCTGGGAAAGGAGTGTATGCATGGAGAAGGAACTCGCAAACGGTAATGGGCTTGTATATAATTTAGAACAACACTGCTTGACCCTTTCCCTCTCCACAGGTGAATGGCCGTAAATCCGGTTTGTGTGCTCTGTGCATGCCTTTTCCACATGGTGTATCTTTTCAACCTCTTAGTTTATTCCCTGAGTGTGTACTGTGCCAAGTTTATCTTTCATTTGTGCTCCATGCTAATTTGGCCCCAGCCCTTCCACTTGTCTTTAGGACCATTATCTTTGGTAGTGAGGCACATTCAACACTTGGGTGGAGAGCCCTGAACATTCCCGCAGAGGCACTGAACTTTGATGTTCCTTTCTCCATTACTTCATAAGTCTGTCCCCTGCTGAGCACAAGCTTTCCCCAGCAGGATTTTATGCGCAGAGACTCCACAGGGTGCAACAAAATGACACCGCTGTCTGCCCCCACTAATATCTGTGATCTAGAACAACTATATACCTAAAGTGTACGTACAGAACTTTTGTGATTCAGATCTTGATTTGTGAAGTAAACGTATTAATGCCAAAACAAGCTAGAGGGCATTGGAAGGCTACTGCCAAGTAGATGTTAATGATCAACAGCACCTGCTTATGGCTCGAGAGAATGCCTGTGGAAAGCTGTACACTACATGTTGGTTAGCAACTGTAGTGTGCCACCGTGGAACATCACCAACGTCACACGCACCCAAGGCAGGGTAGAGATTGCTAAGGGTTTTTTTCAAGTATTATACCTCTATGTGTGTCTTATTTGTGTGTGCCCCTTGCTCTGCAGGTGAGCCAACACTGTGGTAGTGAGAAAGGACCGGCACACTAAGACCCACAACAGTTTCTCAAACAGCACACTCATCAATGGTTGTCCTCCCACCATTCAGCAAACTGAGAGGTCCTACCACAGCGGCACCAAAATGGAAGACATGGCTGCACAAGGTAAATTAATTTTGAGCCACCCACAAAACTGACAGTGTAGAACCTTAAAAAAAGAGGCACATACTCTGTCAAAGCTTATAGGCAATTTATATATGTGCACACGGAGACAAAGGGCTGAGTAGCTCAATGTCTGAACTACAGAAGTTTGACCGGTCTAGTGTGCCGAAAGCCACAAACTTGGACAAAACACACATCTAATCAGAATACAGTAACACAGTGATTTCCTCATTGTAATGAGCAAATACAGTGTGCGTTGTTGATCAGACAGGACAGATTTGCACAATCTTTAAGCGTATAATCAATCAGAACAGAAAGATGATGCATGCCACTGGTGTGATACAAAATTTGTAGAGTGTGTGATGTCCAAATGCCCAGTGATTGGTACAGTGGGGACTTTCCAGACTTTAAGCAGCATCCATCACAATTTGCAAAATGCTTTGTCCAATCAGGAACAGACACTTAAGGGCCGATTTCGATGTCATTAGGAAAGCTTTCCGAACGGCTCGGTTCCGGAAGGCTTTCCGAACGAATCACACTCCGAGTGTCCCACCAACCGATTACGATGTGTCCGTATGCTTACGGACATGGTTCAGTCAGAATCTCATTGAATTCAATGGGAGCCTGTGTTGCGAACACAAACTCAGGCTCCCATTGAGAAAAGGGGTGGTTGGGGAAAAGCCTTGCACCCTGTGGCGGGCACCCCATGGTGCCCATCACACTTTGCATGCATGGAAAGGGGGGACCCATGGGCACCCCCCACAACTGATGATTCGGAGGGCCCGGGGTGAAGGGGAGCCTGTCATGGCCCCCTGAAGTCCAATTCCCACGGCCCTTTCGTCGGTACAGCTGTAAGAATCGGTCATCGTACTCGCTCGTTCGGAAACCGTCCCAATTGAGCTGAACGATTCGGCTCCGGACGAGTCGGACTGACTGATTTGGGTTTGGAACAGATTTGGTCAGCCCGGACAGCTTGCTCGCATTGTACTTGGTTGTTCGGAAAGGGGGATGATTTGGTTGGAAACATAGGCTCCGATTTGGATTTGCTCATTCCGAATCCCATTTGGAGCCCTTCCGAATGACATCAAAATCAGCCCCTTAGTCATATCTATATCTGGTATGCTAAGGATGCCGTTGCTAGGCTAATGGGCTAATGCATGTTGCCAAATAGTGTTATTGAGCAAATCTTGCATTACCAGCTGTTCAACAGAGCATGTTTGTTTGTGGGGGTTGCCTTACACCTGTACTAGTTTCCTTGCAGGGTACATTAGGTCACTTTGACTTTGCACATGTTTTTCAGGACTTACCATCATTGTGTATCACAGGGAAGAACAAGCAAATGGACTCCAGAAACAGCACAAAAATGGATTCCACATTTCCCTCCTCTGATAATCAATGATGTGCTCCCTCCTTCCCCTTCACTTCCATTTCTACATCTACATCTTCCTCAGATACGACAGCCTGACTATATCATACATGCCGTGCAATGGAAATTGCAGTTCCTTGTTTCTAGCTGTCATCATATGCCATCTCTCGGGAGGCAAACCTGCGCTAAGGGAGTGGCTGCTTAACTTTACAGGAGGAGAAGTCTATAAACTCCCTGGAGACCTCCCTAGCACCGGGCAGCATGACTATGTTGCAATAGCCTCCTTCAACTCTCACTTCAACCCCGACTAAACCTCAAACTCCTACAAGCACAACTGTGTGAAAGAGAATTTTTTTGGGGGGTAGTTTAAATAGCACAAACTAGACCTGAAGGTATCAGAGCACTTTAGGTGAGCACAAGTTGCATTACAGATGGACACATTAATTTTTTGTTTTTTTGTTTTTTTTGTTAGGCACCGGGAGATTAAGTGATTTGCCCAGAATCACAGGATGTTGAGCGTCCCTGTCGACATTCGAACCTGGTTCCCCAGCATCGAGGAATTGAATGTTTGTACATGCAGGTTCACGATCTAGCCAGCACCTGCTCAAATGGCGATGCAGTGAAGGAGGTCAAAGCACACATAATTTCAGAGGGCAGATCCTCCGCATTACAGAGACGAATCCTCCAAGATCCAGGCATGAACATGGATGCCATCCTTGTACTGGCCAGGTCCTAAGAGCTAGCAAATAGCCGGGCTAAGCAGATAGAGACAGCCCTAGCAAAGGTATCCATCAAACCCAACCAAGAGATCAAGCAAAAAATAAAAGAAGAGATAGTTGATGCAATAAGAAAAAGGGAACCACCATGACTAGGCAGTAACACCTTGAAGCCTACCAAAAACCAGTATGGAAAATGCAACATGGAGCCCCGCACAACACCAAAATACCTGCACAAGTAAAAGAATTCTTGAGTGCATCTAGATAAATCACTTTGCGCAAGACTGCAGGAGCAGCAGAAGACGGCAAAGGTCATCAGGATGAGCATCAATATCTCCGTCCCTGTGGAACATCTTCTTGAAATTTATTAGTCAAGAAGTCCACAGGTATGTTATAGGTCCCAGGCATGGATTCCAGGCATGAATAACTGCAGTTGGTGCTCTCTCGCCAGCCAGCAGACAACTGACCCAAGAGAGAACTCAACCGTGTTATAGAACATCAAGACAATAGAACATCAAAGGCACATTCTATGTTTAAAGGAACATAAGCCTCAAGCCCATCAAATCAAGATACAACACATTTCCCTCTCTTTATATCCCAAAATAACAAGGTCCTGGCATTTAACAGGGGTTAATTAAATAACAAAGAAGAAAAACAAAAGATGATACTGGTAAGATGGTAAGAACAATGACTCCTCACTGAATATGTAGTATCACCCTTTACCACAAACCCAACTCTGTCACAGAACATCAAGCCACTAGAACATCATAGACAAATTCTATGTGTAAAAGAACACATGCCATACACCCATCAAATCAGGATACACACACACCTCACTCCGTCCCTCCTTTTCTCATTGACAATGGTGCATCACTTTTTACCACAAACGTAATTCTCTAGGTAGCTTTAGGATTCCTGTGCCTAGGTACCCTTCAACCACCTACCTCATGTGTGCCAACCATACCACCTTCATTAATCCTTCCCTCTCACCATTTTCTTGACCTTTTTTCCCCAACACATCACTATCATCCATCATCATGAAACCACTACAACCATCGAACCCTTCCTCGTAGTAACCTTCTACTGCTTCTGCATCAATGCTTGATCTCATCGCAAACAACGCTACTCTCCTTATATTCCATTGCTCCCCATTCTCCAAAGTAACACACAATCCTCGCACCCTTCTCACTTTAAATGGACCCCGAAACTTTGTGAGACCACCTTCAGAGCTTCCAGATTTCACCTTTACAAATTCAACCATTTTTATCATTCCACTATTATCCTCATCACCGCTTCCCTGCATGCCTCCAGCAATGGTTCCGGAACACTACTCAACTGTAACACAGCAGAAGACCTTCGCAGACTTAGCTTCTTTGCAAACCATGCAGCTGCCACATTGACAATGTTCTTCTAGACTTTGATCACTTCTTCTAAGGGTAAGGCTGCTTCAGAAAACATGGACAAGCTTCACATCAGCAAGACCATGAAACCAATGGCTTTACAACACAGGAGAGTCCTCTTCAACATTGTTCTGTTGGTCAGGAAGGAGCTAGAAATCCTTTAGAACATGAACGTCATTGAGAAAGTATTCAGGCCCACATTCTGGACCTCCTCTTGTGGTCGAAACCACCAACCCCGAGCAATGAGGAGCAGCCTGAATTTTTATTGTGGCTTCCCAACCGAGCCAGCATGTGTGAAATGCTGCTTCACAGAAGGTGGTGCTTAGTGATCCTATAAACAAGACCTGGATTTCATTTATCACCAGTTGTTCCCAGACCCGGCTAGCAAGTCTATTTCTACCTTCTCAACACATGTGGGGTACAGACAATATAATCAACTGAACATCAGCATCGCCTCTGTAGTCAAAGTGTTTCAAAGCACTATGCAAAGAAAATTGACAGGATTTGAGGGGATCATCACATGAGCAGTGCCACTTTAGGGTGGTGCGACTGGTGCCATCGCTCCAGGTGCCAAGGTCTAGGGAGTGCTATTTGAATACTAGGCTGATGAGAGAAAAGAGCAGCTTGCAGAAATATTTGCGTGAGCGGACATTTTATGGGGATGATAACAAAAGCATGCTAGCTCTGGTGAATAATGCACTCAAAATGGAGAGATCTGTGATTTGTATAGTGATAGTTTCGACTCATTCTAAAGTAGCATTGAGGGTTTATGTTCTTACTGCAAAGCACAACGTGTAGCCTGCATACGAAAGATTTGTATTTTTTGTATATAGCTCAGCGGGTTACTGCTTTTGTCAAAGAGATCATTCTGTAACTTGCACTTCATAAGTTGTCATCCTTCTAATATAGCACAGTGATCTCTGAACAGACATCAAGGTGCTAAATGCAAACTGCAAGGCATGGGTTTAGGACATTTTTCCTTCCTTTTTTCTCAATCTTTCATCATTATAAGGTTGTTAAATAAGGATTCATTTGGGAATTTATACAGTTTTATTAGTAGAGGCACCCCCAACCACTGTGTTACGTTTTATATCCTAGGTTTGTGGGGTTTATTTACTAACACTTTGTGCCTTATTTGCATCACAAAAGACACACAAACCTGGCATAAAGTATTATTTATGGATTTACTTCCAGTGCAAATCCTGAATTGTGCTGGAAAGTAGCTCTAAAGTAATGTAAAGTAGCACTAGGCTGTACTTTGCGCTACTGTGTGTCAAGGGGACTGTCGTGTAGTTCCCACTAATCCGTAGGATCTGCACCTTTGTGGACAACATAAACTTTGGGTGAGGTACTTAGACTGATTCCATGAACTACCATGGTATATGTTGGCCTAGAGACCAGCTAGCTCGCAGTGTCACCATAAGCCCCCCTAACCTAAACAGGAAGCGAATAGTTTCTTGCAACTACTGAACTTGACAGCTCTGACCCCTCAGGCATCGTGCTAACAGATCTAGAACCCTTTCGCTCAGTCACTCGTGCACTCTTGTTCTCAGAGAAGTTTACAGAGAATACGCAATAGGACGTTTTCAATATATTTATTGAACCAATGTTATTCTTCTATAGAATACATGTGTTGTGATAATCAGTAGACAGAAGCATATGAAAGTGATTACAAGCACCAAAATGATAAATAGCTTGAATAGTTCCATCTTGGTGCTAAGAACAGTGTATATATTCTGGCGTATAAAACAAGGCAGTAATCAGGCATACTTCTATTATGCAATCCCTACTCTATGTGCGTCTAGAGTATGTGCATGTGTGTATATCTAGAGCCAAGAATCCCCCCACGGGATGATCCAACCCCATTACCTGGCGGGACAGAATATAGGACCCCGTATTGGTCACGAACTGGACGCCCCTCACGAAGATGGTAGTCAGCTGCTTAGCGAAGCCTCAGAATGCAGGGACCCCTCGATGTCAGCTGAAGTGTCCCCTCAGGCACCCCCGGAAATGCTTCTTTATTTATAATAAAAAGCATCCTATCGATGTTTATGCAGATTAGCATTGTTATGGGTATGCAGATAGCCCTGTCGCCTGGTGGATGAAGATAGAATGACATTTGTACAGCCTGTGCAAAGGCCTTGTACTCAGTGTTCGAGGCATCATGATAAAGTTGCGCAAAGCTAGATGAGTAGGCAAAG
Source organism: Triturus cristatus (assembly GCF_964204655.1). Lineage (NCBI taxonomy): Eukaryota > Metazoa > Chordata > Amphibia > Caudata > Salamandridae > Triturus > Triturus cristatus. Next base: position 1,259,279,903 of record NC_140590.1, read on the forward strand.
CAGTTTCAAAGAAACAAATCCAACATTGTCACACACGCAAATATGTGCATAAGTTCACAGTAAAATGTTATTATGCAGAAAGAGGACAATGTAAGAAAATGTGCAGCATTGCTACATTGGCCTAACCCGGGCACATAACAGGACGTGCCCCTGATGGGACATGGAGGTTTCCATGCAACCACCCATGGATTTCTATGCTAATCACTATCTACTATCAATTGTAGAAAGGAACTTGTGATAGATAAATTACACCTCCTCTATACAGGCATAAATGTTCAGGGCACATACAAAGTGGCAAAGTGTTAACATTTGTCTAAGCATAGAATTTTGCACTGGAAGGGTACTCTCCCAGTACAAAACTAAAGGGTACCCTTTCGCTACAAAACCTATGCGTGACATCACATACACACCCATGTACTATTGTGCAATGGTGTGTGCTTTGACGCAAGGCAGCCTACGGTAAGCTAGCACTAGCGGAAAGAGCAACAAGGCAGTCTCTTAGCAGAGATGACGCTGGAGTGCCCTCCTCTTTTCACACAATACAGCACAGCAACCTTGGTTAGTATGCTGTGATGAATGAAAACTTGGTAAATCTGCCCTTTTGTTTCTCCAGATGAAGAACTCTTACTATATGATGCCTACCAGTATGGCAAACATGTGACTCCGAGATCTTGTGGCCCTCATTGCCTTATATAATATTTCCCATACAGTGATTTACACATTCAATTCGTTGTCTCTGTATAACATCTGTGTGTGATGTAAAGTGCTCTGACACCCTACATTGGTATGAGAAGTGCTATAAAAGAATATAAATAAATGTGAGAGAGGTGCATCATTGGAAGGTGATAGTGAGCGAAGCATGGAGAAGGATGCCACAGGTGTAGTGTTGTGTGAGCTAGCAATGACAGAACCCCTTTGCCTCCCGATGGACTCCGTAGAAGTGTGACGTAAGTGTTAGAGTGTAGTGGAGTTAATGCAGGTTTAGAATGTTGAGTTTGCAGTTACACACAGATAATTAAAGACATGTTATACTAAGATCTGTGTGTGGCGTAGTCATTAGTGGGTACCCAGGTTGAGGAGGACGGTGCAACTGGCGACAAGATAGGAAATTTGTAATCCAAAGATCGCCTGTGCTCTCACAGAGAGTTTGCCATGGTCCTGAAAACTGCTTGTGCATGCCACGTATCCCTCAGTCGAAGTGCAGAATCAACGCTTGGCATATGTGGAGTCAAAGCGTAACTCCAGCTAGTATGAAGTATTTGAAGGTAACAAAAGTGTTAGAAATGGGGTCTGTAGTTGGCAGTGGTTTGCACCATGTTGAAGTAGGGACCCTAACCCTAGTCAGTGTACGTAAGTTACACACTAAGAATAACCCTTGCTCACCCCTTTGGTAGCTTGGCAAGAGCAGTCATGCTTATACCCAGAGGCAATGTGTAGAGTATTTGTACACACGCACACAGTAACGCTGTGAAGACACGACAAAAGTACCCCACACCTGTTCAGAAAAATAGCCAATATTTATTATTTTATTTATTTATTTATTTATTTTTAAGAGTTTTATATAGCGCTAGCATGATCTGAGGGTATCAGAGCACTTTACATCAGTGCATGCTTACATCAAGGTAATGAGGTTTAACAGCTCAGTGAATGTTTAAACATCAAGGTAACAAGATAAATCAGCTCAGGTAAGTCAGATCAGGTCAAGTCCGTGGTTGAGTATAGGAGAGGAGAAGTTGCATGGGAGGTCCAAGGAGAGCTAACATTGGATATGTTCTCTCATTGGGCAGTTAGTGATCCACTAGTTGATATTCAGGTTGATTAGGAGGTCTTTTAACTGTCTCTTGACGCAAGGGAAAGAGGGGTTAGTCCTAATATGTATAGGTATGAAGTTCCAGATTTTAGGGGTGTTGCTTGAAAAGGAGCGAGCCTGGGTTTTTTGTTTGAGGGCTTTCGGCAGGATGAGGAGCATGGAATTTGAGCTTCTGAGGTTTCTTGTTGTCCTGTCCTTTTGAGCGTGGAGGCAAGATAGGTGGTTTTCCGCTCTGTAGGACTTTGTGGGTAAGACAGGCTGTTTTAAAGCTGCAGCAAGCTTCAATCGGAAGCCATCTCAGATCTTTCAGGGCTGGGGAGACGTAGTACAATTTTTGGATTCCTGTGAACATTCTGGTTGCTGCGTTAAGAGTGGTTCTGATGGGCGCAAGGTGGGATTTACAGCAAAAAAATGGGACCCCCTTCAAATGAACTCAAGGTCAGGGAAAAAGGGGAAATAAACACTGACAAATAGTAAATCTTCCCTCACGACCTCTTTTTTGAAAACAAACAAATTAATTGTACAAGGGAAAAATTCAGGTCTAAAAGCAATGATGCTACACACAAGAAAAAAGTTTTTTTTATAATAATTTTTGTTAATTTTATTTTTTGTTGTTTGACTTATTCAATTCGTCATCGATCAATTTAATACATTTATCATGATCAAATCATATATAGTAAACACTGATTGAATTCATTACAGTAAAACAGCATCATATAGACAGCAATCCTAGGGCACATGAACTATAAAGCAAAAATATTATAACAACATACCTTCTCATTCATATCCATACCCACACATTCCACATTCATACATGAAGCAAAAACAACGACAATAGAGACTTCTTTTTTGTTTTCTCATGTACTCAACATTTAGAACATGAAATACGTCAATGTCATCTGAAATTAGTGAAACAACTGCAAAAGCAGGATCTTAGTATCACAAGATCAGTGGTCGACGCGTTTCGATGGCAATGTTGCCATCTTCATCAGGACGTGATGTATATTTCAAAAACAGAAAAGGCCCCAGGAAAACCTGAAACAACACGTAAATAAAAGGCAATAAATAATTGGCCCAAAATTTCCCTATATATTTATACAGAAAAGGAAATGCTTCACATGTTAGGTGAACACCAGTTTATCAAAAAACATAATGCATCAGAGCAGAATTGTAAAGTCCAAGTGAAAAGGGGGAGAGAAGAATTATTATACTAGAGAGGGAAAGCTGCATTTGTAATTCTAATTTGGTAGCTCACTTTCCATTTATGCAGCTAGTTAGGTAGCTCACTTTTCATTTATGCAGCTAGTATGTAGTATGCAATAACATACACATCGTGGTTCTAGAAAAAGCAACAGGAAAGGTAGTTTTTCAAATGCCACCACCAAACACCCAGTGTAAGACCAAAGTGGTCCTATATTTAGTGATATTACTACCACTAAGTCGTTATTCAATAAAGAAACTTACTTAAATTTCTTTTAAAAGATTTGCGACAATATGATTGACCCGTCTTTTGTGGGACATCCAATCCATCAAGGTTTATTGTGTCTCTAGATGTCCTTTAATCAAAGGTACAAAAAGACACATTGTATAATTCGCAGCAAGAATTGCAGATTATTCATTACTAAAAGAGTTCACTGTTCTGTTACCTGATTGGTTTGTCAAAAATGTTCCTAACCTTCTCCAAAAGGTCACGGTTTGCTAAGTTTCGGTCTCGCGTACTACCAAGCTAGTGTGCCTGTATTTTCGATTTTGATCGTTAAGTAAAGGTTAGATACCCTTGTTTAGATTGCTGGAAAAAAGAAAACAGATTATGTTCGTCTGCATTAGGCTTGGTGGTAGCAATAATTGTTAAGCGCCCTTCATTGTTGCTTATTATCATTAATGTAAGGGGCGCAATTTCCTGAATGGCATACCCATATCTAAAAAAGGGTTAAACCCTCTTTGTCTATAGTGGTGCGCAACCTCTAAGAGCAATTTAACCTAATCCCATGAATTTATAACGATGATGTAATTTTTCGGAAAAGCGGAAAAAAGGGGGGGGGGAAAGATCTTTACATCAACACGCTAATTCCGATTGTCTTAGAATATTAGCATTATATAAGTCATCAATAGTTGTCTAGGGACTGCTGACACTGTCTCATTATTCTAGCAGCGAAAGCGAGTGCGCAAGGACTCATATAGATTTAGAGTTGAACCAATAACACCCTAATCTCATAACTAACCTTTAGGTAAATTCTGAAGCAGGTCCGTTCACTGGACAATGTAGTAACATCAGATTGTCAAAGTCGAATCTAGGGATAACCGGACACAACCTCAAGTTACACTAGGCTATGTTTTAGTGTCGATAAATCAAAAGATTTTTTAAAACGCTACATTCTAATGTGTTAATACACGCGAACGGCTTACCTTCTATCCCATTCTCGTCTGCATACACCCTTGAGTGACCGACAACCGCAAACCGGCAGCACGCCAGCGTCGTGTCCCGCGCTACCTAATATACTTTGGCTTAACCAATTAGGAATAGTAATGTTAAATCAGTGGGCGCCATTCACCGCTACATTCAGTGGAAGTGAAATAGGACTGCTTGTTATGATTTGTTAGGCACCATCTTGAAATAGGTTCCGTGTAATGGTTTCTTTAACAGTGACCGTTCTACGATCACGATTAGCGAGGTCAAAAGTTAAAAACTACATCCATTCATTAGTTTGGTTCAAGCGATGTTAGGTGTTTTTGTAAAAATCGTGCAGAAAGCATTATGTTGACAATTTGCAGGCCAGACGTTTTTTTAAAAAAAAAGTTTGTATAACTTTATTGTTCCTCGTTATGGGATGGAGAACATTTCGTATGTCTTGTTGTCTCATAATACATTCCCTTGTCGGTATGCCTTACGAGATAGAGGCTATCGCCTCACATCGCGCACTTATCTGTTCGGATCTCACCAATTTCAGCCAGTACCAGAATTGTCCAGTTCAAATGCGTTTGACCAAAACCAATTATTGAACCGATGACATAGAGTCCATTGCCTGAGCCAAAAAAACTACAGGGGTGAAGAATTGACATGAGGGTCTGCTTTACATGCACAACTGCCCAATTAAACTCAAGACTAATGCTATAGGATTTGTCTACTCCACGTTCATCTGTTATTTCTGATATTTCAGAAATTAAGTACTGTGATAGTTTATTGGCTCACCTTATGATTCTAGGACAGATTACTCACCAGATTGTTTAGTATGAAATAGATATATTACATTTCCTTAAGATCACTAGTACCTCACCAGGGGCCTCATGTAGGTAGCCAAATACCGGTCGGTAACGGCCGATTTTCGGTAATTTTACCGTTACCGACCGGTATTTTGGCTAATGGTATGTAGGGGGACAAATTTTGGTGTCGGAATTTACCGAATCGTTAAAATTACCGAATCGGTAAGAATACCGATTCGGTAATGTTACCGATTCGGTAACTTTTCCGAATCGGTAATTTTACCGATTCGGTAAATTCCGACACCAAAATCGAGATGTAGGGGGAGTGTGTGGGTGTGTTTTAGAGTCGGTATTTACCACCAACTTTTAGTTGGTGGTAAATAATTAAAGTATGTATTTATGCATTTTTACGCGCGTAGCAGTGTGCAATGTGGCATACATACATGCCCTTAGGGCATGTATGTGTGCCACATGTGCACACATGGCCGAATCAGGGGTGCAACAGGGTGTCAATGTGACACCCTGCCACCCATGCAAGTGTTCCCCCCATTACCGAATCGGTATTTACCGATTCGGTAATGAGGCATACCTTCCCATCAATGGGAAGGTATGCCTCATTACCGAATCGGTAAATACCGATTCGGTAATTACCGAATAGTAACGAATCGGTAAAAAATACCGATTCATTACCTACATACGAGTTACCACTTCTAAAATACCGATTCGGTATCGTTCGGTATTTTAGAAGTGGTAACTGGTATGCTACCTACATGAGGCCCCAGGTCTTGGTCACATACCACTGTATCTCTTGATTTAGACCTTTCTTCACACTGTTTAGAGTATACATCCAGAAAGTTTCACGTTGTTTGCGAATGGTTTCCATGGCTACCCCTCTTTTACTGTAGATTTTTTCTATGATAAGCCATTTGAAGTCACTTTCAAGATGGTCCTTCTCTATACAGTGTTGTACCAGTGGGGCTGTGAGTTTCTTATTTCTCACAGCTGATTTGTGCTCGCTGTATCTCACCCGAAATTCACGTGCTGTTTCACCGATATATGCTAATCCACATGGGCAGACTAGCATATATACAATGTTGTGACTCCTACAATTAGTTAGGGTTTTCAATTTCACAGTTTTGCCCTCATATTCAAAACAGTCAGTGACTAAGGCACTCTCACAGGCATGGCAGGAACCACACCTGTGATTGCCCAGAATCATGGGCAGACCTGTAACTGTTAGTTGACGTGCTGTGTTCGGTTGGTCTAGTCTGGTGTGTACCAGGAGATCGCGTAAATTGCGATTTCTGCGGTAAGCTACTATAGGTTGTTCCAGCTGAGTTTCATTTTCATCGCTCTTCAGAATTTTCCAATTCTTCATAATAACATTCCTGATCTTATGATTCAGAGGTGAGTGATTGATAACACAGACCAACTGGTCCTTAGACGTACGGGCCGAACCTGCCAGTAGTGCCTCTCGATCATAATATTTGGCTCTCTTGTAGGCATGTCTTATGAGTCTATTGGGATAACTTCTGGCCAGAAGTCGTGCCCGAAGAGCAAGGTGGGATTTGGCAGAGCCTGCGAGGGAGGCATTTCCGCAGTCTAATCTCGACAGCACCCGCGCTTGTGTGGCAGATTTGAGAACTTCTTGCGGTAGGCAGAGTTTGATTTTGTTCAGAAGTTTCAGGTTGTAGATGGCACCCATCGCATTGTTCTTAATATGATCTTTCCTGGTTAGTTTGGAGTCCAGAGTGATCCGTAGAGATTTGATAGAGTCAGCTAAAGAGAGAGAGCAGTTGAGAGGGTCAATGGCGTTCATCCATTCTAGCTTCTGGGGGGGCTGCTTTGTACTTGATATGAATAGGATTTCTGTTGTGTCTTCGTTTAGCCTCAGGTGGTTGTAAGATAGCCAGTGCTGGACGTCTTTGAGAGTGGCATTTAACCAGGGAATGTCTTCAAGCTAAAAAAATTCCATGTAGAGTTGGGTGTCATCTGCATATAAATAGAAGGGGATTTTAGCTTGGTTGAGAATGGCAGTGAGAAATTGCATGTCAATTTTAAATAGTGTGGGCGAGAGAACAGGGCTTTGGGGTACTCCCTGGGTTATCGCTGTCTTATCTGAGGTCTGATTGTCTATTGTTATTTTTTGAGTTTGGTTATGTAGAAAGAATTTAAACAAGTGTAGAACCACCCCATCTGCACCAATTCTTTTTTAAAGGAATCCAGGAGGAGCTTGTGGCCGACTGTATCGAAGGCTGCTGATAGATCTAGGATAATGAGAAGGCAGCATTTATCTGTATCCAGGGACTTGTGTAAGTGGCTGTTTCCATGCTGCATCCTTTTCTGAAGCCCGATTGGTGGAGGTCCAGAAGGTTGTTTTTCGATGTGTTGGTCAAGCAGTGTGAGAAAGCATCTCTCTGGCGTTTTGGATAGGAAGGGGAGATTGGAACCTGATCTGAAATTATTGAGGTCATTCAGGTCTGCTCCCAGTTTTGACATGACTTGACCGAGTTTGAGACAGTCTGGTATTACTCCAGTTTTCAGTGAGCTATTTAATACCTTAGTCCAGATTGGTGTTAGGGTGTGGTTGAGTTTTTATGCCAGGGAGGCTGGCAGCGAGTCCTCAAATTGGGAGGAGGATTTGGACATAGCCAGCAGAGAAGATATGTCTTCTTCCATGAGTGGGTTGAAAAACTTCCAGCTTCTCTGGTTCATGTGGAACCCTGGAGTTTGGATGCTCTCAATGTAGTACTGCAGGGTGATTGTTGCTTAGAAGGGTGTGGAGTGAGGAGGGGGGTTGTTGTCTTCACTTCTGGGGGTGGGGTCCCCACTTAAGGGATGTTTGTGATTGAGGGAGAGCTCTATCTTCATGATTTTATCATTGAAGAAGGTAACAACTTTCTCAAATCATTCTTTGAATATCTGAGGGTACTTATGGCTAGCTTGGAGGTTTCTTGATTGATTATGTTAAAGAGCTCTTTTTGGTGGTTTTTAGCCTTATCTAGAGCATTGGGGAAGAAGGAGGCTTTTTCATTCATTCTGTGTTTTTTGTAGTTTCTGTGTTCACTCCTGAGCTGGTCCAGGTGGGCTGTGGCCAGAGTCTTTCAGCTGCTCTGAGCTATCGTCTTTCCCTGTTGAAGTCTTTGTTGAAGAGGGTGCTACTTGGTCCCGGATGAACGACATTGTTGAGTTGTAGTGGGTGGTGAGTTCCGTTGTTGTTGTAGAAATGCCAATTGTTCTTCAACGTCCTGTAGAGGAATTTTTCTGATGTTTCTCTACCATTGGAGAGTCTTTTGCATCTCAGTTGGGAGGGGAGATGCCTTGTTGAAGTGAAATAAGATGAGGTGATGATCCGACCAATCGACATGGAGGATGTTAGCAATGGTTAGTATAGCTTCCTGAGTTATGATGGCGTCCAGGCTTGCGCTTTTAGTGTGGGCCCTCCCAGTGCAATGCTGGGAGAGGTTGTTACTGAGTAATAGGCTGTTGAGGGATTGGATTAAAGTGTTGCTTTTATTGTTCCAGTGAAGGTTGAGGTCACCTAGGATGATGTTGTGGGAATATGAGAGTGAGCAGTGTGCAATCAAAACTGTTAGGTGTTCGCCACAGGATAGTGTCATGCCCAGTGGGTGGTAGAGGAGGTGACAGTTCATTGTCGTGTTGCCTTTCATCCTTATGGTGAGGCTAAAATGTTCTAATGCATTGTAGGAGAAGGTGACTGTTTTACTCATGTTGATGTTGTTTTCATGGATAATTGTGATGTCTCCACCGTTGTGGTCCTTCCTGTCTTTCCTGATGATCGAGAATCCTGGTGGATCTAGCATGTCCACCATCGGGCAGTAGGAATCATTAAGCCATGTTTCTGTAAAGAATGCAGTATTAACGTTGTGATTTACGATTGTTTCTGGTGCATGTTTAGTTGCCGATTTGCAGTTTATAAGCATGCATTTGGTCTCTCTGATGTTAGTCCGATTTTGTGGGGAGAAAGTCAGTAGGATTTTGACAAAGTTCGCTGGTGGTCTGGTCGTTGGCACTGGTGTGTGGTTTTGTTCCTAGTCCTGTGATTACCTGGATTTTTGATGAGGGGTTATGCCTCTTAAATGCCGGGCTGTAGGATTTGGCTAGCTTCCCTGCCTCACTCAGTGGCATCATGGGGGTTGTTCTTGTAGGCCTAAGGGCTTTGTTGTTGAGGGGTGCTGTGGTCCAGCTGCCTGGTTGTGTCTTCGCTCTACTTAGAAGTTGTGTGCTGTTCCAATTTATCTGAGTTAAACAAGACCTAAATGACAAAAATCCAACATACACAAATCAAGATATGAAGTTTTCAATGTTAAATAAAGCTATAGCACTTAGAAGACAAAAGCTCCACTGGAGCTATCTGGTCGCCCTTGACGGGGACCAATCCACGTGTTCTGTCCGACCGTAATACAGTGCGGGGCAGATACAGGAGTCACGTAGACCCAGGCCCAGTACCTTGGATGCGTCAAAAATCAAAGACAATGCAGGGGAGGTGACAGCACAGGCAGAATGTCCTCAGTCCAGAAGTGTTCAGAGTATATGGTATCAGAGGTCCAGTACTTATACCCATTTTAGCTTTTGAAGTCAGACTTCAAAGAAAGGTCTTTGTAGTGCACAAGACCCTGCCCTTCCTGGCCCTGGCCCAGTCACAATACAGGGGGTGAAGACTTCTTTGTGTGGGGACAGGCACAGCTCTATTCAGGTTCAAGTGTCAGCTCCTCCCACTATTCTAGCACAGAAAGGCTCATCAGCCTGGTGATGGGCCACCAGGATAGGTAGGGCACACCACAGCCCCTTTTGTATGTGACTGTCTAGAGTGAATTCACAAATCTCAACTGTCATCCAACCCAGACGTGTATTCTAAGAAGAGGCAGAGGCACAGAATGGTTAAGTAAAAAAATGCCAACCTACCAAAAATGGCATTTTCAGACCTGCAATCTAAAAACCATTTTTGCTAACCTATGAAATATATAGGACTTGCTGTAGTGAAAAACAAATTTAGCAGTTGGTCACTACCAGGACATTTAAAACTCACAAGTACATGCCCCACCTTTTAAATACACTGCACTCTGCCCATGGGGAAACCAAGAGCCTACCTTAGGGGTGCTTTACAGGTAATAAAAGGGAAGGTTTGGGCCTGGCAAGTTGGTTGAACCTGCCAAGTTGAAATGGCAGTTTAAAACTGCACCCACTGGCTCTCCTGTGGCAGGTCTGAGACATGTTTGCAGGGCTACTCATGTGGGTGGCACAATAAGTGCTGCAGGCCCACTATTAGCATTTGATTTGCCAGTCCTGGGCACACATGGTGCACTGTACTAGGGACGTACCAGTAAATAAAATATGCCAATCATGGAGAAACCAATTACCATTCCATTTTAGAAACAGATCACATGCACTTTAGCACCGGTCAGCAGTGGTAAAGTGCCCAGAATCCTAAAACCAGCAAAGACAAAGGTTAGAAAAATAGGCAGAGGAAGGCAAAAAGTTTGAGGATAACCCTGAAAAAGACGCCAGGTCCAACAGAAAGCTTCTTTAGAAATCTACACATAATAGTCTGCCAAGAACACTCTGGGAAGGCCGTAAAGAAAGGTACTGCACTACTACGCAACTTAAAGCTATGCATCATATGGAGTGATAATGTTAAAGGCAGATATAATCAGGTTTTGAAAGAGCAGCAAAACGCGATAGCAAATTGCCGCTGCGAGGCAGAGATCAACCAGGCGTCAGACTGTACAGTGAGACGTCTAAAGGCAAAGCAAGTCAAATACAAGAAACTGCCATCTAATTTCCAGAACTGAGTAAAGAGAGTCATCATACCACAGCGTTAGGGGAAGTGGCCCATTCACGAAGCAAACACCACCAAAGCTGCCAAAAGCAGCCAAGTACAACTCCAGGGGTCTTCAAAGATTGAAAGCCAAGAGCGGCGTTCGGAATAGTGAAAGGTTGTTTTTCCAATGGAGACCAAGAAAGAAGTCTCCTTTCAAGTAATTATCCAAGATGACCCAGAGGCCTGCGCGTCACTAGGCCTCAGAGATGGCTTGCATACACAAGATCACTGAGCAGCATCAGAACTTTCCCCGTCAGTTAATTCCACCAATGGTTACAATGTTGCCGCCTTCATGAAACCACCACACCATTCGATACCACCAAAAAGCAAAATATTAGTGACAGATGGACTGCTTGGATAGAGTTATTTGATGATTTCATTGATGCCCAAAAAAAGCCTATACCAAGGAGATGATCAAAAACCTTAAGAATCTTGCTGGTGAAGGTGTAAAAGAAGTGATAAAGAAAATGCTGCGAGCTGGCAAAATTACATACTGTCAAATCATAGCAGCATTGAATCTCAAGTTCAATCCAATGGCAAATAAAGATTACGAAAGGTACATTTTCAGTCAGGATGACAGGAAGTTGGTGAAATCATCAAATAATTTGTTGAGAGATTGTATACGTTCATCAAACACTGTAAGTTCAATTAATTTAATGATTAGGAAGCAATAAGACTCAGAGTTATTGACGATGCCTGTCAGATTCATTCAGATGATGAATGCTGAGAGAAACTCTTAGTCTGGAGCAAGTTCCCAGAGCTGAACAGCATGCCGATCGACAAGCTGCTGACATGGAGGCTGGAGGTGTCCAGAGTGAGTCAGTCATGAACGTGAAAAGTAAGCCAAATCACAAGGCAGAGGGACACAGAGTGATGTCTCCCTGGAAAAAGAAGTTGTGTTTCAGGTGTGTATTTTCATTTCCATATGAAGGTAAATATCCCAACATTGGACAGATCTTCAAAGGCTGTGGGAAGGAGAACCATTTTGTAACAGATTGCAAGGCAATGGGATTAGTAAGTATGTCACGGAGAGAAGACAAAATGGCCACCTAAACGTTCCAGAAGAGACGTTTGACTCACTCCCACAAGGCCAAGCGATCACACCAGTTGAGGCAAGTCGACACCAAACGAAATTGAACATCATCTAAATCATCATCAAAGAGTACTTCATTATCAATGTCAAGTAAGAGTGCAGAAAATAGTTGTGCAATATCGATGTTTTCCTCAGAGAAAGATTCACATGTCAGTCTGCCCGCATTTGAAGATAAATGCAGGTCAAAGAAAAATCGACATGAAAAAGCACCAAAGATTACACTAAAAATAAACAGTTACTCAATAACTTTTATTATTGATAGTGGTGCATCAAAAAAGATTATGCATGAGGAAAAATACAGCAAACTATCTCCATTGTCAAGACTTATGCCCTCAAAAACTTAAGTGTATACATGGGCTGCATCAACGACATTAAAAAGTCAAGCTCCATTTGAAGCAGCGATGAAGTATGAGAAAACGAAAGTACAAGCACCCATTCATGTACTTCAAGGTATGGCATCAAGTGCCTGTTTACTAAGCTTCAGCACAGCTGCTGATGTGGGACTCATATCAGTGAACTATAAAATGAATGCTCATCAGTAAATAGTAAATCAGTTCCCTTCATTGTTTTATGGGATGGAAAACTCAAGACTATGAAAGTACATTTACACTTAATAAGAACATCCGTATTATTGCTCAAAAACACAGACAGATTGCATTTAATTCACAGGAAGCTGTTGAAAAAGAACCTGAATCTTTACTCAAACATTGTATCATTGAGTGTTCTGGTGCAACACCATTGGTTTCTCCCAAAGTTGTAGTACACAAATAGGACAGTGAAGGAGCTGTATGCATCTGTGTGGACATGCGTCGAGCAAAAAAGGCAAATTGAAAGAGAACGACATCCAGGTCCGTACACTGTCGACATGATACCACAACTAAATGATGGGAAGGTCTTCTCTCGCCTTGATTTGAATAAAGAATATCATCAGTTGGAACTTGAGGAGAATTGCAGGTACATTACAGCCTTTGCAACACATATTGTCTTGCTCCGTTACAAAAGAATACATTTTGTATGTCCTCAGCTGCAAAGCTTTTTCAAGATGTTATTCAGCATATCATACAGCCTGTCATGTATGCTTTCAATTATAGTGATGACATATTGGTTTTTGGAACTACACAGAAGGAGCATGGTAAAGGACTCACACAAGAGTGTCATTTGCTTGCTAATGCATTTTTAACTTTGAATGCTGAGAAATGTGAGTTCCATGAGACAAAGCAAAAATTATTTGGCCTAACTTTTTAGATGGGGGCATGACACCCCATCCAGCTAAAGTGCAAGCATTGTCAACCGCCAGTACCCCACAAGATGTTTCCATGTTACGTTCATTCATTGGCATGGTCAGATACTGTTCTAGATACATATGAGACTACCACTGTGAGTGCCTCATTGAGAGACGACGAAAAAAAATGTTTCAATTCATTGGTAATGTGAATGTGACCAAGGTTTTAAGAGAATCAAACAAGCTGTTGAGAGTGCTACTAAAATGGCATACTTTGATCAAAAGCTTCATACAGAGGTTGTTGTTGACGCTAGACCAGTCGTGTTAGGCGCAGTCCTTGCACAGCACAGCTCTCACCCAATGCTTGAAGACATATTGTGACATATGCAAGCAGAAGTTTGTCCCAAACTGAATGTGCTTACTCACAACCTGAGAAAGAAAGTTTAGCAGTGGTGTGGGCTTGGGAGCCGTTCCATGTATTTCTATATGGAAAGCCTTTCACTCTTGTGACCGTTCATCAAGCATTGTTGACCATCTTTGGCAATCCCAAGGAAAAGAAGCCTACTCGAATTGAAACGTTGGGGTCTATGATTACAAGAATGCAACAACACAATTGTGCAAAGGGAAAGATCAAAACACGGCCGACCAGCCACGGCCACTGCAGGTCAAAGCGGTGGGCGGTGTGGCCAGGTGAGGGAGGAGTTCGAGCAACGACTATGAGGCAAAATTAAGTAAATAATTAATTTTCTCTCGTGGTCGTCTCTTGAAATCCCCCCTCACCTGGCCCCACCAATTTACCGCTCTTACCTGCAGTGGCCGCGGCTGCTGCCAACTACTTTGCATGAGTGCCTTTACAGTGCCATGGGACCCCTTCCAAGACGGCTGAAGCTTACATAAATTTCATTGTGAAATCAAGCACACCAGCTGCCATTTTGCTGGAAGAAACTGTCACTGTCACAAGTCAAGCTAGAGACATGTTAAAGCTGAAAGACATTTTTACGCATCAGTCTTGGAATCTACACACTCAACCCCTTACCAGTGACAGTGAATATCAGAAGTTTGAAAATGTCATAGATGAACTGTCTGTGACGCAAGAAGGCATTATCCTGAGAGGTTTGAGAAGTGTTATTCCGGAGAGTCTGCAACAACAGATAAATGAAGTGGTCTACGATGGACATCGTAGAATCATTGCCACAAAACGAGCTCTCCAAGACCGAGCCTGGTTTCCTCATCTTGATGAGAGTTGAAAGAGAATTGAAGGCCTGTCATCTATGGAACTCCATGTTAGGTGCATTCTCAATACTTAAATAGAACATCCCAGATGAAAAGCAAGTACTAGTCATCTATATAAAATCGCATTACATAAATAAATAAATAAATAAATAGATACCTCCTCAAAATTCCCTGTGGAGGACATTGCAGCATCAACAGCTTTTGAACATATTCGGCCCATCCTGGAAAAGATCATCGCCACACGCACAAGAAATTAAAACAGATAACGGACTGCCATTTCAAAGAAATTAATTTCAAGATTACCTTCAATGATGAGGGGCACATCGTCGCAAAATCAGACCCCAGTGACTCTAGGGTCAATGAAGAAGTGGGAGTTGTTTATGCAGACATTCAACAAAACATTTCGGATTGGAGTGGAACAGAACCAAGTTCTAGAATGACCCCTTCCTAACATCCTGAGAATATATCAAAACACTCCCCACTACACCACAATATGTGCGTTTGCCACCCTAATGTGTAGAGGGCCACTGAACGATATCATCCCAGCAGCACAGCAATGACAGCCCATCCTGCTAGATACCAATACATGCACACAATCCTAAACAGAGACAATTACTTGCAACATCTCAACGTGTGAAAAAAATCTAGAGACTCCAAACACTGAAACAATGTATGTCTTGGCTCACTAACTCAAGGCTGCAACCCCAAGGGACCAAATGGGAATAGACTCCTTCTACGTCACTGTGTTAAGTCCACAGCAAATCCACAAGAACATTTCCTTTTGGAACTGCCGAGGTGAAACTTGCCCACATCCCGTCGCTTCCTATAACTGAGGACGAAGCCCCCCGCTGCAGCCAAAAGTATGACCCAGGGCTAAATGCTCTACCCTGTCTCAGACTCAAGGACTATGTGTGGTAATTAATGGGGAATCCAATACGTGTTTAAGTTGACCCCAGTCGGTCCAGTTGTTATCAAAGTGGGAAGGGATGTAGGGAGCCACTTGGCCACTGCATGGGACGTTACCGATGCCACATGCACCACGATGCAGGGTGTGTTCAAGGGTATCATTAAATGGGGCAGAGACAGCTCAGGGCCTTGTTCAAACACTTTACACTTTGGGTATGTCCCTTGCCCTGCAGACCTCTCTGCGCAAACTGCTGCAACAACAGGGTCACAGAGAATGTCCACTGTGCTCCTGCTTGTCTGGTCATCTGAACTTGTGGAGGGTGCTCAGGCTTTGCTTAGCTGCTGTTCACTCATATGGCTAGATGGCTGGAGTATTGCTAAAAGCTTTGCTTAGCATTGTGGACTCAAATGTGCAGGAAACTGAAGCAGTAACAGCTTGGCAATGTAATGCAAGGGCTAGCACAGTGGTTCCAAAACTGTGCGCCATGGCTCCCTGGGGAGCCGTCAAACCTAGCCAGGGGAGCCGCGCACCAAGCACTTTAATGCATTTAATGTTGAAGGATCTGTTGGCTTCAGGTAAAATAATTAGTTTTATAGCATGATGTTGATTATTTGTAAGTTGAACGCCTATAGCTGTAAACGTTGTGCTTAACTGTTGGCATGTTGAGGGAGATGACCTCCATATTTCACTGGATCCCCACGTTCCAACACTCCAAACGTAAGCGGAAGAAGCTGGATTTATTTTGTTAGACTCGTTAATAGTTTAGTTTTTTCTCAAATGCATTTTACACCAATGCAAGTTGTCCTGTCTATGAAACATCCTAAGTAATATTAAGTATTGACATTTGTATTTGGATCATAGGTACTTCCAGTACACATTTCTTTCAGTGCACACACATTTCCAGACAGGCCTGCTCTCTCCTTGAGCACAGGGAAGTAAAACACCATATACGACATAATGCGAACATTTGGAAACAAGAAAGAGGGATGTTTAAAAAAAAAGAATCAGAGGAATTTATTTTACTTGCATTGATTTAGAGGCAATTTTAGGGAGTAGGCAGCAAAAATAAAGCTGTATGTGGTGTAAAAAATCGTGATTCACCCTGCTGAGACAGGTGTGTTGGCACGTATGACATGGGTAGAAATTGAAGTGCATGCAAATATTCTTCAAGCGCAGAAACACTTTGGCAATGGGGCCTACATGCATATGGGTGCTATCTAGCACTGTAAGTGGAATAAAAAAGTTTGAGAAGGTACTTCAAAAAAAGGCATGGACAAAGAAGTGTAACTAGGAATATTTTATTAGAGTCGCCACCTTAGTAATATGAAACACCCTGCGTATATGATTATAATACCTTCATCAGCTTCATCCCAAATATTTTCAGGGAGAAAAATGCAAGTGCTCCCAAGCCGGGCTTACATCCCCTCACCCTAAAAAAAAAAGTAACAGTGGGGAGCCACAGGCAATGGCCAATGGGTCAAGGGAGCCACGGGTCAAAAAAGTTTGGGAACCACTGGGCTAGCACATTTTGCTGTGGTAACTTAATCCACAAAATGGGGGCTACTTGTTTACCTTTACTGTGAGTCTGAGAAGAGTGATAATGTACCGCCCCGGAGCATAAACACATGAACAGGACCTTGATGGGTCTCCTGCACAAGGCAAGGAGAAGACTCGTTCTGTGATAAAACATGCCATGATGTAAGCAACATAAAACAGAAAAGAGCCTTCTTTGTCCTGCAACATGGACACACTGTTTTGCTGAGCTGGTCCTGTGTGGTTGGTGATCCCTTTTGGATTTGATTCTTTGTTGCATTTTCTGCATGAATCAACCAGAAGGCATTTCGGATTCTGCAAAGTGTTTAAAAGGGCACCTTGTAAACAGAGTCGGTTTAGATGCTCTCTAGGGAACACGACCCTTTCCATCAAGGCTTGCTTGCTGTGTTTGATATTGTGTTCCTCTTGCCTGCTGTGTTTGATTCTGTGTCCTGCTATTTTTGTACGTTCTATTTTGTAACATTTCTCTCATGTAACGTAACTGGTTCTATTGTACAGTGCTCTGACACCTTCGGGTAAAGTCAGCGCTTTATAAAAATGCATAAATAAATAAATAAATAAATAACATAGTTTCAGAGCAACTACCTGATACTTCATTAGCACACATCTCTCTTGGTTGTAACTCATAATCTCACTTACATGTCTAGACTTTAGAAGCGGCTGTTTGTTCGCATCTTGGGAGGACGCGCCCCCAAGAGGATCTTGGCCCCAGAGCCACAAAGCACCCCACTTCAGCCAGTCTAGCTTAATGGGGCAGTGCATGCTAGACTTGTTGGGGGCACCATAAGCTTCTGTGTGAGAAAGATCTTCCTGGCAAAGTAAACTGATGAATTTTACTTCAGAGGAACAGGGTGTCAAGGTCGGTTGAATCAGTTCATGAGTTTGAGCATTCATTGTTTGAAGAAGCAAATGTCACTTGCTATGTGGAATGTAGTAGTGAATTGCTCGTTACTTGATAGGCTCAATCAAATGGATGCTAAACAAGGATGCAGTTTGAGATCTAACGCATGCAGGTCTCTTTAGTGTGGAATATGTAGTATCTTGGTTATTATGCTTAACATGTCATCCACTGCTCCACCAGTGGAACACTCTAGAGATGATGTATCATAGAATGTTGGTGTATGAATTACACAGTTGGAGAAGGGCTGAGCGCCTTGCTGGCTGCTCCTGGTGGGGCTGAATTACTGCTGTATTACTGATCTTGTAACTAACATGAAAAAATCCTCCTGAACCTCATCTACCTGCCTGGTGTGATCACTACAGAATGTTTCAGCACTCAGCTGACCGCGTAGTGCTTCGACTGGAGGTCAGACTCAAAGTGGTGGAGAATTATTGTATTTAGGCAATAGTGGGCCTTTTGGGCGACCCATTGTAATTGGCTCAGATGATTGACTTCTTGGATATGTTGGTGTTGATGCCACTGGATTGCAGTTGGGGTTTAGTGTCTTCTTCTTTTGGAGATAGCCGTGGACTGACCCTTCAGTCAGTTGGCAGTGTTTCTGTTCAGTCAGGGGGGAGAATGGCTTGGTGTGGCATTTTCTCCGGCAGCTTTGTACGCCACTGTACGAGAGATTAATGGTGTCTTCAGCTTGTTTCAGGAGATGCCAGGGCACAGTGTGGCATTCTGACAAGTTGCCTATTTTGCTGTCTTTGGCGTTCGAATGGGTGAGTGCCTGATCTGAGTGTAGGGTCAGATTGGGACCAAAAATAAGCCCAGGCCCCAAAATAAAAGTGGCCCCCATTAGCAAAACATGTAGCCATAAACGTGGGCCGATATGCAAATCTGTCCAGTTTTGAACTTGTAAAGACATGCTGTATAAGTATTCTGTAAGGAATGGGAAACTGCATTAATTTGTGTTTGCTGCAGTCTTGCTTGTGGTCCACATGGCTATGAAACAGGTCTCCAAACTGCAAAAAAATAAAAAATAAATGGACCACACTCTAATATATTGGACTAGCCCATCGGGCACTGCCTGATTGCCCTGTATGCCAGTTCGATTCTGTCAGAGTGCAGTGGATGCCACTCACAGGGTTTTTAATTAGAGATATTCCCGGACTTGTATGTAAATAGGAAACCTTTGTTGCTCTGTGTGCTCTTCCTGGTTCCCCATAAAAGTGGAAAGCTGTGTGTGGCAAGATAATTCAAACAATATGAGGAGAGAAGATGATCTGGGAACTATTGGGGCACAACAGTGTTTTTTAAAAAAAATGTTTGCGTTTGCATTGCCTGGGGTCAGGGTCTGAAGCTTCAAAGGAAGTCTTAGCAGAAGGAAATTCAAATTATGCTATGAGAGCGGTTGACTGGGGAAGTGACAGTATGTTTAAAGTAATTATTTCAGTTTCTGATGACATGCCTGAAGTGATGGCTCACACATAATACTATGCAACTTATTAAATAAAGTATTAAGCGTGGTTATCTTCGATTATTGAAAAATTCATAAAATCTACTTCAAAAAAGAGCAATTACTTTATACCTGTGAAATTTGCTGCTTGCTTAATACTAGCAAGGTTATGAACTTACACATTGTTTCCCTCCATGCCTTGCTTTAAGTGCAACTATTTTCCAGGAAGTGAAAAACGATATAATGGTTTTATTTTAAAAATCAGTCACAGAGACTATTGTACGCACCCAGATAAAAATACACCATTTTGTATTGCTTTATGTTAACTGAATTGGTGGTATGAATGACTAAGGAACAAAGGGCATCTGATACTGCAGTGACGCTCGCAGCTACAGTTTCTAAGGATTTCCTGTTTCTGAATATTTCCAGTGGATGAAAGAAGGGAGAATGTTTGGCTTCCAGAGCTCACGTGTTTATAGGCCAAGCCTGGGCAGCGCATGCGCTGCTCTCTCAGGCATGCTGTATTCAGGTACAGACTTGAAGCTCCGCCCACTCTCCACCCATATTTTTCATTGGCTTGTGTCACTGTCCTTAGTAAATGCTGGCTTCTGATTCGTTAATAGGCTTATTAGTCCCTCCTTAGTACCGCCTTATCTTCATTTGTAACCTCCCATGAAGAGTGGCTCTTTTTCTTCTGTTGTTACACTGTATGTTTTATTACCAGTCTGTGAGCACTATTTTCTTTAATGAGTTTCTCCTACTGCAGGCACGACATGCTTTCCTGCAACGGCACCTGCTTTGGTTGCACCACTCGTGTGACACTGCTTTTACAATGGCAGCGTTTCTTGTTTTTTATGTTCAGCATGCAAAGGCGCCCGCTTTGCTTGCAGCACTCACTGGACGCTGCTTTCACAATGGCAGCGCTTCTTCTTTTTTATGTTCAGAGCGCCATGCACGCGTTCACTTTCAAAGCAATGGAGGCTGCTTCTTGTAAAAAATTATGTACATACTTTTTCAGCGCTGTGCCCGTTTCATGAGTGCTGCACTGGTTTTACATTTGCTTTTATTGTTGTGTATTTCCTGTGCTCTCCCTCCCCCCTCCCTTCCAATTGGTAACGGGGCTCCAGCCTGACCTGCCTCACAGATGTGGTCTCACGGCTAGACTGCCGACCTTGAAGCTGGGAAACCAAGGATTCAGCCTCAGGGTAGACTCTACATCCTGTGATTCTGGGCAAATCACTTAATCTCCTTGTGCCTACCAAAAAACAAGCATTGGCATAGCCAATAGGTCTCGCCTTTGGGACCTTATAATTGTTTAGCCATGCAACAGTTGCATAACTAAATACTTATAAGGTCCCAAAAGCGAGACCTATTGGCTATGCCAAGCGGCCGTGGGGCCACGAAAGTGATAGCGATCGTGATAAAACATCAAAGCGGGCCGTGAAAGTGAAAGTAATCGCGGTAAAAGCGGCGCGCGCGCCCGCGCACATGCACTGTGGCGCTAGGCTGGCCTGGTAGCACTTTTTGGAGCCCTCTCAATAAGTCTCGCCAGACCAGCGCATGCGCTGGGTCAGGCGAGACCTAACAAAATGAATGCGTTCTTGTGTAACATAACTGGTGTTCATGTAAAGCGCTCCAATACCTATGGGTCAAGTTCACGCTATATAAATCTGCAACACAAAAACAAAGAAAAGCAGTGGTGCACGTCGGATGAGAGGCAGGGTTGTGCTGCAGTCCTCCTTGCAGCACAACCCTCCCTCTTCGCAGGTAATAGCTCTTTCTATGAGCGCAATGCCCCTTTGATGAGTGCTGCACTGGTTTTGCTTTCACTCTGCTGCCCCCCCCCACCCCCCCGCTCACACGGTGGATTGAAAAGGCAGGCAGTCGGGCATTGGCCGATGGGCCGGGCTTAAGTGTCACCTACGGGCCGTTTTGTTTAAAGCTCTGTGTCACCCGGCTTACAAAACCTTGCATTCTTCAACAGCCCCCCCGCCCGTCCGCTGTATTGCAATGCAAGCTGACTTTCAGGGCAGGGACTTGCATCACTAGCCTGCCATCGTAGACTTCAGTTTAGGCCCTCGGGGGCTTCACAGACACCCAAAAGAAATGTTCCTTCTCCCCTGCTGGGCTGTCATACAGAGGCGGGACGGGAGAGTAAAGCAGCCTTGCTTGAGGGGGTTCAGTGTCAGGTGATAACGGCCGATTGCCCATCTTCACCTCAGCCCCATTGCCCCCCACCTACTAGGCCGGCCCAGAAGCTTTGTTCTTTGCTTCCTTCCACCTCTGCCAGGCCATTGCCTGAGGCTATAGTGGTCTGGGGAGGGGTCGAGTGGGAAGCGGCCTCCCTAAGGGACAGTTGTTGCTCTGGCTGTAGGGTCATATTCACCTCACCCCCTTGGGTTCGACCCAGCCCAAAATCACTGTCTTTTCGCTTCCCCCTCCCCCACTAGGCCATCCCATCACATTCAGGTCTTGGTGGACGGGGAGCGAGAGTGTATTCAGGGGCCTTGCTGAGGGCCAGGTGTTGTCATCTCAGCCCCAGTATCTTTCTGTGCTACGTGTAAGGGGCTGGTGAGAGGGATGGGAGTGGGAAAGGGAGAGGGGGGGTTTGCACAGGCCTAGCTGTGAGGCTTTGACCAGAGCTGTCAACTTTGGAATGCGGTAACTATGTTGGAGTCCCAGCTTTAGCTCAACATCCTGTGATTCTGGGCAAAACATTAAAAAAAATAACCGCCCATTGTTCATGTTTTAAAATGTTGCAATCTCCAGAGCATGATAATTAAAGATGATTTATATAATAAAAACCTTATTCCTTTTTAACATGGCTTTTCTGCCTTTTTTAATTTTACGACCAGTCACGGGTCATTAAGGCACCTTTAGAAATCAGTATAAAGTGCATTTGCCTTATGTTTACTGTTTACAATACATACAGATTAGGTGGAAAAATATTGGATGCAGGTGATTTTTGTCATTTTTATACAGGCTAGGATATTAAAATACCCATCAGTTCAGGTGTTGTGGCCCTTGGACCGTTATATTTCACCTTGCCAGGCTGGCCAAAACTCCCAGTTTTTACCCAGCTACTGGCTCTATAAGCTATAAAATGTTAAATTTACCAAACATTTCTATAAACATGTACCCAATGAGACTAAATCAATTGGTGTTTATTAAAAAGTCACGACCCGGAAATGTGGGCCACTCTTTAGGTCTCGCGTAGCGTTGCAGCGCAACGCCCTGCTCGCTCTGCAAGACCTTTTGTGATCAAGAAGATTTCCAGAGAGGACTTGAAGCCCCGCCCATCCTTTTCATTGGGTCGCGTCAGCGTTTATGCTAAACGCTGGCTTCCCATTGAAAAGGATGCTTTTTAGTTACCGCCCTGTCTCCCTTTTGGAAGGCCCATCCGGACTGGGGCATCAGCTTCACGGCCGTCGTGAAGATATTTCTTATCTGAAGGAAGCGTGTTGTAACAGGTTATGTTTCTGCGTCGTTTGACTTGCATCGAGGTTCAGGTAGAGTTCACGAAGCTCGACATCTTGTTTATGCGGAAGTCCTTTGTTCCCCCTCCAAAGCAGCCCCCTTCCCACCTCTCATATGTCCGTGCGTCTTTATTTATTTATTTGTTAGCTGTCCCGCGTGCGCGGAAGCCATTAAACCGATTTCCATCAAGCATTCTCCTGACCCAGCAAGCCCACAGATTCTATCAGACTGTCTATTTAGAAGAAAGATTCCTGAGGGGGCTGCAGAGTCACCCCTCTGGGCTGGAGAGGGTGTGTGAAATGGAGAGGCAGCACTTCACATCTCGCAGAACATTAAATCTGATGCCGCCACTCGAGCCTGCACGGAGGGAAATGAATTTTCACGAGACAAATAGGCTGTCGTATTTATTTATTTTCTTCGGCTTTTGTTCAGCGCTTTATCGACAGGCAAACTGAAAGCTAATACAGGCTGGATGGAAAATGAATTACTGTTGAATGGCGCTGTGTCTGTTAGTCTCCTCAGCCTGCACGTGTGCAGAGGGTGGGTTCTTAAGTGGATAACGCTCTCTCGGTATTGAGGGCTCGAGTCCACTGGTCAGGGACATGCGCTCAGTAGACTTGCATATGCAGATTAGTGTGTGTTCGAGAGCTGGGCACAAGTCCAAAACAAGCATTTGCATGCAATACCTCTTAAATTTTTAGAGGCTGTATTATTTCCTGTATGTGCTGCAGCTGACTAATACTTCCGACAGGATTTGTTTGTCTTCAGAGGGTGGAAGTGCCCGCCTCGTGTAATCAAGTGAATCTTTGCTCTGACATGCTCTGTCCAGCTTACCTTGCATTGCGTTGTGTCGTAACCCCGACTCTTTTATCGTAACTGGAAACCCTAAATTGGAATGCTTCCACTGACTTCTGGGTTCAGCGGCTACTAGCAGCGATGGAAATTTTACCCAGTTACCCGTGAGTAAAAGATAACCTGAGACTGAGCTTCCATCAGCGAATTCGGGGTTCCAGTAGCTACAGCAGCTGTGGAAGTATCACCCAGTTACCCACGGGCAACCCGAGTATGAGTGCCTCCAATGACTGCAGGATTACGGCAGCTATCAGCAGCTGTGGAGGTATCACCCAGTTACCTGTAGGTAAAAGGAAACCCGAGACTAAACTCCCTTCGGCGACTGCAGAGTTGTAGGAGCTACCAGCAGTTGTGGAGGTTTCACCTCAGTTACCCGTGGGTAAAAGGAAACCCGAGACTAAGCTCCATTCGGTGATTGCAGGATTCCGGCAGCTG